>NC_058031.1:10965330-11565330 GCF_019176455.1 Solea senegalensis | reverse complement strand
AGTGCTGGATGTCACCTGACACTAACATTGACAATAACATGTAACAGCGGGTCTTAATTTGGAATCTGAACTCCCTCCCACCAGACATCTGCAACTTCCACTCTCTTTCCACTGTCAAATTCCATCTGTTCAAACTCGCATATTCACTTTGATTTGATTTATCCATCCATCTGTTTCAAACCCAACTGTATATTTAGTTTTTTGCATTATTTACTTATTTTTATTGTATGTTCTACTATTGTTTTTCTTAAAATGCTACCTGTAAGTGCAGGTGAAAGACACCTCAAATTAAATGTATCATCATTATTATTATTATTGTTGATAACACGCCGCTGACACCAACACGGGCCTCATTATCATGTTGTCACAGCACTGAATATTAGTGTTTTTCTTTCTGCCTGAGTGCTTTGTGATCATCACTTGAAATAACAAGTGAGATCAATCCAGCTCTGTGAGCAGGGATGTAGATGTAATGATCTCTGAAGAGCACAGGGAATATTTCTCAGTCATCTCTCCTAAAGGGACTTCCCCCTGGCGCAGAAGCATTATATGTTCAGCAGAGGACCAGTCTCATGTGGGCCACTAATGGACACTGCTCCCTGTTCTATACCCAGTGTGTGTGTGTGTGTGTGTGTGTGTGAGAGCACAATAGAAAGTGCAAAACAAAATATTCTGTTATTTTCTCTATACATTACATGAGACTTCCCAGATAATATGAAATTGAATAGAAAAACATTCAGGAAGTAAGTTGCATTTTATTTGAACTGATTCTTGTAGTGGTTAGCTCTCTCACCTTTAAAGCAAGAAGACCCGGGTTCGTGCAATATGGGGATTAGGTAAACTGGACACTCTAAATTGACCGTAGTTGTGAGAGTGGGAGTGAATGGTTGTTTGTCTCTATGTGTCTCTACAAAAACAGGACAAATGGGGAAAAGTTGGCCAACAGTCAGTCAGTCACAGGCTGCCTATGATCGAAGAAGAGAGAGAAAAAGTTTGTTTGGTGAGCTTCCATACAGATCACAAATATCATACAAGTTACTTAATGACCTCATGACCTCCAGATAAATGTCTGGTTGTGAATAAATGTTGTTTTCTGTTACCATCACTTGTCCAGGAGACTCAGATGTGTGTTCACATTTTAATGAGGACACACAACAATGACTGGAGAAGCTGGCTGTGAGCCATGTATAGAAAGACCAGGCTGCAGAGGGGCATTTCATTTTAAACTCATTTGGCCTCGACTGGGGGAAGACAATGCGTGAGGGTGCTGTGTCTGGATGTGTGATGAAAGATGTGGTCCTGGAACATGAGTCTGCTGACTGATGAGACACACGATGGGGAAAATAACATCCATCAAAATTACAGATAAAGGTAACTGTGTGGTCTGTGACATGTGTGGCAAGTATCAGATGTGTCAGTGACTCACTGACATTTAATGATGATTTCACTGCTGATGGACAAACAATATAATGCAGAGGTACACAAGCCCTTGAAGCCAGATGCATCAAAACTCATTAGTTGGCACTATATGTTGATATTCATTAAAAAATGAATATGTGGACATTTTAGGACATTAATTAGGATAGGAGGATATTATTCTTATTATCATTATAATAATAATAATAATAATAATAATAATAATAAAAAGAAGAATAATAATAACAACAAGAATATCGCTCTTATGTCTGCAAAGTTGAGCTGAAACTCAGTTCACCCAATTGTGAAAAAAAACATGGGTTTAAAACGGTTTCTCTTATCTATTAGCACCTTTAAAGTTTACATTTTAATTCACATTTTCTGCTTTAATAATCAGTGCCATGTAAATCAGATCTATTTTTTTTGCTACACCAAACAATGTTATAAAATGACCATAGAATGGAAACAACTACCACAACTAAAAACATCTCAAAACACCAATTCTATAGATTTTTTAACCCTTTAACACCTCAGCCTCAAATTGTCTGTCTGGACTGTTTTGCTTATTTTGACCATAAAAGGGCCAGAAAATGTCCTTTGAGTAAGTGCTTTTGTCCATTTTTCCAGAATATCTAGAACAATTTAAATTGAAGAAAAACAAAAAGTTTTATTGAGATAAAAAAAACAAACACTGTAGTTACACAGGAGCACCATATTTTGCTTGTTAAATTAAAATAACATTTGTTGGAGTCCAAAAACAGGCCAAAATAAAAAATGGAATCTATGTACAGGCATTTTTCCAACACTCTCCTTTATCTGTTGACGGCTTCTGAAATTACTGTAATAACCAAATTTTTCTGATAGCACAAACCATCACGTAATTACTGTAATGCAACGTGTCATCTGTGATAAACTTGATGTTAAAGGGTTAAATAGAAAAAAAACTACTGTGCTCAACAATTTTTCAACAACCTCTCTAGTTTCCTGATTGCCCAATGTTTTTCGTTTCTGCTCTGTAAGAGAGCAATGTCACAACTAGATCGGCAATTCGGTGCCAAAATTTCGAGCATGCCCGCAGTTCTTGCGGCATGTGTCGTCGGGTGCAGGACTTGTGCTGGTAAAGGATTAAAGGATTGAAACTTTGAAAGATAAATTATTTAGACAGAGTGCTATTTTGGTGGAATCACCCATTAAAAGAGAATAACTCATAAACCCCTCCCACTCCCTGATGCCCCCTTCCGAACACCTGCGTTAAAAAATCTGAAAATGTGGATTGAACCTTTAAAAGTATTTAGACAGAGTGGTATTTTGGTGGAATCACCCTTTAAAACACCAAGTTTCAAAGGAGAGAGGGAGAGCGAGATATTCACAAGCCCATTCATGTGTATGTGGGATTTTTATGCAGTTTTTTGCGATTTTTGTCGCCATGGTTACTCGAAATGCTTAGAAAAGTCATAGCACACCATTTCCGATCAAGCCGCACGTTTTGTTATAACATGTGTGGGGGTTTTCTCAAAACTGTGGGAGGAGTTGCATGTCAAATTTTAGGGTGGAAGAATAGCAATTCAACAGAGAGAACCCACACACCTGTCCCTAACTCTCCAAAACCTCTGAGAACAGAGAAAACAGCATGTTTTAAAGTTGTCATATTTCAAGAACGGTTGATGATAGAGATAACATTTTTGGTTTGTGAGCATCAGGAGGCTTTCAGCAGCTCTCATCTCAAAATTTGTGAACGGGCATAAATTGACAGAGAAATCACAGTTTTAAAATCACCCTCGTCTTGATTTTTCCAAAACTCCAAAGCAGACATTTTAACATTGAGGTGGATGGAGACTGTGACCAGAACTCTCTGCGCTTTGAGGTGATTTTAAGAAAAACTACAAGTCATATGAACATGAAAACACACACAGGGTTAGACGACAACCATGGCAACATTTTGATGTAAAAGTTGTCTGTGTAGGTTGTAAATTGTGGGCAGGAGAAGAGTTTGTTTAGAGATTTTTCTGATTATTTTACTGGATCTCGCTAGAGTGCCACTCTAGCTCCCGCCTACACACGCAACACACACTCACTAAAGTACAAAACGTAAACTGCGATTGTTTAAAAACTGTAACATGTATCAAAACTTTGACTTAGGTCAGAAAAGTCCCAAGTCTTGTGACCCGTTTAAAGTAACAATCATGTTTCTGCGTTAAAGTATGACGACACTGTGATGCTCCAAAGTGGGCTTGTTTTTTTACGGTTTCCCATCCACTTCAATGTTTTTTGCGATTTTTGTCGCTATGGTTACTCGAAAGTCTTAGAAAAGTCATAGCACGCGATATCCGGTCAAGCCGCTCGTTTTGATATAACTTGTGTTATATCTGCAGGAGGAGTAGCGCGCCGAAAAACGGGAGGAAGAGGAAAAAGAAGCAGAATAAATGAGCAGGATTACAAGAGATGCTTGCAGCGCAATGCATTCTAGTGAGAACTCTATGGAGTTCTGACTAGTATGCCTTGCGGCTGCAGGCACTAATAAACACCAGGAGGATTACAAGAGATGCTTGCAGCGCAATGCATTCTAGTCAGAACTCTAGGGAGTTCTGACTAGTATGCCTTGCGGCTGCAGGCACTAATAGACGCGCAGGATTACAAGAGATGCTTGCAGCGCAATGCATTCTAGTGACGCATAGCAGCTGCAGGCACTAATAAACGCAAGGAGAATATCAAGAGATGCTTGCAGCGCAATGCATTCTAGTGATAACTCTAGGGAGTTCTGACTAGTATGCCTTGTGGCTGCAGGCACTAATCCGCTTGACTTTCCAGCTGCAGTGGTCAAACAGTCAAGGAGAACTTTTATGTCGATGATTGTCTGAAGAGCATGGGCACAGAAGAGGAAGCCACACGCATGGTTAATGATCTGACTTCTCTCTGCCAGCAGGGAGGTTTCACTCCAACCAAATGGATTAGCAATAATCGCACCATGCTGCAAACTCTTCCTGAGGAGCACAGAGCTAAGGATCGGAATGAACTCAATCTGGATAGAGACCAACTGCCTGTGGAAAGAGCTCTTGGGCTGCAGTGGTGTGCTGAGACTGACTCATTTAATTTCAAGATGGAGGTCCAGCAAAAGACTTGCACTAGAAGAGGAATGTTGTCTGTCTCTAGCTCGGTGTATTAACCCAATGGGGTTTCTTGCACCAGTTGTGTTGCCTGCTAAAAGCATGCCACAGGAGCTGTGCAGAAGAAATTTTGGATGGGACAAGACCATACCCCAGGACATTTTGCATCATATGACAAAGTGGATGGAGGACCTGGATATGCTCTCTGAGTTTGAGGTCGGAAGGTGTGTTAAACCTAAGGACTTTGGACACCCCATACATGCTCAGCTACATCATTTTTCGGACGCTAGTGAAACAGGATATGGAGCTGTCACTTATCTCAGAATGCAGAATGATAAAAATTACATCCATGTTGCATTTCTGATTGGTAAGGCAAGGGTTACACCTTTAAAGACAGTTACCATTCCACGCTTAGAGCTGACGGCTGCTGTCCTGGCTGTTCATGTTGACCTCATGCTGAAGGCAGAGCTGAGGCTTCAGCTGCAGGAGTCAGTCTTCTGGATGGATAGCACGTCTGTGCTGAAGTACATCATGAATGAAGACAAGCGTTTCCATACGTTCGTAGCCAACAGGATCTCAACTATCAGAGAGGCCACTAAAACTTCACAATGGAGATATGTGAGCTCTAAAGAAAATCCTGCGGATATTGCATCCAAAGGAGTGAGAGTTGGAAATTTCATACAGGAGAACAGGTGGATTCAGGGTCCAAAGTTTCTGTGTGAACCAGAAAGTAACTGGACAGCAAATCTGGTAGAGATTGCTATATCAGCGAATGACACAGAGGTCAAGAAGGAAGCCACGGTGAATGTCATCCATGTGGAAGGTTCACCTGAAGCCACTGGTCGGCTAATAGCCTACTTTTCAAGCTGGATGAAGCTTAAAGTATCTGTTGCCTGGTTTCTTAGGCTGAAAGGCATTCTGCTGGAAAAATGTCACAGGAGGAAGGAGATAGAGGCTTCCAATACCAGCAAATTAAGATCAGACACGCCTAAGAGACAAGCTTTGACAGTTCAGGAACTTTTGGAGGCCGAACTTGCTATCATTCAGTATTGTTAGCAACAAAGATTTGGAGAAGAAATTGCTACATTGCCATCTGGGAAGGCTACTGTGAGCAGAAGCAGCGTTCTTTACAGGTTGGATCCATATTTGGATAATGGGCTTCTGAGAGTTGGAGGGTGCTTAACTAAGGGCTCGCTGCCAGAGGAAGCTAAACAACCACTTCCACTCTCAACATGTCACCACTCTTATCCTGAAGCACATTCGCATACGGTTTGGCCATAGTGGACGCAATCACACTCTGTCCACACTGAGAAGAAGGTACTGGGTCACAAGTGCCAACTCAGCTGTCAGAAAGGTCATTGCAGAATGTGGGCAGGAGGTATAGTGGAAGAATGATGGAGCAAAAAATGGCAGATTTGCCAAAGCAAAGGATTCTTCCTGATTATCCGCCATTTACCAATGTTGGCATTGACTATTTCGGACCAATTATTGTAAGCAAAGGACAAGGTACAGTCAAGCGCTATGGCTTGGTTTTCACCTGTCTAACCACCAGAGCGGTCCATTTGGAAGTGGCTAACTCTCTGGATACAGATTCATGCATCAATGCTCTACTTGCAGAAGAGGTCAAGTTGCTCATATTCAATCTGACAATGCAACTAACTTCATAGGAGCAGAGAGAGAGCTAAGAGAGGCGCTTGCGTCACTGAATCATGAGCAGATTCAAGGAGCTTTGAGGAAGGATGGAATTAACTGGAGTTTCAATCCCCCAGCAGGTTCACATCATGGTGGAGTCTGGGAGCGTGTAATCCACATGGTGAGAAGGATTCTGAGTTCAGTGCTTCAACAGCAAAGACTGGATGATGATGGACTTCGAACAGTTATATGTGAAGCTGAAGCCATCTTAAATGATCGTCCTATCACCAAGCTCTCCGATGATCCAAGCGATCTGGAACCGCTCACCCCCAACCATATTCTGCTCATGAAAGGAAGACCATCTTTACCACCTGGATTGTTTGAGCCACATGATCTGTATGTAAAGCAAATATGGAGACAGGTCCAGTATATATCTGACCTTTTCTGGAAACGCTGGATACGGGAATATCTACCTCTACTGCAGGAGAGGCAAAAGTGGAATCAGGAAAGGAGGAATCTTAAGCCTGGAGATATTGTGGTCATAATGGATGCTACTGCCCCAAGAGGCTCCTGGCCACTAGGAAGAGTCTTGGAGGCTTTTCAGGATAAAAAAGGCCTGGTGCGTTCGGTACGTTTACAGACAAAATCAAGTGTCATTGAACGTCCTGTGACAAAACGTTGCTTGCTTTGTGAGGGTACAGAATAGAAGGTCAAAGGTTCACATAAATATGATACATGAAAGAATTTTGTGTTGTAAAATGTGTTCATTGTATCATTTTGATTATGGCTCCCTGGTTTTATTTGAAAGAATTGTATGTCTGGTATCCATTACAATTTAGGGGCCAGTATGTAGGAGCCATTTCTCCGTGAAGCCGCTGCAATACCAATTTATGCCGACAGGTGGTGGGTGTGTTCTTTTTCTTGTTATAAAGGTGGGAACTTTGTGTCACTGGGCAGGTGTTGCCGGACGGAAGAGCGCACAGTTTTTCAACCGCTTAAAGATATGCTTTTGGCACAGTGGTCTCCGTCACCATTTTACTGCTGTTTGTTGGACTTAATCTTGCTCCGTAAAAAGTGAGAAATAAAAGGTTTCATATTAAGCAAATCAAGCGTGTGGACTGGACTTCATTGGACTTGCCAGTAAGTGTATCCAGCGTGTTATTAAGTTTAGCCTGTCCGGCAGCCCCTCAGTGGCTTTAAGCTGGGTCTTAGCCACTACAGTAATGTAATGTAATGTAATCACCATATTATAATTATTCTATTATGTTCATAGCCTTAGAATAAGCCTTTTATAATAATATAGTGACAGAGGCGGAAGTTGAGAGAGAGATGGCGCTGATGGGAATTAAATATGGGAATATTTAGAGCATGGACTCCATGGAGGATCATATTTATTGTGTTGCTGAAGAAACAAACACCAGCACCTGAATCTACATCTGCAAAGAAATGTCCACACAATGCCAAAAAAATGTGTGTTGCCTTTAACAAGTGGAATCACTGATGAGGGACAAACATTTAGTTGCATGTTTTCTGCTGAACAGGTAATTTAGGTAATTCAGGTAATTTTTCTCATATATTGCTTGTTACACATACTTGTGTAAATGTTATGTGTAGCTTGGTGGCTGTAACTGGAACACATAGCAGTGTTTGTGGTTGTATTTATATTCCATTTTGACACAATAACATTACTGCTTTTGCAAGTGGGTCTTTGTTTATATGAGGGAGCAGACCCGGAGGATGAAGAGGGTTTGTTTTCTCTCTGTGCTAATGTGAGTGAGAACATCCTCCCTCATCTGAACATGACACACGACTGAGGCTGCAGCTCAGAGTTTTTAAATATTCTGACTGTTTCCTACGGCTGTGAGAGAGTTCACTGTCAAAGAGACAACAGTGCTCTGTAGTTTGTTTGTAAGTTACTGTAGTTTGTTTATTTAGTTTAGTTTATTTTTGCCTTTGTTGCTCCTAATGTGTCACAGACTGGAAACAGTCTGATCAGCATCAGAATACAAAAGTGCAAATGAATACTGGGTCACTGTCCAGTGGCTGATCCTTTCAGCTCAATACTCCCTTCTGGAAAGGGTAACCAGAACAAGTATGGCGGGTACAACTCGACTGTCTTTCTGAAGGTTTATTCCACATACACAGTTAAACAGCAGTTAGGCAGCAGTCAGTTAGTAGTTAGACAGCAGTCCGTTAGCTACTAACTAGAGTTAGTTAGTTAGTTTAGACAGTTAGTAGTTAGAAGTTAGTCAGCAGTTTGTTAGCTACTAACTACAGTTAGTTAGGTTGTAAAACCGACAAGTCGTACAGGTTCTGATGATAGATAGATTTACAAAGGCACATAGGAAGGTTAATATATCACAAAACATGGCTTTGACAATGCACCTTAAAGGCACTTTATAGGCAACGGTGCTTTGATACCAATTACAACAATGAACAGATAAATAGAATGAAAGATAAATAGCTATGCCTGCTAGAAAGTTCTACAGTCACTAATGTAACTTCTAAAAAACAACAACAGGATAATTAATGTGTTACATTTTTATCAATAACAGTCAAACACAGGCTACGCTAAGGTGGTGGGAGAGGGGCCCCCAAACCAAATTCAACTTATGGCCCAATAAAGGCTTGGGCCGGTACTGATTTGACCCCCTTCCCCTCTAGCAGGAGACTGAGGTCCATCAGGACCAAAACCTCTCACCACAAAAACAGCACCGTCCCCTCATTTGCTCTTGTTTTGCACCAACGACTAGAACAAAGCCATCGTATTGTGTAAGCTATACCTGGCAATAAACCCGATTCTGATTCAGGTCTTAAACCCACATCAGTTAGTATGTGCCTTTTCAACAACATTGTGTTACATCGAAAACTGAAGCTTCCCCTTTGATCTGACGCAGCTCAAAACCATAATAACATTTTTACATTAATAAAAACTAGTGATGTGACGTTCCTTATCAAGGTTTGAAGCGTGTGCCGAGTGGGAGGGGGCGTTTCCGCGATGCGCGTATTGAGGCTTGCTTCATTAAGGGAGGAGCCAAAAATGATGACGTCCGAAGCCTCGCTTGCCCGGCTGTACCACGTGATTGCTTCGTGAAGTGGTTCCGATTTTTTTCCGCGAGGTTTTACAGCTACATTAAGAAATGTTCACATATCAATGTCTAATCTTGTTTTTATTTATCTCTGGAAAAGAAAGTGATATAATTGCAGGTAAACAGCAAAAAAATAACATTGTTTTACTCATTAAACAAAAGACACCAACATAAATGCATATTCTAACTGAGGAAAAAGTTAGGACACCCTACCCCCTAATACCTAGTGTTACCCCCTTTGGCTGAAATAACTTCAGTGAGACACTTCTTGTAACCCTCTACCAGTCTCTGACATCGGTCTTAGGAATAGTTTGCCCCACTCCTTAATGCAGAATGCTTTAACCTGTGTGACGTTTGAGGGGTTTCTTGCATGTACAGCCCGTTTCAGGTCACCCCACAGCACCCACACCTCTGATACACTGTAGAATTCATGATGGATTCTATGATGGTGAGCTGGCCAGGTCCTGCTGCAGCAAAGCATCCCCAAACCATGACACTTCCACCTCCATGCTTCACAGTTGGTATGAGGTTCTTTTCCAGGAACGCTGTATTTGGTGTGCGCCAAACATGTCCTCTGTTCTGTTGTCCAAATAATTCAATTTTAGACTCATCTGTCCAAAGAACATTATTCCAGAAGTCCTGTTCTTTGTCTATGTTCTCTCTGGCTAACTTCACTCTGGCCTTAATGTTTCTCTTGGAGAGTAAAGGTTTCCTCGTTGCACACCTCCGGTGAAAATTAAACTTGTGCAGTCTCTTTCTGATTGTAGAGGCATGTACTTTCACATCAACAGTCGCCAGAGCCTGCTGTAGGTCCCGTGATGACATTTTAGGAGTTTTGGAGAATTCTTTTAGCATCTTGCAGTCTGCTCTCAGGGTGAACTTGCTTGGACGGCCAGGCCTGGGCATGTTGGCAGTTGTTTTGAATGTCCTCCACTTGTACACTATTTTCCGGACAGTGGAATGGCTGATTTCAAACTCTTTTGAGGTCTTTTTAAATCCCTTACCAGACTCATAATCTGCGACAATCTTTTGATCTCACCATGGTGTTCACGCTCACGTCAACAGTCAGGAGAACACCAAACTGAATGTCTGAGGTTTAAATAGGGCAAGCCTCCTTCAAAATGTTGAGTAACTATGTTCTAATCATGTGCACTTGATATGATACACCTGTGTGTGATATCAGCCATCTTAACTGGGAAAAATGTGGGGGTGTCCTAATTTATTCCTCACCATAAATTGCATGTTTATTTTATTACGTTTTACAGAAAGTTTTAAAAAGTATTTTCTTCAGTTTTACTTGTTTAGTTATATTACTTGAATCTCTCAGTATTGTTAAAATTGCTGTTAAATATCCATATGTCTAAATATGTTAAAAAACACACGTGTTTTCATTGGGTGTCCTATTTTTTCACATGACTGTATATAGACCCCTCAGGCTCCATTCAAAATGTGGGTTTTTGAAGGAGGGTTGCGGTCAGTTGAGAGTTTGGATAGTGTTTATATAATTTGGAGATAGTTTGGAGAGTTTGGGGAGAGAGAGAGATGCTGCAATCTATGTCAAAATGTCATATAATATGTATAATACATTTATTAATGGAATGTGCAACTACAGCAATTGGCCACAAGATGATACTGTTGCTCATTTATTTGCTGTTCACTTTACTTAAGGGCGCGCACTCCAGAGCAGGTGCTCTGTTATCCAGTAATATTATCACTGGTTGCTAAACACTTCTGGATGATGTCAGATAAAAAATAAAAGTCTATCTCTTGGAGTTTCTGTGTGTGTCTTCTTTCAGCGTATCAAATGCTCTACATCACTTTCTAAAAGCAGAACAACAATCCAGAAATGTCTGGTGGACAGGACAATCAGTTTTGGACATGTTTGAGACATGGAAGGCTTTTGTCGTTAAGCTGGCAGTATTCACAGGTGACATTTTCACCTCTGCTGTCCGTTAGTTCCAACACCAATAACTATGTACATGCGTGAGCTGGGGCTTCACAGCACCATTTGTATGCGATGTGGATTTTAAAAAGGTACAGACCAATGTTCTCTTCTTGACCAAGCCGGACAGCTTTGATGGACATTTGAATGTTATTATTATCATCATCATCATTATTATGATCAATAATAATAATGATAATAAGCTTGAGCAGATACAGCACTGAGATGCAATGGAATAAAATTCCAGGTATATTGGAAGTTTTTGTATTTTGTGTGATAATTTAACTAAGTGGTATTGTTGATAAAGGCACACTAGATGAGAAGAAAAACTCAAACTGGCACTCCATGTCACAAAGGTTGATGACCCCTGTAGTAGGCTAAATAAATAGAACTATGACTTTGTTGTGACGTTGAGGTGCAGCACCTGCCTCAGACCTTGAACCACAGCACATAACAGGTTTAAAAAAACAAACAAAACAGACTTCCGGTGGGAACATCGTCAAGATGGCCGCATAGCGAGAGAGCTCCCGATTGAGTCAGAGTAATTACAGAAATTTCCCCATACAAACCATATAAATCATTCCACGAAAACAACGATAAGACAGGGGATATAATCCATAACTCCACTTTAAGAAATAAACGACGTCCGAAGACAGGTGGATGAGAAAGTCGGGACGTAGCAACATTAGCAGCAAACAGGCTTAAGCTGGCAAATAACGCGGTGTAATACGGAGAAATGGCCGACTTGGAACTGATTCTCAGTGAACTAAGAGGGTTTCGCCAAGAAAATAAAGTACAATTGGAGACAATAAAATAAGAAATAGGGAAGGTGAATACCAGACTGGACGAGGCGGAAGGGCGAATTGAGAAAGCAGAAGGGATACAAAATACAGAGGAAGTTATCACGGCTATGCTAAAGCTGCACACCAAGCTGGAGGACAAGCTGCTGGAAAGTCGCTCCAGACGCGAAAACATAAGGATTTACGGGGTGCCGGAGGGGTCCGAGAAGGAATCAGCATCGATGGTCTCATTTGTGGAAAATTTACTCCGTGAGGGTCTCGAACTAACTGAAGACATGCCCGACCTGCAGAATGAAAGGGCTCATTGGTCCGTGGGACAGAAGCCACCGGTGGATGCGCCACCACGGTCCATCATAATTAAATTTTTAAGTTTTAAAACTGTGGTATCGTAGTTAAAGGGGACATATTATGCAAAATCAACTTTTTAACCATTTTAATACTGATATTTCGGACTCTGGGGGCCCTACCAGTCGCCAAAGTGTGGAAAAACAATACTCAGTCATGTTTTCGTGGTTCCGCTTAGTGTAAGTATAGGCGATAAAACGCTCGTTGAATTCCCTGCGCTTATGACGTCAGCATGCGCATTTCACCACGAATGTTACCGCCCCACCAGTACGTTTACTTCGCAAGCTCCACCTTAGCTCCACCTTGTCCCTGCGAGAGTGCAGGCGCGGGAGGAAGAGCGGTATTATGTCAACGCGGAGGGACAATTGTGCTGTTGGTGGCTGCACAGTGGAGCACAGTGTTTTACAGAGGATTTTATATATGAAGCTAATGTGCCGGATAAAGTCAGCAAACGTGTGTTCGCACCACTTCACATTAGACTGCGACCAGCGGTCGCCGTATTTAGTCAGGGGACGTATTTTACCGACGTACAAACACACAAATTGTTAAGAAAAGATCACGTAGAGCTCATAACTGACCATTCTGACACGTCCTAATTAAACATTAAACATTTGTTCAGTACGTCCTCCATGACCGGAGCACAGACTCAGTCTGATACAATCACATAAAGCAGCTGTTTATGCAGCTCGCCGCTGACGATCAGCGGTGCTGCACTCTCTGTGCAGCGGTGCTACACTCTCTGTGTCACCGATAGCCTAAACTGCCGCTGGCGATCAGCTGATCGCCACCGCTGATCGCCAGCAACATACAGTTTATTCAGCGCGCCGCTGGCGATCAGCGGTGGCGCGTTACACGGTGATCGCCACCGCTGATCGCCAGCTCGCCGGAGCACCGGAGCTGGTCAGCGGTGGTGAGGTCTCCGGGGCACAGTCTCCGGTCTGATACAGCAACATACAGTTTATTCAGCGCGCCGCTGGCGATCAGCGGTGCTGCACTCTCTGTGCAGCGGTGCTGCACTCTCTGTGTCACCGCTGATCTTCTGTTCATAAGTGTTTTTAACTGATTTACAGTTGGACAGTGTTCGGCTCGATCCTTATGTAGGACGTCTCTTCCTGTGACGGCACTCTCGCTGACATGTTGATATTGTCAGAGAGCTAGTGGAGGGAGGGGGAGACGAATAGAGCTGTAAAGCGCTGTAAAGAGGACAAATCAGAAACCCCCTGGAAGAAGTGGGTGTGTGTTTGCCTGTGTCTCATTTGCATATAAAGGGACCATGCACGAAAACCGAGCGTTCTGAAAGGGGCGGGTTTAGCAGGGTTATTGAACTACTATGATTCTTCATCCTTATGGTATTTTGACCAAAGCATGTCACTGACATGTTCATTAGGACACCAGGGAACTATTTTAATGGGGGAAATAGGGTATAATATGTCCCCTTTAAATCATTCATATATATATTTAGGCAGCATTATTATTGTTCGCCAGCAGAGATGTTGAGATTGTTGTTGTGGTCTAGGTCTAGGTTAAGCGGGTAGAAGAAGGTTGCCGGAAGTTACGCGGGTTTGTTAGGCTGTTTTTTCCTGTATTATGCTGCCTACAGTTTATTAAAGAAAGCGAAGACCAATCCAACGTGTGGACCTTTAATCATTCCTTTTCCAAAGATGCAACATCTTTTTGGCGACGAGGATGGGATTAGGGAAAGCAAGCCGGCAAACAGACATTGAAAGAAACGATGTGACGGGAGTCGGCTACAGGGTTGACTAACCCTCAGGGAATGCAGTTAGCCAACGGCTGGGAAGAGGAAACAGGAAGCCGAAGCGGGAAAATGGTTACAATAGGCACGCTAGCAGCGTTTGACCCAAAGAATCAGACGTGGGACGAGTACACTGAAATACTCGAGCAGTTTTTTGCGGCTAATGGGATTGACGAGGCAGCAAAACAACGAGCTATACTAATAAGTGTCGTCGGAGCAGCGACCTACAGCCTGATGCGAAACCTTCTCAGCCCGGCCAAGCCCAAAGACAAAACTTTTCAAGAGCTGGTACTTCTGATGAAAAATCACTTTGATCCAAAGCCCAGTGAAATTGTGCAAAGGTACAAATTTGACTCTCGCTCCCGCAAGCCCAATGAAACTGTCATGGAATATGTGGCTGAGCTGCGTCGCCTGGCGCAAGATTGTAACTATGGCAACACGTTGCAACAGATGTTGAGAGACAGGGTCGTCTGTGGAATTAACGACGACAGAATCCAGAGGCGTCTCTTGTCAGAAACAGACCTCACGTTTGACAAGGCCCTTTCAATCGCAGTATTTATAGAGTCTGCAAATAAAAATGCACAGGATCTGCAGACCTCGGGTGCCACAGCAAAATGCTT
Source organism: Solea senegalensis (assembly GCF_019176455.1). Classification (NCBI taxonomy): domain Eukaryota; kingdom Metazoa; phylum Chordata; class Actinopteri; order Pleuronectiformes; family Soleidae; genus Solea; species Solea senegalensis. Next base: position 11,550,629 of record NC_058031.1, on the reverse strand, counting down.
CAACCTCACCAAAGGGCAGTAGGAGACTCGTACATTTAAAGGAGAAAGCAGAGAGTGTTATCGATGCCTAGGAACCAAGCACACAGCAGCAGATTGTAAGTACAAACAAGAACAAGGCGTGTTGAGATTGTTGTCGTGGTCTAGGTCTAGGTTAAGCGGGTAGAAGAAGGTTGCCGGAAGTTACGCGGGTTCGTTAGGCTGTTTTTTCCTGTATTATGCTGCCTACAGTTTATTAAAGAAAGCAAAGACCAATCCAACGTGTGGACCTTTAATCATTCCTTTTCCAAAGATGCAACAAAAACCAAAGAGACATTACTCCGCAAAGCATGGCAAAAGAAGGGGTTCACCTGGCAAGAAAACCACATAAACCTGGATCACGACTATCCACCCCAATACTTAAAAAACGGAGAGAATATACAGAGATACGCAAAGTGTTGAAGGAAAACAAACTTCAGTTCCGGGGACATAAAGGATTTAGTCCACAGCTCGAGGACGGCGGAGTCAACTTGGTGGAGATCCACTATTGAATAGACTGGCTCTTTCGGGGCCCTTGGATTTTTTCGTTTTCTCTATCTTCTTTTTCCTGTATGCGACTGTCGCAGGTAAAGGCCTCTTCCTCCAGACTGAGGGAGACTTTTCCCTTCGAGCCACCTTGGGAGGCTCAACAGGGTCAGGTTAATAGACCCCTATATAGGGAGTCACACGGACAAATTGTGTTTAGTGGGATGTTTATCAATATGTTAGTTGTTCATTCCCTGCCGGGAGGGGGAAGCGCACCAGGTTTTTCAGTGAGATGACAGGGGGAATCACATAGATGCAAAACAGGTCTTCTACAAACATATAGTTGATCTAATGACAACAAAAAGTCAACGGATTTTAATATGTGGCTGAGATTTTAACATCCGATTAAATCCGAAAGTTGACTCATCACACGAGAATTCTGACGCAAACGCCAATAGCAGAAGATTAAACACTTGGTTGCATGAAGTGGGGATTGTGGATGTGTGGAGAGAGTTGAACCCGACAAGCCGAGACTATTCCCATTACTCACGCTCACAACGTCTACTCGTGAATCGATTACTTTTTCATCCTTAAAGGAGATGTTTTTATGGTGGATAACTGTGAAATAGGACCCAGTACAATTTCAGATCATGGTCCCGTTTATAAGTCACTCTCTGGAGACTGAACTCAAACATTCTGAATAACCCAATTATTAAGGATAAGTTGATAGGTGAAATTCAGTTGTATTTGGAGAATAACGATAATGATGAAGTAACTCCACCTATCCTCTGGGATGCATTCAAAGCGGTGGTTAGGAGTAAAATAATAGCCATCTGCTCATATGAGAAGAAAATTAAGGAACAAAAACTTAGAAGAGGACTTGAAGAGACTACAGAAAGAACATGCAAAGTCTCTCAAAATTGACGACAAATGTAAGATTAAAAAACTAAAAAAGGAAATAGATGAGATAAATACTCAATTCAAAAAAAGCTTCTCTTTACAAAGCAACAATACTATGAGGTAGGTGGAAAATCACTGAAACTTCTCTCATATACGTAGGTTAAAGAAACAACAAGCAGATAGAACTATACATACATATACTATACATAAAACTCAGCAACAAATGACATAGAAACTAGTCCAGAGAAAATCAAGCAGCGCTTTCGAAAATACTATAAAACATTATATTCCCAACCACAGGCAAGCAACGACAACCAAATCGATACCTTTCTGGCTCGATTTCAATCATACCTAAGGAGGGGAAAGATAAATTAGAATGTGTGAATTATCGTCTTGTAAGTCTTCTGAATAATGATTATAAATTATTCACATCCATATTGTCTAAAAGAATAGAACTGATATTACCAGTATTAATACATAAGGACCAGACTGGCTTTGTCAGACCCAAGATAACATCAGAAGAACACTGCACATTATGAGACAAGTCACACAAAAAATATTGGAGACTGATATTGAGTTTGGACGCAGAGAAAGCATTCGATTCAGTGAGGTGGTCATTCTTATATAAAGTACATTTTGGCATCCATACAACTATAATTGACACATTTGCAGCACTATACAACAAACCAACAGCTAGAATTAAAATAAATGGAGATCTAACCGATTCATTCATTCTGGAAAGGGGAACAAAATAAGGGTGTTGTGCGTCGCCGCTCCTCTTTGCCTTGTTTATAGAACCCGTGAGTCAATTGATTAGGCACAGATCAGATATAAAGGGGGTAACAATGACTTCAGGGGAGCAAAAACTGGCCCTATTTGCTGACGATTTATTGATAAGTTTATCACAACCTACACGGACACTCCCAAATCTGATGAAATTGCTAGAGGAATTTGGTTTCATTTCTGGTTATAAAATTAATATCAACAAAACTCAAGTGTTAACATTTAATTATGACCATCCATATTCAATTAAGACCATGTATGATTGGAAATGGGATGCTGAATCCATCAAATATTTGGGGGTCTCACTGTCTAGAGACTTCTCAAGATTGTATGATATCAATTACTGCCCATTAAATTCGAAAATAAAGTCTGACATACGTAGATGGAATGTTATTCCCTTTTTCAGTTTAAGCTCCCGGATAGAATCAATCAGGATGAATATTCTTCCACGCATGCTGTACCTTTTTCATTGTTTGCCAGTCAAAATACCATCTAAGCAGTTCTTAGAATGGGATAGAATAATAGCGAGGTATTTATGGCAAGGGAAAAAGGCCAGAATTAAATTTAAGATGCTGCAATTAAGAAAAGAAAAAGGTGGAATGGGCCTTCCTGCTTACAGGAATATTATCTTGCAGCCCAAATGAGGTTCCCTCCCTTCTACCAATTCACTTTGTCAACTACTTCACAAAAAAGGTAGATGACATTCGCTCTTCTTTCTCAACCCCACCTCCTGATCTCACCACTCTACCAACCACACATTCAGCTCCTTCTCTATCCTCTTTCTCCCCTCTATCTCAGGATCAAGTTCTTTCCCTAATAACCTCTGCCCGCCCCACCTCCTGCCCCTTTGACCCTATCCCCTCTCACCTATCATCTGGTTGCTTTCCGGACTCTCTTAAAGAGGCCAGAGTGACCCCCCTCCTTAAAAAACCCACCCTTGACCCGTCTGAAGTAAATAACTACAGACCTGTCTCTCTTCTTCCTTTTCCCTCCAAAACAAAATCTTTAATCAACTCTCATCCTACCTTCACCGGAACAACCTTCTTGATCCTCTTCAATCTGGTTTTAAAGCAGGTCACTCGACCGAAACTGCACTTCTTGCTGTCACTGAGCAACTCCACACTGCCAGGGCTGCCTCTCTCTCCTCTGTGCTCATCCTCTTGGACCTTTCTGCAGCGTTTGACACAGTTAACCACCGGATCCTTACTTCCTCCCTTCAGGAACTAGGTGTCTCAGGCTCTGCACTTACCCTACTCTCGTCCTATCTTCAAAACCGAACATACAGAGTAACCTGGAGAGGATCTGTGTCGGAACCCTGTCCTCTAGTTAATGGGGTCCCTCAGGGTTCTGTCTTGGGCCCTCTCCTCTTCTCTCTATACACCAACTCTCTTGGTTCGGTTATTCGCTCTCATGGTTTTTCCTATCACAGCTACGCCGATGACACCCAACTCATTCTCTCTTTTCCCAGCTCCGACACACAGGTAGCAGAACGGATCACCGCTTGTCTGACTGACATCTCTCAGTGGATGTCTGACCATCACCTGAAACTCAATCTCGACAAGACTGAATTTCTTTTTCTCCCAGAAAAAGGGCTCTCCCACCACAGATCTAACCATCACCCTCGACAACTCTGTGGTAACTCCTTCTCATACCGTAAGGAACCTGGGTGTGACACTTGACGACCATCTCTCCCTCACTGCCAACATTGCTGCAACAGCTAGATCTTGCAGATACATGTTGCACAACATCCGAAGGATTCGGCCTCTTCTAACCCAGAAGGCGGCACAGGTTCTGGTCCAGGCTCTTGTCATCTCACGCTTGGATTACTGCAACTCCCTCCTGGCTGGTCTTCCTGCATGCGCCATACGACCTCTGCAACTCATCCAGAATGCGGCAGCTCGACTGGTCTTCAACTTGCCAAAATTCTCCCACACTACACCGCTCCTCCGCTCCCTTCACTAGCTTCCTGTAGCTGCTCGCATCCGCTTCAAGACTCTAGTGCTTGCGTTCCATGCTACAAACAGATCCGGTCCAGCCTACATCCAGGACATGATCAAAACCTACACCCCAGCCCGCCCACTCCGCTCTGCATCGACAAACCGGCTCGCTGCCCCCTCACTGAGAGGATCACAGAGGCACTCGCAGAACTCGAGACTGTTCACTGTCCTAGCTCCCAAATGGTGGAACAATCTCCCCATCGACATGCGGACAGCTGAAAGCCTCCACATCTTCCGCCGCCGACTAAAAACACATTTCTTCCGACTCTACCTCGACTAAGACAAAAAAAATAAAAAATCGCACTTATGACTAGCACTTCATAGTTTGTTCTACTTGAAGCTCTTACTTACTTCTAGCTCTTATTTGTACCCAAATGTTTAAATGCACTTTTGTAAGTCGCTTTGGATAAAAGCGTCTGCTAAATGACATGTAATGTAATGTAATGGATCACACAGGAGAGCTGGGAGAAAATATGACAGCTACAATGGGTCTCGACCGCGTCAAACACGTGGCGGGAGTTGTGCTGGAAAAACACCACAAGATTTTTTATTACACCTATTCAGAGATTTTTTTTGGGACTGTCAGGTAATAACATCTTACTGGGAAGAGATCCACAAACATATTAAAAATGTATTTAATGTAAATATTCCGTTTAAATGTGAAACATGGAACATCAGAGACAAAAAATTGCTGGCTACACTGTTAGCAGCCAGTAAGAAATCGGTTACGAGGAAATGCTTAAAAGTAGAACCACCCACCATTGATGATTGGATTGAAATTGTCTATGGGATTCATGTTATGGAGAAGATCTCCTTTTCCCTGAAAGTTGAAAAAGACACATTTTATAAGATGTGGTCCAAATGGACCGAGTATGTGAAACCAATCAGATCTGATTTTCATTTGACTGTATTTGTGCTTTGTGTGAAACTGTGAAAGTACAAATACTTCATTACTGTACATGGGGTTAAGTGTCATGCTCAAGGACACAGATAGACCGGCAGAGTCAGGAATTGAACCCCCAACCTTCCAGTTGAAAGACAACTGAGCTATTATCATCAATTGTCCCTTTAAGCTACTTCATACAGGACTGGTAAACGGTAAACTCAGGTGTATTATTGTTGAAATTGCACTTATTTTTCTCAGGAAATTTGATCTTTGTTCATAATTTCTCTTGTAAAAACATACCTCATTAACTCTAAAGTCTCTTTCTAGGTTATGATGCTATTATTTTACTATTTTACTTTAAATTGTGCCCGGAACTAAAATGAGCTGGACGCCCCTGCGCTTGATGCTAAATGGCCTGTATTAATAGAAGGCTTTTCTAGTCTTGTTGACCACTCAAAGCTGCTTTACACTACAGTTCTGCCAGGAGCAACATGGGGTTAAGTGTCTTGCCCAAGGACACATCAGCATGTAGACAAGCGGAGAAGGGAATCAGGGAACCCACAACCTTCCAGTTGAAAGATATAACTCTGTCATCTGGCTGTCACTCGCTGGTGTTTGCCTTCACTGTGTTAACGGTTTGCTTGGCATCTTTATCGAGAACATTTGAGATGTCACTGAAGTCACCTCATCCACTCGTTTATCTTTTTCTCGTCATCTATCGTTTTCTTCCAGGGTTCATTTTTGCTTCTAATATATTTAAAAATAAAATAATGGAACCATGATCATCTCATTTGTCTCGTTTACGACTTCATTTATGACAGTAGTACGAAACGATGCCGTTTACCAAGTGTGTTTTCCTTTTAATACTCAGTAGACCTCTAAACATTTATGAGACATGAAGAGACATTACCTTGAAGGTAACGTACAATTTACTTCTGCAGAAAAAGATGGTCACCTTTAACCTCTGGTAAACCTCCCATTATAGCACCAATGTAAGCGCCCCCTACAGTTGGTAAACCGTATCGAATTTTGACGTTCTTTTTGTGGCACGGACCAAAAACCACAAGTTATGTAGGGTAACGTTAAAATAATATTGGAGACACTCTCACTTTCATGTTCAATTTCTGTGTCTCTGAAACCACCTGAATATCTTGGTTTGTGGACACCATCAATCTTGAAGTTTGTTAATTCTTGCTATTTTTTTTGGCCAAATGTCTAATTAAATAATCCAGAAAATAAGTGAGAGTTTAAGCAACAATGGAAATGAACTGTGTGCACGTGTGTCCGCTGGTATTTCAACAAATTCAAATCACAAATGAGAGAAAGCGTTTTATTTCTAAAACTTTTTTCCCCCAACAGGAAATACCTTCACCTAATCTCGTTACTTTCCCCCTTTTACATTTTTCCAAATATAGATTTTTCTTACTCAAACACTAGAAACCCTGCTATGAGGCAACTTTGATGAGGCTGTTGGTAAAACATTGAAAATGGTATAGAGTAAAAAAATATATAAATACCATTTAAAATATTTTATATATAAGAGGTGAAGCTCAGCAAACTATGGGCAGAACAATAAATAAAGGGCGATATAACAATCCACAACCAAACTTAAAAGAGAAATAAATATATTCAAAGTAAGATCAAACCAGATTCCCAAACAGTTTCTCAAGTTAAAACCAAGATCCTGTGTGTGTGTGTGTGCGTGTGTGTGCGCGCTCATAATCCAAATACAAGATACGTTATTGCTTAGCATATGGTGAAATAAATGCATCGACTTAAAAATCAGACTTAAAATAAACCCTGATGTAAATAAGCAAAGGTGTGTTCGTATGCATTATTGAAGGTTATAAAAAAAAAACCCTGAGTTCTTTCTTTTCATCTTTTCTTCAATAAAACTTTTTTCTTTTTTTTTTTTAGCTTTGCTATGCTCATCTACACGCTCACCTTGTAGAAAAATAGAATTCTCACTCATCTATCCACCAAAATTGTAACAGAGATGTCTGTGCGCTGCTCCGCTCATTTAAAGCTTAGCTTAGTTTTGGCTCGAACCGTGTCCGCGCTGCAGCTGCCGTCTTCCTCTTGACTTGGGTTGCGCCAGCTGGCTTTCAGAGGGGTCAGCTCAGGGGCTATTATGTCTCCATCCTGTGTGTGACATACAGTGTCATTAATGAACAGTGCAACATTGCAGTAGCTCTGAGGCCAAACTTCTGATTTATGGCCTCCAGCCACAAGAGGGCGGCAGCATTTCACGTTAGAACTTTTCAAAATAAATTTCATAAAGTAACAAAACGATAATCCAAACATGGCATAAAAAACCTCCACAGAAAAGTGGTTAAAAGTTTTACTTTTATTTTTGACATTTCTAACTGGCTATCCTCACCAATATCACAAACTTGAGTATCAGCCGATACCAATATTGTTTAGATACAGTAGTTTTTATATATTTTTTTCATGATAAAGCTGTTAAAACACTGATGCAATAATAACCAGTGTTTCAATAAAACACACAATATTCCAACTGCACAACAAATGCTCCTCATAGAAATAAACAGGATACATTCTTTAAGAGTCTGTACATGGTGAAGCAAGCAAAATCTATCGGATTTTATGTTTTACCTTCCAGGATTTCACTGCCTTGTTTTTGTGACTGTTGACAAAACAATACTCACGCGGCCCAAAAAGCAATTTTCCATCACAATGGTAAAGTTTTTTAAATATTCCAGTATCATTGTGCATGCAGGTCTGCGTAAAACAAAACCAAATGTTTATTTTTGTGTGTACGACACAACTTTCCAGATGTTCCACTTAATTCCCATAAACTATAGTGTCTGCCCCAGAAAGAATCACACAGCCAACTCTATATTTTTGAATATCCTAAGTCAGGAATCCATCAATCTGACAAAGACCAAGGAAGTCAAATGGAAAGGCCATCACATACACATATATGAAATTAATTAGAATCCAAATTCCTGAAGGACTGAGAAAAAAGAGAAAAATAGAGTAAAATAGAAGGTAAAATCCCCTTGAAATTTGAGCTTTAATGCTCCCATAATACTTTAAATTCTCGTCCAGATTTTAAAGGTACATTATATAAGAAATGCATTATACAATGTTATAAAATGATTGTTAACATAAATACACATCACACCAAGACACTGGCTTCATGAGGTACCAACGGTAAAGCCAGTATATACATATAACTACATTTGTGAAGAGAGAGGATATTAAGATGGAATACATTTAACAAGACATTTGAGATTTGGGAAAAACATTGATTGGCATTTCCTGACATTTTCTAGACCAAATGATTTCTTGTTTAAATCCAGAAAATAATTGACAGAATAATCGATTTATAAAAAATAATCAGTTAGCGGCAATCCCCACTTTTACTGATTCCATTTATAAAAGAACAAATCAATGGTGGTGCATCTATTAGTTGACTTCACGGCCCCGTTTACATTAGAATGATTGTGTTTTCTGTGATCAGATAGTGATTGGATAGCACTTCACCACATGCATCTACACCTGGTATTAGCATGCGTCTCCAGTGTCCACATCACGATCCAATTGCTATCCGATCACGATGCCCCGCCCCCCCCCATCATCTTCCGCTCTTTTTCTGCAAAGACTTCCAGCAGCAGACTACAGCATCACTTCCTGTGTGTCACCATATCAAAGAGAACAGAAGTTAGCAGCGCGTGACGCCGCGCTATTGTATGGACCCCTCTTTGCTTTTTTTGTTTTGAAGAAGGGAAGGAAGTCGTCTTTGGAAATGAAATCACAGCAGGGCCACACGTACAGAAACAATCAACCATCCCACTCTCAAATACACTTCTACAATTCCTTAACGCAGCAGCAGCAGCAGCAGACGACTTTTATTACCTGAGGCTTTGTGAAGTCCATGTCCATGCACCACTTGACAAAGTGCTTCTTGGCAGCGTCCAGACTGGTGTCATCAGTCTTCTTGAAATAGACCGTGATCAGCTGCTCAGCAAACTGCTCTGGGAGGAGTTTTGACACCTGACGAGAACAGCAGCAGCAGCATATAGTAGTTGATTTTTGCGTTATACATTTTAAAATGTAGGCAGTGGCATGGGGCGGGGCAATGTGTGGATATTATATCTACAGTGGGTACGGAAAGTATTCAGACCCCTTTAAATTGTTCACTCTTTATTTCATTGCAGCCATTTGTTAAAATCAAAAAAGTTCATTTTATTTCTCATTAATGTACACTCAGCACCCCATCTTGACAGAGAAAAAACAGAAATGTAGACATTTTTGCAAATTTATTAAAAAAGAAAAACTGAAATATCACATGGTCATAAGTATTCAGACCCTTTGCTCAGTATTGAGTAGAAGCATCCTTTTGAGTCTTCTTGGGAATGATGCAAGTTTTTCACACCTGGATTTGGGGATCCTCTGCCATTCTTCCTTGCAGATCCTCTCCAGTTCTGTCAGGTTGGATGGTGAACGTTGGCGGACAGCCATTTTCAGGTCTCTCCAGAGATGCTCAATTGGTTTAGGTCAGGGCTCTGGTTGGGCCAGTCAAGAATGGTCACAGAGTTGTTCCGAAGCCACTCCTTCGTTATTTTAGCTGTGTGCTTAGGGTCATTGTCTTGTTGGAAGGTGAACCTTCGGCACAGTCAGAGGTCCTGAGCACTCTCGAAGAGGTTTTCTTCCCGGATATCTTTGTGCTTGGCCACATTCATCTTTCCTTCAATTGCAACCAGTCGTCCTGTTCCTCCAGCTGAAAAACACCCCCATAGCATGACGCTGCCACCACCATGTTTCACTGTTGGGATTGTATTGGGCAGGTGATGAGCAGTGCCTGGTTTTCTCCACACATACCGCTTAGAATTAACGCCCCAAAAACTTCAATCTTGGTCTCATCAGACCAGAGAATCTTATTTCTCACAGTCTGGGAGTCCTTCATGTGTTTGTTGGCAAACTCTCTGCGGGCTTTCATAAGTCTCGCACTGAGGAGAGGCTTCCGTCGGGCCACTCTGCCATAAAGCCCCGACTGGTGGAGGGCTGCAGTGATAGTTGACTTTGTGGAACTTTCTCCCATCTCCCTACTGCTTCTCTGGAGCTCAGCCACAGTGATCTTTGGGTTCTTCTCTCACCAAGGCTCTTCTCCCACGATTGCTCACTTTAGCTGGACGGCCAGGTCTAGGAAGAGTTCTGGTCGTCCCAAACGTCTTCCATTTAAGGATTATGGAGGCCACTGTGCTCTTAGGGACCTTGAGTGCTGCAGAAATTCTTTTGTAACCTTGGCCTGATCTGTGCCTTGCCACAATTCTGTCTCTGAGCTCCTTGGGCAGTTTCTTCGACCTCATGATTCTCATTTGCTCTGATATGCACTGTGAGCTGAAGGTCTTATATAGACAGGTGTGTGCCTTTCACAGCAAAGGGTCTGAATACTTATGACCATGTGATAGTTCAGTTTTTCTTTTTTAATACATTTGCAAAAATTTCTACGTTTCTGGTTTTTTTTCTGTCAAGATAGGGTGTTGAGTGTACATTAATGAGAAATAAAATGAATTTTTTTGATTTTAGCAAATCGCTGCAATGAAACAAAGAGTGAAAAATTTAAAGGGGTCTGAATACTTTCCGTACCCACTACTGTATATCGTGAGATGAGACAAGATATGTTTTATGTGAAATTTGTGAAATGTTGTAAATGAATATTTGACCAAATTTATAGGTCGTTGTTTCTAAAACATGTAGAGCTTCAACTAACGATTATTTTCATAATCGATGAATCTGTCGATTATTTTCTCGATTCATTTGGTTTGGTCCATAAATAATAAATAAAAAATGTTGATTGGTATTGGTCAAATCTGGAAATGATGATCTTCTCAAATGTCTTGTTTTGTCCACAAACCAAAAATGATTAACTCTGAATGATGTTTGTTATCAAGAGCAAAGAAATGAAGAAAATACTAAGAAGTTTAAACAATCGGAAAGCTTCAATCATGAAAAAAAAGCTTCAAACCAATTAATCGATCATCAAAATAGTTGTCGATTAATTTAGAAACATAAAGACACATAAAGCAGGTATTATCTGAAATGAAAGGTAATAACTGCATTTTAAGATCATGTAATACAGATCATTAAGTCCAGAGTCTAGAGAAACAACCTGTGTGCAGCTTTATATCCACATTTATAACTTCATATCTAGGGCTGCATGACTCAATTATAAATCAATTACTAAATTAAATCTTGGTTTGTGATCACATTCGAGAAGGTCGACAGATTAATCGAGTATGATAACATAATCATTAGTTGCAGCCCTACATCCATTAAATGGTGGTGGTGGCTCGTGTACATAAGGATTTTAGCTCCATCCTACCTGTTTCTTGACTATCTTGATGGCTTTAGTTGGGTCTTCCTTGCAGTAGAAACGCACTTTGTTGATGGGGTTCTTTTCCTTCATTCCATAGTCCATACCAATGACCTAAAAGGAAGGGCATACAAAACTAAATCAACTTCAATTCTCATTAAGGTATTATTTTTGTTCAGAATATAAAGTAAGGGAATAAAAAGAAATGAAATGAAAAACCCACACTTATTACAAAGTCCTCGGGGTTTAGATTGACACCCCGAGTGTTGTTCTGAGGGAAGGCCTCTGCCAGTTCTTTTTTCCAGGTGTTTTTCTTCTCCTGACAGAGGTGAAAGAAAGAAAAGTGTCATGTCAGTTCATCTTGGTATCGTTGGCTTCCATAATGTTGTACGACTGCCTTCTCCTGGATTGTTCCTGCTCTCAAAACATGATTCCATCTGAGCAGTGAAACCTCTATTTTGAATATGTTAACTTCAAATTTGAATTTGGAATAACTTCAAATTTGAATATGTAAACTTCAATTTTGAATATGTAAACTTCAATTTTGAATATGTAAACTTCAATTTTGAATTTGGAATAACTTCAATTTTGAATATGTAAACTTCAAATTTGAATTTGGAATAACTTCAAATTTGAATTTGGATTAACTTCAATTTTGAATATGTAAACTTCAAATTTGAATATGTAAACTTCAATTTTGAATATGTAAACTTCAATTTTGAATTTGGAATAACTTCAAATTTGAATTTGGATTAACTTCAATTTTGAATATGTAAACTTCAAATTTGAATTTGGAATAACATCAAATTTGAATTTGTAATAACTTCAAATTTGAATATGTAAACTTCAAATTTGAATTTGGAATAACTTCAAATTTGACTATGTGAACTTCAAATTTGAATTTGGAATAACTTCAAATTTTAATATGTAAACTTCAAATTTTAATATGTAAACTTCAAATTTGAATTTGGAATAACTTCAATTTTGAATATGTAAACTTCAAATTTGAATTTGGAATAACTTCAATTTTGAATATGTAAACTTCAAATTTGAATTTGGAATAACTTCAAATTTGAATTTGGAACGTTACCAACTCCCAGTACCACGGTATTGTTGTGTCAGATCACGCTCCTGTACAATTAGATATTCATTTTCCAGATAACATCCGTCCGCAGCGAACTTGGCAGCTTGACCCCTCTCTTTTGTTATGCAGCAATTTTAAAAAATGTGTTGCTGAGCAAATAGGTCATTCAATCAATGACCACCCAGACATTTCTCGCCGCACATTGTGGGAATCACATAAAGCCTATATTAGAGGTCAGATCATTTCCTATGTAGCACATAAAAATAAAGAACAAAATAAACATCTGCTGGAAAATGAACAGTCTATTGCGGACATCGATAGAAAATGCTCAATACATTCCACACCAGAACTACATAAAGAGCGCACCTTTTTACAAATGGAATTCAATGATCTTTCTACCAATAGGGTAGTAAGTCATTTGCTTAAAACTAAACAGAACAACTTGGCTTGGCTATAGAAAACCTGGCCATTGCAATCAGGGTTGATGAGAAGATTATTGCCATCACAAGAGGAAACTCAACCCATACGACTGCGCTCTACGCTGATGACTTGCTCCTCTTTATCACTAACCCACTCTGCCACTCTGTGCCCCTTTCTGTCCTTCAAAGCCCTGGTAAGAGACCACAATATTCCAAAATGTCACTTCTTCAGATATCTTCAGACTCACAGTTTTGCCTCCAAACATTTCCCAACCTACCCCAAGCCGCCAAACAAAGATTCCACGTATGATTTGCTAAATCTCGATCTTTGGAACAGGGGTCTGATTTCCAAGGCATATAACATTATTCACAATATAGACTCTTCATCATACTCTAAAACCAGAGAAAGCTGGGAACGACAACTGGGAATATCAATTCCTGATATTGTCTGGGCTAAGTGCGTCCTCAACATTCACACTCTTGGCCCAAGGGAGGGAATACGGGGAGGGTAATAAAGCTTTTGTTTATATATTCGAAAAGTCATTAAAAAAATTTTGTTTTTTTTTATATTTGGAATAACTTCTAATTTGAATTTGGAATAACTTCAAATTTGAAAGTCTTATTTAATAACCAACAGTTTTCTCGTGTACATGTGCACTCAGTCATATAAAAAGGACACAGACACACACCTCGGTGACGACCTCCAGAGGTTCCTGCGGGTGAGTTCGGCCCAGACACTTGTAGAGGCGTCGACAGACAATGTTGCGAAGAATCTGCCTGGCCTCGGCCAGTTGTTTGGAGGACGAGTGGAGTATTTGTTCAAACACATGATCTATCGCACAAACACAAGTTTTATGGTTTGTTTTTCTTCCACAACAACAACAACAGCTGATGATGAGGCACGTGACGTCACCACAAATGTTGATCTTGATGCCCTGGTACAAACATGCTGTCATGCTCTGTGTCATGTGACAAACTCTAGGCTGGTGAGATAATGTTACGCCTGTTTATACCTTTGGTAAAAATGATTGATAGACATAGTATTACTATACTGCGGATTTCAATGGAAAATCATTCATAAACTGCATCACTGCTCTTACAGATTTATGTTCTTTTGTGAGTCCTCTAACTGATGTGTATACAACTTTGAAACAATAGTCCAACGTTGATATGAACCTCTTCTATAAATCTATCTATCTATAAATCATTTCATTTCTTTTTATGAGAAAGTATCCATTGTGTTTTTCATATATACACCTGTCAGTTTGGTGTAAGCCTCCATGTCGTCTATGGCACCGGAGAGAGTGAAGGTCTTCCCTCCTGAGCCTTCAATCTGAATGTATGGATCTGCTTTTAAAAAGGCCTCCGTGATCCTGGACGATGACCAAAACGACATCATCACTGTACAAGGATACAATATCAACAAAGTCTAGAAGCGGACGTGGCACAGGAAGCTGCTACTCACATGGTCTCTATGATGTTGCCGACCTTGTGCTGATAAGCTCTTCTGTGGAGACAGTTCCTGGTGTGGAACATGTCGTACAGATTACCCACCTCCTGTAAAGAAAGAAATAAAGAAAGAAAGAGAGAAAGAGAGAGAGAGAGCGCAGGTGACATTGGGTGAAAGCTGAGATAAAACCCTAGACAGATTGCAAGTCCATCGCGGGGCCACTGTCCATAGTAACACAAATAAAAAATGGAATAAAAGCTGATTAAAAGTCGAAAGCCCTCACCTTGTCTCGTGTACAGATGTTCTTCTGCCCTTCCACCTCGCACACTCGGGCAAACTTGAGGAAGCGGCGGTAGTCAAAGTTGTTTTGGATGCCCAGGTGGTGGCAGTCCCTGAGAGGAAGAGGAGAGAAAGAGTCAGGCCGTTAAACTGACAACACATCTTAGTGAGTATTAAACAAAACAACAAACCAACAAGAATTCACCTGGCAAAGTAGTCCCACTTGTCCACATCGATGCCCGTGTTTTTGTTGGACACAATTTCATAGAGAAAGGACTTGTCTTCTGGGCGGCCTCTGTATGGCCACTGGGGAGACAACAGACAACAATAGAGTTAGGGATTAAGGATTTATTTGTTTGTTGGGATTTTTTATTTTTTTTTGTCTGGCAATAAACCATAAAAAAAACAACCCTTAATGATGCTTACAGGTTTTTTTACACTGGCAGAATTTGCAGCTTCCTCTTGATCTCCGTTAAGGTCCAGTGGTCCTGCGATCTGTTCCTTGATGAAGACCAGGTCCTCTGGCAGCACCAGGCCATGCTGCTCCATCACCGGCTTTAAGTCATTGTCTTCGACCAGGTAATCAAACATGGCTAATGAGGCAGTCTCGTGCTGAAACAGACACAGACTCGTCTATGAAGACTGGCACTGGAAACAGTTTATTATCAGAGTTAAAAATATGACAGGATAGAAGAATGATATCTTATCAGTCACGTTTGCCAAACAGAAGGTCTGTGGTAAAAAGCTTACATAATAACTGTGTGCTAAGCAGCTTTTTGTGACTCTAATCGGCGATGTTTATCTCTCTGAACACTACACCTTCGACCTCAAAGATAAGTGATGTTAACAAGGTTATAGAAGAGTCCTGTGTCCCAATATTTACAAAAGCTGAAACAAGCTCCTGTTAATGTTAATGACACCTGTTTAAAGTGATAGATTTAGGTTGTTTTTGTAAGTGTGGTTATATAAGATACAGACACAGTCAGGGCTAATTGCACAACAGCCAGCCGGAGATTTACTCTGACTGAAAATATGGCTGCTCGTGGGGACACAAGCGGAAACAAACTTAACCACGCGATGATCTCGGCACCATGGGTGTGCACTAGAGCTGAAACAATGAATCGATTATTAAATGATTACTTAATTAATCGACAACTATTTTGATAATCGATTTCCGATTGTTTAAGCTTCTTAAAGGTGAATATTTTCTTCATTTCTTTGCTCTGGATAACAAAGAAATCATTAAAAGTGAATCATTTTGGTTTGTGGACAAAACAAAACATTTGAGAACATCATCATTTCCAGGTTTGACCAACAGCGCTCGACATTTTATGGACCAAACGATTAATCAAGAAAATAATCGACAGATTAATAGATTATGAAAATAATTGTTAGTTGCAGCTCTACAGTGCACACCGCAGTCAGCGCCATCTATGTGTCATTAAATTAAGTAGTATAAAAAAAAAGTATAAACCCAAGTTATCTTACCTTCCACTTAATTCCTGGACGTGCCTTTGGGATGAAAATCCCATCAAACATATGGGAAAATGGTCCATGTCCTAAGAAGGAAATATATGTGTGTGTATATAAATGAGTAATTCCTTAAATTCTATGTCCACCAAAAAACATTTGCTTTTTATTCTTACTAAAACAATACTTAAATCCAGTTAATACATCTGCTCACTCACCAAGGTCATGGCAGAGCCCAGCGATCTGCACACAAAGGATGTCTCTGCGAGAGATGAGGAGTTCTGGCTGCCTCTCATTAAGAGCTTGTACAAGTTGCCCTGCCAGGTAACCAACCCTGTTCACACACACACCAAAATTATTTTAAGTCAACAAATTCAGGTTTGTTTTTTTTCCTCCGATGTGTTAGTGTGAGGTACTGATGCATCAATGCTGACTGTGCTGTGTGATGTCTTTGCGTTTCCCGTCAGACGCAGAGACAGTTTGCAGCAGTCTTGCTTTATGACAACAAATGTTGCAGTTGTCTGCGTTTTCTTTTTTTGACACAAAAACACATAAGACTTTGACTTTTTATCAGAAATTTGGAGATCAGTTCTAACTGGGGGGTTAAAAATCTAAAAGGCTGCAAAGGCTTCAGACGGTGTGCAGGAATGAGAAAGTTGTGAGTGTGGTTTGACCTGAATCTATGCACCTTTACTCAGCAGAAGAAAACGGTGAAGTTACGTTGATTTGTGGTGAGACTGGAGGACAAAAACGAAGCAGGCAATCACAACACTCAAGCGTGTGTGTGTGTGTGTGTGTGTGTGTGTGCATATGGGGAGGAGGGTAGTACAATCCAAATAAATTTGACCTTATCAGAACCAGTAGTAGAACGCCGTAAAGCTGAAAAATATTTCGGTTTTCTTGAAAGTCACACATTACCATTTAAGTCCATGATATCTTGAGAATATGTTCACTACGTTATCGAACCATCACAGAGCATTTTTCAACTGGAAACTGAAAAGATCGCATTCCACGGATCGTATTCTATCACGTATTCTCTTCGTTGTTCAGGAGGTGCGTGCAACGGCAGCGCAGTGAGTCACTACCTCATCAACAAACAAAGGCTGGGTCAGACTTCTAAGTGACTACACACCCAATGGAGTGTTCAAATCGGTTGTGTGATGCTCCGGGGAAAACAAAGTAGGTCCCTCCAAGCTGCTTGATGTTGCGCAGCCTCTGGAACTGAGGTGTGTCTATGATTTTGATGAGAAGAGGGTGCAACTCCACATGTCCATGAACTGGATCATTGAACACCTAAAAACGAGAGGAACACAAGCGGCTATAAAAACAACAAAACCTCACGTAACCATAACTGTAACGTTGGACATCCAAAACAAACAGCAAATGTTTGCTTTATCATTTCAGAATAAACACGATATGGTTTTTGCTGCCTTACATTTTCACCACAAGTTGCAACTACTTCTTCTACACCGCATCCTGTGACTTTTACTTTTAACTCTGGGAACAGAATTTTGTATCACTATCACAAGACGTCTTGTATTTAACAGGGCGTTGTTTGTGTCTGGTGACGTTAATCTTCCACTTCTCAAGGTTTCTGGCACAGTGGCTATTGGCTGGTAACAATCTGCCTGTGTGCAAGTGGAATGACTAAGGGAGGACGTCTGAGAGTTGGAAGAGTCGTAACTGCATGTCCGCACTCGTTGATGACGACTGCTCGGCAATAGCAAAAATTAGGCTGATCTTTAATTATCTGTGGTTTTGACATGCATAGTCAAAGCCGTGGACGTCTTCAAATACAATCTTTACACTCTGACAAGTAACAATTGGATCACCGTCATCTCACATGGGTGTATTTTATTTAGTGAACATTCATGGCATCAAATACATGACAGGGATTATTGATCAGGTCCACTGGGTCAACGCCCTGGGGGGCCATGGGGGCCCTGAAGCTCAAGAGTTGTTATCCCTTTATTTTCATCCTGATATTTAAATGTCTTTATAGGCCATGTTATCCACCCCTGATGTGTTGGCGGGGCCTCAGTCAACTAATGAAGGTCATGTTATGTTATGTCTATGGGCCCCTCAATCATATTATTATTATAATTATTGTTAGCCAGGTGTTGCCTCCACCATGAAAAGGCACGTCTGTGTGCTCTGATAAAACCGCTTTCAAGAAAAGCGTGTTTTTACTGAGAGCACAATCCAAAAAAAAGAAACTAAAGAGGAAGTGATTCTCTGTGATTTTGTTTTCTATTGTTATCTCTATTATGCGGCAGCTGGTTACCTTGGTTGGCTCCCCTGCTATCTGCCATAGCTTCCTGAGACTGTGCAGGATCCGCAGACGGTCACCAAGGCACCTGCACAACACAGTAAAACAAACAGGATGAAGAGAAGAGTGAAAGAGCTGAAGAGAGAAAACAGTGGGTAGCGAGTCATCGTTTTGATTTTTTGTTTTTGCAAAAATAAATACCAATATTCTGAGTTCTTTGGGTTTTTTTTTTAATGATAGTGTTGTGGCAAAAATTGTCGTACGGTGTCTGATGAAGAAATAAAGTTGACTGTTGAAGCGTGGTTTATTCTTTGCAAAGAGAGAGTCGAGATGGCTCTGAGGCACATGAGAAAGTTTGTACGGTTTATAGTTGGTGTTTCTATAGTAAGGGTTATCTGTGCAGCTGGGGAAAATGACCTTGGGTCCCAGGATCCGGTAGGTCTGTGAATCCGTTTGCTGTAAGTCAGTGTTTCTCAAACTTTTTCAGACCAAGGACCACTTAACCCATAAAAATACACTCACGGACCACCTAACTCGAAACAGTCCCAAAACAGTTGCGGTCAGCGTTTTTTTTTGTTTTATTTGATATTGAAGACAACACCTATATGTTGCGGGCAGTTTGAAATTAAAACACTGACATTTTAAATTTAGTTCAAAACATGCACACGTAAATCTTAACTACAGGATTATTCTACAAATGTATTCAGGGACTGGTGCTACAAGCGCGAGTTGAATTTCCGTAGTTACTTCGACGTTCCTTACGATGCATGTGGAGAAAACACCGCGGTTTTACACCCCGTTTGAGTTTTGTTGACAAAATACAAAATATTTGCAAGCCATTGCAAGTGGGAGGAGTTTCCAGTTCAGTCAATGTCTTCCAAAATCAGCAGTTGCCATGGTTACTATCAGTTGGCAGCAGCTCTGGGTCAGCGGGGGGGAGGTGGCACGTAGGCGTATAACGGCTATAACCACAGCACTGTGTTTTTGCCCCTTTGACACACTTGCAGGACGTCACGCCGGGGGCGTGGTTAAATCCTCGATTCCGATTGCCCTCCATTAAATGTGCAAGTATAATACTCTGATCCCTCCTTTTAAAATATATTGCACTATATGTTAAAGATTTATTCTGGCGTTGATATTTCAGAGCTGGATATGTTATGTAATACTACTTAGTAGTATTCATGGTACACAGCCTAGTGTTGTGTACCATGAATACTTAGAGTATTCATGAAACCATGTATACACACAAAATGCAGAACTATGACCCAGGCCTGACTCGACCCCAACGGCCCCCCATAGTCCCTATTGCCTGGGATCCCAAAGTCTCTTGAACCGCCCCTGCACAGCCTCAGAGGTCGGTGGAATCAACTTACTTCACTCCAATCTTCTCCAGATCAGGTTCCTCCAGATACCTCAGCCCGACTCCTGTGATGTTTTGTGCTGAATGGCAGAACGAAGGGCAGTTTGAACGTTAGCTCAAATTCACAAACACAGCACGACTGATTATTAGCAGTGAACAATGCAACAAGCCCTCACATTGGAGCTGTCAAACCAAACCAAACCAAACCAAACCAACTAACCTTTGAATGTTTCTTCCCACTCTTCAAGACCTTCTCGTCGTAGGTACTGACACGTTTCCTCGACTCCCCAATGCGAGTAGTCGGAGTCCTGCAGCCCGACCACCAGTGCTCTCTTCTCCGGCGTTTCCCAGCAGACAACGGGGCTCGAGTTTTGCTCTAAAGGTCGCTTTCGACTAGCCATGTTTTTCCTGACGAGCAGCCGGTTATTCGTATCGCCACTTGCGCGGTAGAAGCCGGTAGTGTTGCCCGCCACGCTGCCTGTGTCACAGCTGATCTCATTGAGCCGGGCGCTGAAAAATACCCGGGTTTTGTTTCTGCACAGATCTACGTCAAGTATGAACCCACACGCAGACACCATTTCCTGTTTGTGATTTCAAAATAAAAGCATAGCTCGAGACCTCTGATGGCTCAACAAAACCAGGTATGTTGAAGTGCATTTTTAGTCTGAACTGAAAGATAAAACTCACACTGCAGGACTGAAGGACCTGAAGCACCAGAGAACATACGAGAACTACTGCATTTATTCTTATTCTACTTTATTTCGCAATCAAACTCGGACTTCCTCTTTTTTAATGTTTGACACTTGACGCGCATGTGTTCCACTTTACGTCATCTGCGAAGGGCGGGGCTAGATTTAGCTGGACCTACTTGCATCCATGGGGCAGAGTGGTGACAGTGAAGTCACG
This sequence comes from Solea senegalensis, assembly GCF_019176455.1. Classification (NCBI taxonomy): domain Eukaryota; kingdom Metazoa; phylum Chordata; class Actinopteri; order Pleuronectiformes; family Soleidae; genus Solea; species Solea senegalensis. The sequence goes on along the minus strand of NC_058031.1, from coordinate 11,529,982 downwards.
TGATTAATAATGTTTGAATGGGGCTCACCCTGACCCAGGCCCCCCCAAGGCACCAAAGCACAATTAAAGTGGGTACCACAGTCAATGAATTATCAACTAACTAAATAAATACACAAATAAATCCTCATTTCTTACCATGTGCCTTTTTTAAAATAGAATAGAATAGAATAGAAATACTTTATTCATCCCCGAGGGGAAATTGTTTTAACATAGCAGCAATACAATACAAAAAAAGTATTATAAACATAAAATGTAATATGTGCAACAGTGGGAAAAAAAATAGTGCAATAATAAAGGAATGGCATAAAGTTACAGTTTGTAGTATTTATGTGGCTATATTAGCAAAAATTGAGTGTACTATCCATACAACTGACACCAGTGTTGTATAATCACCATATTATAATTACTGTATTATGTTCATAGCCTTAGAATAAGGCAAGAGGTATGAGGAAAGGAGGAGGGCTGGCAGTGTTCGTGAATGATAGATGGTGGGCACAACACTATTAAAGAGCAGCACTGTTGTAAGGACTTGGAACTGTTAGCGGTTAGCATGAGATCTAACTATCTGCTGCAGGAATTTTCACATGTTATTGCGATAGCTACGTACATTTCACCCTCTGCTAACGCTAATGCAGCCTGTGATGTTCTGCACTGAGTGGTGAGCAGACACAGCATCCACAGGCTCTCCTCCTGATCTCTGGCATACAGCCCACCACCCTCCCTCCCCTCGAAAGATCTAATCACAAACTGGTTCATCTCCTTCCTGTGTACAAACCTCTGGTGCACAGGCAACCAGCTGTGACCCGCACAGTTAAAGTATGGTCTGAGGAAAACTGATCTCAAAACACAATAACGTACTATATTAACTTTTGTGTAGAGAGCACTGTACCCACCAGAACAGTACGGTGTTTCTCTAACAACAAACCCTGGATTAATGCTGACATAAAGGCTCTCCTTAACGAGAAAAAGAGAGCTTTTAGGTCAGGACACAAGGAGGAGCTGAAGTCTGTACAGAGGGAGCTGAGGAGAAAGATCAGGGTGGGCAAGGACAGCTACAGGAGGAAGATGGAGGATCAGCTGCAGCAGAAAGATGTCAATGGAGTCTGGAGAGGCCTGAAAACCATCTCTGGCCACAAGAAGCTGGACTCCCAGGCTGTAGGGGACCAGAGGTGGGCTAATGACCTGAACTTATTCTTTAATAGGTTTGATCAGCCTCCCACCCTTCCCCCGACCCAGCCAGCCCTGCTGCAACCCCTTTCATCTGAATCACCGGTACACTGCCCGACCTCCAGACCCCTCCCTACTGTCCTCAGCTCACCCCCCACAAGCTCAACTCCTTTCATGCCACAACACCCCTGCTCCAATCTGTCCTTCACCCTAACCAGGTGAGAAAAGTGTTCAAGAAGATCAAGGCAAAGAAGGCTGCAGGACCTGATGGCAGGTCATTCCTTCCTGCAGCTGTTAGACTGTACAACAAACGCTGCTCACAGTAGACCACAGACCTCTTCCTTCCTTCTAAGTGCAAAATACTTATTTATGCTGTAAATATCAAGTCCATACTGTGTATATTCTGCTAACTGTCTATAATGTACATTCTACATTCTATTTGAACTCATTTTTTATAGTCTAAGTGTTAATATCTTTTTATATTGTAATTTTCTTTTTTTGTTAATGCATGTTTATTATTTATTATCCTTTTCTTTACTGTCTTGCTGCTGTAACAATGTAAATGTCCCCACTGCGGCACAAATAAAGGACTATCTTATCTTTGTAATAATATAGTGACAGAGGTGGAAGTTGTGAGATGGAGAGAGATGGCACTGATGGAAATTATTATGGGAATATTTAGAGCATGGACTCCATGGAGGATCATATTTATTGTGTTGCTGAAGAAACAAACACCAGCACCTGAATCTACATCTGCAAAGAAAAGTCAACACAATGCCAAAAAATGTGTGTTGCCTTTAACAAGTGGAATCGCTGATGAGGGACAAACATTTAATTTATTATGTTTTCTGCTGAACAGGTAATTTCACATACTTGTGTAAATGTTATGTGTAGCTTGGTGGCTGTAACTGGAACACAGAGCAGTGTTTGTGGTTGTATTTATATTCCATTCTGACACAATAACACTGCTTTTGCAAGTGGGTCTTTGTTTATATGAGGGAGCAGACCCGGAGGACGAGGAGGGTTTGTTTTCTCTCTGTGCTCATGTGAGCGAGAACATCCTCCCTCATCTGAACATGACACGCGACGTCGCGTTCGACTGAGGCCGCAGCTCAGAGTTTTGAAATACTCTGACTGTTTCTGACGGCTGTGAGAGAGTTCACTGTCAAAGAGACAACAGTGCTCTGTCGTTTGTTTGTGAGTTTGTTTATTTAGTTTAGTTTATTTTTGCCTTTGTTGCTCCTAATGTGTCGCAGACTGGAAACAGTCCACATCAGCATCAGAATACAAAAGTGCAAATGAATACTGGCTCACTAATGTAACTTCGAAAAAACAACAACGGTACTAGTTTGACCCCCTTTCCCTCTAGCAGGAGACTGAGATCCATCAGGACCAAAACCTCTCACCACAAAAACAGCACCGTCCCCTCCTTTGCTCTTGTTTTGCACCAACGACTAGAACAAAGCAATCGTATTGTGTAAGCTATATTCTGATTCAGGCCTTAAATCCACTTCAGTTTGTCTGTGCCTTTCAACAACATTGTGTTACATCGAAAACTGACGCGGCTCAAAACCATAATAACATTTTTACATGAATAAAAACGATGAATTCCAACATGACCATTAAAGATTTCCTTTCATTACAGTACACGGCTGCAATCTATGTCAAAATGTCATATAATATGTATAATACATTTATTAATGGAATGTGCAACTATAGCAATTGGCCACAAGATGATACTGTTGCTCATTTATTTGCTGTTCACTTCACTTAAGGGCGCGCACTCCAGAGCAGGTGCTCTGATCCTATCCAGTAATATTATCACTGGTAGCTAAACACTTTTGGATGATGTCAGATAAAAGATAAAAGTCTATCTCTTGGAATTTCTGTGTGTGTCTTCTTTCAGCGTATCAAATGCTCTACATCACTTTCTAAAAGCAGAACAACACATAATCCAGCCATATTCAAACGTTCAACGTTATTCTGTATTCTAATGTAAGGAGTGTTCAATCTCAATCCTTCAAAATCGACTTAAACTCCCCCACAGAGATCAGTTCTTACAAATTCAGGTCACTCGGTGAGTTATTCCATGTGGAGGGAGAGCAGCATGTGTAAAAGCTCTTTCTCCACGTTCTGTTCTCACACTCTGTAGAATACTATTAGCGTGTTTCCACCGGCTCTACTCGCCTCGGTGCGTCACAGGAAGAGACGTCCGACACAGAAATCAAGCCGAACAGTGCCGAACTGTGGATCACTTAACCTTAAAAATCTTAAAAAACAAGGGTTAATCTCCAACAAGTACCAGGGAAATCTCAATATTTAGAGAGCGAAGGCCATGTTGATTTTGGTTTGCACACATGTAGGCAGACAGATAAGGAGGAACCGGGCCGAGAATAGTTTTATTCATTTATAAAGATCGACCAGTGTGATAGAGGGATGTGTGCGATTTCCACAGCCAGGAATAAAGGGCAAAGCACAATGGTGCACAGAGTCTAACTTATTTAGATCCCGCATTCATAAACAGCAAAGAGAAATTGAATATAACATAATTTGACCTTCAGCTAGGAGAGGTTTTCAACATGTGTTCTGAAGGACAGCTTCTGAGCAATGATGATACCTAACTACTTGTTTATTATTATTTTTTACACTAACCGTCAGTCAAGCGTGTGCACTGCACGCAAATATGAGCTCAATGGGCCTAAATGTTTGTTGTTATGGAACTGTTTGGTATCCGGGCGACTGATGTGAGTTCCCTTCTGTTTCTGGACCTCATCAACTTATGGCCAAACGAACAAAGCGCTCGTCTATAAACAGTCCACCATTAACATTAAAGTCATTAGACCGTGCTGCGGGATTGACCTTAAAATGAGTTTAAAAAGCCATACAAGTGGGTGGTATAAAGTAATGCGTCTGTTTACATGAGCCATACCAGACCTTCCTACATCCAAACATCTATAGACCTGCTGGTGAGCTTTGCTTACTTTCATCTGAGCACTGTGAAAACATGTTTGTCCCAAAAAAGGAACTTTCCAGGGGAAACTATCTAAAAAAAAAAACACGTTTGAGGTTTGAGAATTCGGTCAATTCACAGAGGGAGAATGTACATTTTAAATGTGGCATGAACTTTTAGCCACTGCCATTAATGGCTTCTCTCCAGCCTGCAAAACATGAGGACTGTGGTGAGGAATGCATTTTAGTGAAAGCTGATACAATAAGGGAAAGCACGTCGGTGCCGCAATCGACTCCTCATTCCTCACCTTTTTTTCCCCAAGACAGCGGATACATTAATCCCGCTCCTTTGTACAAAATGATCAAATACAATCTTAATGGAACCTGACGTGAAGTGAAATATTTTTTATAAACACCCGTGTCTGTTTTCCTTTTTGCAAATGCACTTTCATTTAAGAACATGGCCTGCTAATGAAAACAGTCTGCAGGGTAATGCAGACACCAGACTCTGCACATGTTGTCTGAATGCGGAACAAGAAGGTAAACACATCCTAAGACACATTAGGAGAGTATTGAGATGGACATAATTTATTGACTTTAGGAAAAAGAAAGAAAGAAAGAAAGAAAGAAAGCAAAAACAAAAGGATCATTCTTTTCTCACATCTGTTTAAATGCCCACAGCAGCATCAGTGATGTCACAGTAAAGCAAAAGAGGCAAAAGGAGCACATTGTGCACACCATAATAGCACTGTGTGGTACAAATATGCAGTATTCAATAACACTGTGAAACCAGTAAAACACTCTACCCATAGACCCATATGGGAGCCATAGATTTTTTTTGTGCAAAATAATTCCCAACCTTCGCTAGAAAGTTAAATACGTTCCAAATAGCATGCCTGGAATTTTGACATTAGGTGTTACTGTTTATGCAGATTATGCACAAATGTGATTTGGGTGACGTGATAGTTTGCCATCTTTACAAAGTATAGAACGCTTGGGGAACACTGCCTCTTCCCTATTACACATTCATACGCAGCACACGGTTTGGGTGGGATTTGTTCCGGTACCAGAGCACATCTGTGACACCTGTGACACGTGAATTACAGGTTACTTCACGTTATATAGCCAATTAAATACATTTCAATACTTAAAACCAACACTGATTAAGACCAGAACAGATTTGGGAAGAAATGGAAAACGTCTTCAAATGAATGACCTCAGTAATCAGATAGTTTGTCACTGATTACAGCTGCTAACTGCTTATTTCCCTGCACCACAGTCCATTCATATAACACAGGAGCTGTTAATCCACTGCTGCCTCCATTATTTAGTTTCCGTTGTGTTATTCAGTCACTTTGGTCTTTAGCAACACACGCTTACCACTGGGGCAGCAGTAGACCAGCAACTCCTTAATCCTATGAGTCAAACTTGCTGTGGGAAAGGGACAGAAACATACAATGGCAACATGAACCAGTGAACATATGCTTCAGATATTGTATACTCAAGCTAACATGAGATTTTATTAGGTGACAAATTGGTTAAAATCTGTTTTTTGTTTTTTTTCCTGTTGTCTCCAGTCACTGCCATGTTATTACGAAGCTACTTCCTGCCAACCTCTGGCAGCTTTAACAGCAAAGTGATGTCACAGCTATGTACCTCATACACCATAACATTAAGAAATGCTTCAAATGTCCTCATATCTGCATGCAATGTTAAGCTTGTGCTAACACATGCTAAAGACAGCCATGTGTTGAGTGGAAATATTGCAACAGTTGAGTTGAGCGGAGTTTGTGCTCACCATCACCTCAACCAGCACATCATTTACATAAAATGTGCTATTGAAGAAGAGCCGAAGTGGCGACTGAGAGCATTCACTTTTCAGGAAAATTTTTAAAATGCTGAGAATGCTAATGTTCCCTTAAACTTCAAATAGAGTTATTTCAACAACCAGCAAAGTCGCCCCCTGGTGGCAGGGAGGAAACTATGTCAATATTTTTAAATATGATCTATGGTGAAATTGCATCACGCAGTCATGACAAGAGTTGAAAAACTTCAACTTTGCACGTTTAACGTAACGTGACGTTCAAAGTGATTGACTTGGGTCATTTAGTTTGCACGACACACTTTGCCCGGTTTCAACTGTGCCATCATTTATTGCCGATTTCCCAATGGGATCAGAAGACTCGAACCATTAACTCCTCAGAAAAATGTTTAGCAACGAAATAAATTAAGTGAAAAGTCATTTTTCCCCTAAGGATTCAATTAAAATGGAGTTCTTTTAGCAAGAGTCACCCCCTGGTGGCCATTCATTATAGTGTTAGTTCCAGGTAGGAAACTGGAAGACTGTGTCCATTTTTTTTAAAGATATGGTCTATGGTGAAAACGCATCAAGCGATTTTGACGAGTTGAAAGATTCCAACTTTGTATCTTAGACGTAACGTCGTCATCCAAAGTAATTGACATATGCAATAAGGTTTGCGGAACAGGCTTTACTCAAATTCGTAAACACACAGTTAGAGTCCGTCAATTCTGCCACATTCGGGTGCCATTTCTGCAGTTCCACAGACACTGGGCGATCACAGAAAAACATGGTGCTTCACAGTACAATGCTCAAGAGAGTTTGTGTCCTCAGCCTTCCCAGTGTGTTTCAGCAGAGACTGATCACCTCAGCAGAAGTGGATGTTTGTCGGGTTACGTGAGCGCTCCTCTCCGTCTGCCTCTGTCTTCAGCGACGCCGTCCGCCTCGGCTGTCAGCGGCTCAGGCTCCTCCTCCGAGCTGCCGGCGCTGCGCTGCTTCCCCCGAGAGAAAATCCTGCGCCGTGACTGGGCGCTGAGGTCCAGCAGGTCAAAGGAATCGGAAGAGAAGATGCTGTCCTCACTCACCACACTGGAGGGTCGACTACGTCGGCCCTCGATGCCCCCGGTGGTGTGGAGGAGCTGCTGCAAAGCCTCAGGGAACACTGCAGGGGCTGCAGTGGGAGACGACAGGTGGAGGTCATCGGGAAGGTCCAGGCTGCGTGAAAACTTGCCGTTACGTTTCAGAATGCCCTTCCTTCGTCTTACTGCCTCCGTGCGCATGGTGGGACTATCTTCTACTGCTGGGAGGCGACTGTGCTGTTTGTAGGTGCACGAATCTCCTGCAACGGTCTCTTTAACTCCTACTCCAGAGCCCCTTCTTTCTGAGGCAGACTCCCCTCCATACATGTTCTTTAGTATCCCCTTTTTGGGCATTTTAGATGAGGGCTGACTGAATGTTGTGGGGGACGGCAGGCTGGTGGACAGCACCTCAGCACGAGTGTGGGCAAGTGCATGTGTTCGACAAGTCTGTGGAGACGAATTACACAGCTGGGAGGGAGAGTTTTCCTTCGGAGGACTCTGAAACACGGAGTCAATGCTCCACTGGGGTTTCAGAATCCCTTTGGGTTTCTTACGTTCAAAAGTGGAAGTGACCACAGTAGAGGAGGCAGCTGTGGGACAAGCGGCCCCACATGCTCCCTGTGCGGTCTGGGGAATTGCGTTCTCCTTGCGTGACTTCCTGAGGCTCGACATCCCTCCTCCACGTGTCCTCCCTGCACCACGATCACTCTTCAGAGGTAGGCTGAAGTAAAAGTGGTGGTGAGAGCGCCGGGCCGAGGACGCGTCAGCCGTCATGTTGTTGCCGGCAGTGGCGACCCGATTCTGCCAGTCGATGTAGCGAGCCAGCAGGGGGGAGGGGCACTCTTGGTGCGGAGGTGAAGGGCAGTCACACACACTCTCTTCATAACCCCAGTTCACCCACCAGTGGTTGGCTACGTCCTCTATCGTGGCTCTCTCGTCCGCGCGCACCGTCAACAACCAGTCGATAAGAGCGCAGGCGTCTGGAGGAGCAGAGGCGAGTTATTTACAGCAACTGAACTCAACTATTGCGCGTTTGAAACGATGACAACAAGACACAAAAACAATCACGTCAGACAATGGGACAATGGGAACATTTCACAAACAAGTTTATCCCGACGTAAATAATTATGATACACATTTTTTGCAGCAGTTATAAGGGTCTATAGAGCTACTGTTAATGCCAGTAATTTCCATTAAATGACTCGAAGTAACTGTAAATGTCTTTCGTTACCTAACATTTATTAGAGAGAGGTTTCTGTGTCTGTAAAGTTATTAATAAAAAACAAAAACCCTGACACTTCATTTACATATACTAGCACTAAATAAGCATATCTTAGTATAGTGAAGTAATTATGTTTTTTTTTACATTAAATGAATTGGTATTTTAATGAATTAATGACATATTTAATAACATTTATGTATTTAATTCAAATTTTAATGAATTAATGACACATTTAAGTAATTACTTTACCTTTATTAATGCTCCATGTGACCCTTATTCTTAAGTGTAAAACACGCATCCCTTAAAAGCACGACATAACTATAATAAAGCATTTACTACCCATGTTAACCTTTATTAATAAATAACTACTCCAATAAACCATTATTACTGTGTTAACTGAAGCTCTATAAACTAATAATGTGAATTAATGTTCCCTTTGAGTACAGGGTTACCTTTTTTCTTTTAATAGCATATGACTTATTTTTTTAGTAAACACAGACAGCATTTTCGGACAGTGATGAGCGTTTACCTGAGGGGGGGTTGGGTCTGTGATAGCGACCTTGGCTGATCTGCTCAGTGAGTGTGGCGTGACTGGCGCCATCAAACGGCATGCTGCTGTACACCAGAGCGTAGAGCAACACACCCAGAGCCCAACAGTCCACCTGTAGCACACAGAGACATGCAGATATATAAAAGTATATGATCATATATACCTTGCTTTTTTATTTTTTAATGGCATCTTTCATTTTGAGCAAGCATCTATTATTATTGTTGGGCATATCTTCATCTTCGTTGCTATGGTTGTTGTCTGGTGTGTTGTTTTCATTTTCATGTGACTTGCAGTTTCTTCTTCCCTGACCCTATTTTTGGGGTCACTGTTCGAAAATGACAACACCAAACTAAATAGATAGAAATAGATAAATAGGATAGTATATCTCTGCAATTACAAACTCTATGTGAATTATCTCGGTAGCAAAATAAAGATAACACTTGTGACAGTGTCACTGTAGATACCATAAACCCACCATAAATAAAGGATTTTTTCCACTCTTTTTGGCACTCTTAATTTATTTTTGATTTTTGTGCTGTTTCCTGTACCATAAGCTTCTAATTGTAAGGTTTACTTTGGTAGTTTGGTTGCTTTCTTTCCTTTCTTTAAATTATTAATTCTGACATGGAGCAACTGTAGCTAAAAAGTTAGTGAAAGACAAGTGAAATCTGACGAAACCCTTTTCTTCATTTTAAATAGTTAAAAACACAATTTTAACATGCAGTAAATTGCAAATAACTGGCAGATATTGAAAGTTATTCTGGAAAAATGGGCAAAAGCACTTTTTGGTGTTTTCTGTGGTTCTTGGCTATGTTCACCTCTGCTGTGACGGTAAAAACAAGAGACGCAGAAGATACTTGAATGAACCAGTTACCAGCTGATCATCCTTTATACACAATAGTCACTCAGCTAATCTTAAATAGCACCACTTCCTTTAAACCTGGCTTTCAAAATAAGGCTTTTTACGACTTCTTGTATACAACTTTTATAATGTTTAACAATAAAAACAAAAAGCTTACAATCGGTATCTTGTAAAACATAACACATTTTTAGGATAGCTTTCATTTTATATTAGTTAATTCTATAAAATGTGTGCAGAACAAAAATCGGTAATGATTACTCGATTTGTCTGGTACAAACTGGGGGTGACACTGTTCCCCTGTTGTAGTGTTACGGCAAAAGCCCTAATATTTGGAAAGGTGTGGTCAGAGTGTGACCCACCTCTGGTCCTTGGTACGGCAGCCCTTTCACTATCTCTGGCGCCGCATAGAGAGGACTTCCACAGTAGGTCTGCAACAGAGAGCCCCGCTGGAAATGATTGGAGAGGCCAAAGTCAGCCAGCTGTGGAGCAAGAGAAATATTGACAACAAACATTAACCTGCTGTGTTTATTTATATGTAGGGACATTAATGAGTGTAACGGGGGAAAAAAGAAATCCTTGCATGGAACATAAGTAACAATAACCTGTGCAGTATTCCAAGAGGATGTCTCAGGGACTAAATTAAAACAGAATGGAAGTTGGAACTGATGCTGAAAAGAAAACAGTCAATCCAATCCAATCCAATAAAATAAAGACTTTATTTTTACATACATAAAACCCATTTTTACTCTTTGGCTTTCAACCCAGTAGGAAACATTGGGTTTTATCTTTTTGTAGTTTTATTGTTTGTATTGTTGTTTTTGGACTGTGGGAGGAAACCGTCTGCATTTTAGATCAGTAGTTATTCACTTAAAAAGATATTGAAAGATATACTAAAAAGATATTGTATGTTCATACTCAACTTTCTCTCTCACCTCTGAAATAAACAGAAGAAGATTTGCACACCACAGCGAGCATCTGTTCTCACTGATGGTATCCTGAATGTGCCGCTAACAGACATGAGGCCATTATCAATGGTTGAGTTTAAGGGATTCAAAAGATAAATGATAAACACCTTGAACCCGGGTTATACTGTTCCCTCAAGGACCCGTTTCACCAGACTGATGGAGAAGAAATGCCAGGAGACATTCCAGGGAGTAAAGAGCCCTGATGACTGGGACATGAAGTCAGTCTGCCTTTTATTTTTTATGCGAGTTGTTGGAAACAACTTTTGTACAAAGACAGTTTGGTTTATTAAATAAAATGCTTCTCCCGATTAACAATCAATTCATCGAAAACATATCAAACGTATCAAAAATAATCCTGAGTTGCAGCCCTAGAATTCACAAATCACTCGCACTCCTGGCATTCCAAATTCCTTTTCTCGGAGCACGCACAAAAACAACAATAACTCAAAGCGATTCCTTTGAAAGGAGCCAAAAATAGGTACAGTATGCCGAGGTTCTGCCAAAGAAAGTGTGACCGAGGAAAGAGAAGTGGGCCAAAAACATCAGGCTGCTCATACTCACGTAGAGGAACAATCACTCACTCCAGAGCCGCACACACACACACACACACACACACACACACACACACACTCACACACACCGAGGCTCTTCTCTATCTGCAGAGATTATTACTGTAGCATGTGCAGCAGCTCACTATCAGCCCTGCTGGTGTTAAAAATACTCAACGTGACAGCTTTATTTCCATGGAGCAGAGGGACAGGGGAACACAGACGGACGATGACACAGTGTTTATAGATGTCCGATCACTGTCGATGTTTTACCTGCACATACAGTGGCAACGATGATGTGTAGGACGAGCTTTGGTAGGTACATAGTAACGCGTCCTGTGCACGTGCATGAAACTGTGGTAACCTACAGAGCCAACCATCAATGAGCAATGTATTATTGATATTATTAACCCTTTAACACCTTAGCCTCAAAATGTTCATCTGGAAAAAAAAAAATTCTGCTTATTTTAACCATAAAAAAAGGGACATAAAATGTGCTTTTGCCCATTTTTCCACAATAACTTTCAATATCTGGCAGTTATTAACAATTTAAAAATAAAGAAAAACAAAAACGTTATTGTGAAAAAAACACTGTAGTTGTGCATGAACACCAGATTTTGCGGAAATCGTAACTTTTGGATATTACTGTAATAACCACACACTGGCTTTAGTACGCTTGTGCGTCGTCTGCGATTACGCTTGGGGGCTTCAGACCTGACCCTCCCACTTTAAAAGGAACACCTTATACTTTATTAACCCCCTTAGGGAAATTATTTCTCTGCATATGACCCATACTATTAGGAGCAATGGGCTGTCACACTGAGTAGTGCCCGGGCAGCAATGGGGGTTGGGTACTTTGCTCAGGTGTACCCCAGCCCTTTTGACCTGGTGGGGACTTGAACCAGCAACCCCCCGGTTACAAGCCAAGTTCCCTTTCCACTTAGTCACGGGCTCCCCGAACATGGCTGGCTGTGCCTACTTTTACCACACCCCATTAAGCCGCTGGTACACAGAGTGCATAACGTCGACGACTCTGAGGTCTGAGATGAAAGAGACGCCACAGAGACGCACATGTACATAAAAAAAACAACCTCAGATTGGTGCAAATGCCACTGGATTCCCCACATTCCCCCGTTTGGCCGCGCACACATCCCATATAAGGAGAGGAATATCCAAACAAGGCAAAACAAATGACCCCTGGGGTCTTTTATTAGACCTGGCACTGTGTTTGTGCTGCTTCAATGTGCAACACATTAACATTAATGTGGGTATAAAGTGTTCCAGTGGATGTTCTGACTGTTCTGCAAGCGGTTTGCAGCATTTTTACAGCCTTACTCGCTGTACTATACATGAGGCGTCATTCCAGTGTGCTTATTGTTACATAAGCAGGGGTAAAAAAAAGGACTGTTTCCTAAAACACATCAGCCTGCGTGTCAGTAAGACGTATGTTCATGTTTACAGACAAGTGCAATCAGGAATCTGTGGATGATTCATTACACACAACGATTTTGCTAAAAGGTTGTTTCTCAGTACAATTACTGTACTGATTATATTGTTGTATTATCATTATCACAGAAAGTGGGCTCGTTATTCTTCAAAATCTTTGAAACGAATAGATTTTATATTTTCATATTCCAGGTATTCCACATAAAACATGTTTGTGCCATTTGCATTTTAAAAATTGTTTTCATTAATTTTAAGAAGCCCAAGCCTTTCCTATGAAATCTCCTAGGAACCATTGATTCTTATCACCTCAGTTAATGTCAGTATAAAGGTTTCCTCTAAGTATAGATCACTCTTTTTTTGACCAAAATATAATAAAAATGATCATCTTTAACCAAAATTAAAGACATTTCTTAAGTTTATTGCAAAAACACATTGATTCTAATTGGGGTCATTTTGGACCCCATTCATGGTAACTGAAGGCTACACAGGTTCAATAACACAGTTGTAACAATAACAACAATTAACAATAATCGTCACCAATAATATGTTGCTCAATTGTACACACCCACTGATTGAATGGATACAATGGAAATAGATGCAACTGTCACTAACTCCCTGATCAAATGACTCGACAAAAGACACAAATGTACTGTTTTATCAATGCAATCATTGTTAAAACATTAGTATATTATATATTTCTATTCCGATGGTGACCTAACGTGAAGGTGATTAGCCTCCGTGGTCATATGAGTTTGAGAGGACACCAGAGAACCTGCACAAACTGCACCCCAGTTTAACCAGTAGCACAACATTGTGTCCATGTACGTAGGCTCAGTTTGCAGAATATGTGGCGTTTATCTCACCTTTACGTTGAAGTCTTGGTCTAAAAGGATGTTCTCCAGTTTGAGGTCGCGGTGCACCACGCCATTCTGCGGGAGAGCAGAGAGAAACGCGCACGTGAGTTTAGTCAAGGAAGTTTTTTTCCCCCCCGACTTCTCTCTGCAAGTCCCAGCTCTGACATCTGAGTTCCAATGTAGGCTGGATACGTGTCGAGAGAGTTCTTTAACAATCAATGTTTAGTCAAAATGTGAACATGTGAAGAGCAACACGTTGATTTTATTGGTTATACTGTACAAACACTTCCATGTATTAACATAAAAATGAGAAAAACGTTAACCTCCACATGAAACTTATATAATAATGTATTGTTATTGTGATTATTTTGTATACACAAAACACATATAAAGTACATCACTTGACAATAATTGAGAACTTCTCAGCAACAAATTGTGAAATCTCTGTGGCAAGTAGACAAAAGAAGGCCTCCTGCACAGTCTGATGACATAACATCCTTAAAACACAGCTGTCTGAGCATCCTTAGTTAACTCTGAAACTAACACCGTGGAAGCACAGTGACGCACGCACACTTTATACACCGCCCAAATCTCTCGGGCTAATGTGCATGAATAGGCTTCTTTCTTTCAGTGGTTACATCCTCTACAGAGCCTTTACTGTAAGTGGAGGAGATGACCCTTGACCTTTTTAAATGTTTTGTGCACAGTATGAAAGGAGTAGGAGTAGGGACAGGAGTTGAAAAGGTTATGGCCCTTTTCCACTACGGTCCTGGCTCGCCCCGCCTCGCCTCGGCACGGCACGTTTAGGTTGGTTTTCCACGACAAAAAAAGTACCTACTCAACGTGGGCGGAGTCATCAGTGATCGACAGTTCGGCACTGCTCGATTTCTGTGTCGTGTGTGTTGTATCAGTGGCCGACAGTCTCTCGACGTCACGACTCACTTATCGGCTCAGCTCACTTGGAACCTCGTATGGTACGCTGGTGGAAACGCAACTTAACCGTTTAGAGAATTGTCACCTATTGGTTTTGTTACACCATTTTCAGCTCGTTTCATGCTTCACCTCGTCCTTCACAGCTGTCCAGGTAAGGTAAGATGACTGCAAACGGGGTTGGAGTTTGACAAAGAGAAGTGTTTTAGAATGATATTAAAAAAACAACAACAACAACAACAACAATCACCCCAACATACACACAAACGCTCCCTCAGTCAGGGCTAATAGTATTGCTTGACAGATTGTCAGAATAACTATTATTTTTAAAAAAAACGCCGGTGTAATTTCCTCAAAAAGTGTTAAATTCTGTGAACTGATAATGAAGAAGAGCAAAAAAAAGGGAAAAAAAGACAAAGCAACAACACGGAAACTTATTTTCATTCTTCTCGTGAAGGCGTAATAATCGTTTCATGTGTGCTGCATGCATGAATTCAATAATTCATTCATGCCAGAACATTCATATCTATTTTGGGACCACTTTCAAGGGCAAGGGGTTGGGAGCAGATAATCCAACCTCACTGTGTGGAGGTCACATGATCATCTCTGTATTTAATGCTAAGATAAGAATAATAGTTCTTTCTGACTGAGAAGACACAGGTCCTCACCTCTACTGATGTTCTTCAGCTTCTTGAATGTGAATATTTTCTGGTTTATTTGCTTCATCGGACAAAAGAATCATTAAAACTGAATCATTTCCAGGTTTGAGAAACACTCGTCAACATTTTCCGACATTTTATGGACCAAATAAGTACTTGACTATGAAAATGATGTTTAATTGCAGCCCTAATATGAACAGGACATGTACATTGCTCTCATTATTCCCTGTTTGGCTTTACATACACATAAACAGTAAAAAACAAAGATGAATGTGTGATTTCTTGAAACGTGCTCTCAACCCCTAATCTGAAAACTCTCGTCAAGTTTTTCCTGACGGATTAGGATTAGGATTTCGTGGATTTAGCAGTTCCGCATTTGCTTGTGCACACAGTGGAATTCCACAAGCAGCACGTGGCTCCATGTCGCTGCCACTTCATTTATACTGATTGCTGATTGCAGTTTGCACAGAGTGTGTGTATGTGTGTGTGTGTGTGTGTGTGTGTGTGTGCGTGCAAACCTTGTGGCAGTAGTGGACGGCAGATGTGATTTGCCTGAAGATGCCTCTGGCTTCTGTCTCTGACAGTCTCCTCCTCTCCTGGATGTAATCGTACAGCTCTCCTCGGCTGGCGTACTCCATCACAATCACAATCTTATCCCGGCTCTCGAACACTGGGCAGGACACAGGACAACAGTACTGCATTAGTATGTGTATGTGTATATGAGCGCTGCCACAGACTGTGATCACATAACGTTGAGAGTGTGGAAACAGACGTGGATAATTAAAGCTGGGGTAGGGAACATATTTCTGTCACCACTGGAAAACAACATTTCCCCCTCTATCTGATGAAATGCACAGAATTGCTTAACTTTTCGGTAACACTTTATAATAAGTAAGCACTATTAAGCATTAATACATATTGTATTCATCATTTATGACGCACAAATACTCATCATTTATAAGCACATTAGTTATGGATTAGTAAACGCTGAATTTGTCATTTATAAAGCATGTTTCTTACGTAAATACAAATTCAGGCTGTGACAAAGCACTTGCTACTCGTTATTAAAGCATTTTGTGTGAGCTCAGCTAAAGTGGGCACTATCTAAGCCTTATAAAGCCTCAAAACCCACAACACATGGACATAGAACATAATATTGCATTGATATTTATGTCAACTTCCCAACATATTGCAACTATACAACTGACAAAGAGTAAATAAAATGTTTATCTGGAAAAAAATCTTTCTGTATCAAAAAATTAAATCTTTGTTTGAAAAAAAATTATAAAAAATGATATATATATATATTTCAGTGTCACAATTCAAGAGGGAATGCTTTTTATGGTCTGTCGCTGCAATCTGTATTTTTAGCTCACATTTATGTATAAAGTGAATGCAATGTAAAAAAATCAGTATGATTAATGGGTCTACCTCTCATGATGATACAGATATATTCATATTTATTTATAAAGACCATAACAGTTTGTGTGTAGATGCAACAGAAGGGGAAAAAAACCCAAATCATACCTATTTATACCGATCTATTTTAAAATATACTCCAAACAAGCACCAACCAAAAAAAGGAATAGGCTGCAGTCCCAGGTTTATTTTTGCATCTCCCATTTATCAAATGATCCAAGAGAGAATTCGACTTCTCTGCTCCTTTTTTAGACTCTGTTTACAGTTTGTGCATGTTGCAAATTAACCAGAGAAAATAAGACACACAAAATACAACGCAGTAGCAATGGGTGTAATTATTGAACATGAACAACATTTATTTACATTTAGAGACCTGTGTGTGTGTGTGTGTGTGTGTGTGTATGTCTGCAGTCTGACCTTCGTGGAAGCGTATGATGTTTGCGTGTCTGAGCGAGGAGGTGATCTCGATCTCTCTCTGGATGTGAATTTTGTCCAGGTCATCAGTGATACGCTCCTTGCGAATTGACTTGATTGCCACCTGGGAAAGAACACAAATTTATTGAATCAACACATGTGACATCATCACACGGAACCTAATTTTATTTATGTATATATATATATACACATATATACATATATATATATATATATGTATATACATACATAGATACAGATATCGATATATATATATACACATATATGTATGTATATATGTGTATATATGTATGTATGTGTGTATATACACATACATACATATATATATATATATATATATATATATATATATATATATATATATATATATATATATATATATATATATATATATATAGATGAATAAATAATCAATCAGGTACACACAGAGGCAAACAAAATGTTAAAGGCCGGATGACAAGAGCAGTTGATCTGAACTTGCTCAAAGGCAGAAGGTTGACAGCTGCACTGTTTACACTCCTTAATCCCAGCCAGGGACTCACTGTACCTTGGCCTCGAATCCACTTTGAATGCTTTGAATGAATGTTCTATTAGCCCATGTAAAAAAATAGGGGAGACACAGCTGACAGTTACGACACCAAAGCGTGAACAAATCTGCTGAGTCCAGTGTTAGCTGTTAGCTCCGCCCTAGTGAGGCGGCAGAAGAGTCATCACAGTCAGGAACTGCAGTGAGTGTTCGACCTATTATGACTAATAGTAGGAGTTCCAATAAATTATATTGTATGTATGTTCGTGGGTGGAGGTGGGGGTACAAATACTTCATGACTGTGCTTAAAGGAATACTTCACAGATTTGCATGTGGCTTTGTATTGCTAGAATAGCAGTAGTACTTTTAAAAAATTGTGCTTCCCTCACTCAGTTTTCCACTGACTTGTAAAAAATATGTTTTTTCCCTTTCCAATTTTGGGCAAACGTCAGTTCAATGTTTGAAGGTGGTGGCGAGCGAAGAAGACCATGACCTGGATGACTGAGAACCTTCACCGACATGTACATGGGTTAAATGTAGAGAAGGACTAGTTTATTTATTTACTTATTTATACTGAATATCAGAAGAAGAGATGCTAAATGGCCTGTATCTACAGGTTTGACATTCACCCATTCACTCTACACATTACATTTTATATCAGAAAATTACTTTTGATATGTAAGTACAGTAAATGTCCAGTACTTTTTTAATACTTAAGTAATATTATAAAAGATGACTTCAACTTCTATCAAAGTCATTTTCTGGTAAGATACTTGTACTTTTACTCAAGTATCCCTTTTAGGTACTTAATACAAGACTGTGTCTTTTTTTAAAGTGACAGTCCTAGTCCTGACCGGTCTGTCCTCCTCTGCAGAGATCCTCCGGGTGAGCAGGCTTCTCTCAGGGGTCGTGGCTCTGAAATTCTCAGCTGCTGGAAAGAAAACATCTCCAGACATCAGAGGACCTGATTCACACGCTCCATCAACTGCAACAGTTATGCAACACAGCATAAACACACTCCAGTGAACTCCCAGGATCTGACCTGACCTGACCCTCTATTGCTGTGCAAAGATAGACTTATATATAACTGAAGGAAACCCTTTTTTTTTACATAAGTCTTTTTTTATTATTGTTAATGAGAAAAATGTGACGTCTTTACTGTAAGTGGGTGCTGAGTCAGAGAGATAAGGCCTCTTGCCAAATACCAACGTGAAAGGAAAAGAGAAGACGATGATATTTGATGAAGGGATGTAGAAAACAATATACAGATGAAGTGAAAGGAATGGATAACATATCTTCAAGGGGTTCTTATAGTAGGGGACATACACTTTAGTTTCCTGTGTATCGTCAAAATTAAATTTCAAGTTGAAATGAGATTCATTTGCCTGTCTCCCTTTATAAAAAACAATAGAGTTAAACAGGGGCAAACGCACTGCAACGACCCAAAACACATGCAGGAGGAGAAACAAGCTGCATATTCACAAACGCTACAGATTCAAAAACACAAACTAAAATAAAAAGAAAACACACACAGAAGCGGAAACACACGAAAAACCCCAAAACAAGCAGGACAGAAAACACACACAAACCACTGGCAAGTCCCAAAACACACACAGTTTGTGAATCTGCAGCTCATTTTTCCTCCTGCATGTGTTTTGGGTCGTTGCAGTGTGTTTGCCCCTCCTGGCCGACAGAAGCATACTCAAAAACGGAAGTGCTCGGGTCTGTGGGAGCGCTCGTTTTCGTGCAGCTCTACGACCAGCCATTACAATGCTCGGGGATTACTTAATTCTAACTCTATTAAAAGACCTTTATTAAGAGGTTGTCTGCGATCAAGCTATCCGACACTCGCTTCTCTGCAGTCAATCACTTTCGTTGTTGTTGTTCTCGGACTCAGCCATTTTGCCGCTGAAAGCAAGATCGATGTATAAGCACCTCTCATAAGCCCGTTTCAAAATCACAAGCTACTAAGTAGGAAGAAGAAATTGTCTTTGACTGTCATTTGAAGCCTTGGACTTGGCTCTAAAGTGAGACCAGCAGGGCACCGAGAAGAGACACACTTGTGCATGGTTTCCCACAATAAGGGAACTAAGAGCATTTTTAAAGGGGGCACGTGTGTGTGTGTGTGTGTGTGTGTGTGATTTTACCCCCTGCATATGCGTCATGTCCAAGTGTGACCTGCAAATATCCCTTCTCACTAACAATGTGTTATTGTTCATCCGAAATAATGTGCTCCGTGTGAGATAACGGCTAAAAACCACAGAACTGTAACAGGATATGTAGAAAACATGGGAAGCTACGTGTGTGTGTGTGTGTGTGTGTGTGTGTGAGCGAGCCATGCCGATGTCATCACACAATTCTTTCACATCATGACAGGATGTGGTGACTGTATACAGACTGTAATGGTACAGACAATACAAAAGTATTATGTGTAGAGAAAGGAGCAGCCATTTAATAAAAATAACAACAACATGACGTGTTTTGCCACAGCATGAATCCCGACTCTCCTGACTTGTGGGTGTTTGTGAGTGTTGTCAAGTGAGGTTTTGGATGGCGGACAGCCTCTCACTGACTTCCTGTCCTATTATTATTCATGTCTAAACCCTAACCCTAACAAAAGCACAGAAAAGTACACACAAGCACAAATGTGAGGACACATCATATGACATATTGCAATCCCTAGCCGCTTATCCCAAGTGCCTAACCCTAACCCTGATTTAAACCCAATTCTAATCCTAACCCTAAAACCAGGTCTTAATCCCAAAAAAAGCCCTTTAAAGTCAAAACATCCTTGACAAAGATATGTTTTATGAATGCGTAGCAGAAATAATTTACCTTACTTGCTTACTTACACATTATTGTCGATGAGAAATCACTTTACCGTTTTTGTTTTGTTTTTTTTTAAATCGCGTTACTTTCAAATAACGTATGGATTTAGCAGCTGAGAAACAGGCAAACGATTGACTTCCAGCTCCACTAAAACTCACTCGTGCACAAATAAATGACATGGATCTTATTGGCTGAATCTGGTCTTTAATTCGTGGTTTTATGGGGATTTATTTTTGGCTGGCTGAGATAATTAGCTGGACTCGGGATAGCTGCTGCTGCTGCTGCTGCTGCTCGCAGCCAAGAAACAGTCCGACGCGTAAAACAGACCTAATAAAACACGTTTTACACAAGGTATTTATGTTTTACAGTTTACGTAGCTGTCCTGTATCTGACTGGTGAGATCACATCGCGTGTGTGACTGTGTGAAGCCAAGAAGGGGAAGGTGTGAGGTCAGCGAAACGCGGCAGCGACAGGAGACGACTGAAAAAAAACCCACTGATTTTGACCTCACAGAACACTGGAGTTGCTGGTTCCACTGCTGCCTCCATTTTCAAATGCAACCGTGTTATTTTGTGACATTGGTGTTTGTGATCCTTCCATTTGGATTCACCAGAGTAACACACACTTACCAAACGAGGCAGCAGGACACCGGCAACTGAAATTGGTGTTTTTTTTGTCAGTGGTCTTAGGTCATTTTCTAAAAACATCCTCATTGTGATGACATAAAACACAAGCATAGAACTGTCTACTCTTGCCAATCTGATTTCTTACTTTAAATGCTGCCTCCTCCTCCTCCATATAACAGTCTCCTGGTCTTGTTTCCAAAAATAATGTCCGTTTTGTTTCAAAGAATCCTTGGTATGTGCTGGCTACTAGCTAAAGGAATTCAGTGGGCTATTTTCCCTTTGTCCCACACTCACTCACCGACTCACACACACACACACACACACAGAGACTGCACAAATAATTCCGTCTGCATATTCTTCCATGTGTCTCCAACCTGTCCTCTGTTGTTTCCAACCGTTCTTTCTTTCTTCTCTGAATTAAAGCCTGACAGTAGAACATTTAAAAAAAAAAAAAAAAAACATTCATTCAAACGAATCAGGCGCCACATTCTGTTTTTTTACATTGTGGGTCCAGAAAGTCAGCCAGCACACATCAGTCCGTTTCGATGAACTTAAGTAAAGTTTAACGCCAATCAATTAATTAAATAAAATGTGTCTGACACTAGGTGGCGATGTGACCCCTTTCTGCTCGTTATTAGTAGGTGTTTTCCAGCTGCCCAGAACAACTGGCGGCTAGTTGGTACTATGTTGACTTTCTACCTAGTAACCCTAGTTACTAGGTAGAAGCAGCTTCTACTTAGTAGCTTCAGAGTCATTGTGAGTCCTCGGAATCAGGAGGTCTTTCAAAGTGTTGGCTCTTGTCAGCAACACAAATTGCGAGGCAGTGATAACTCTATTTTAGACTATTGCCATTTCACGGCAGAGCCGGCTAAAAAGAAGCAGAGCAAACCACTGTCAGTTGTTCTTTCAAACGGCGAGAATTGAAAAAGAAACCTCCATGGACATGGCTCCGCGGCTTGTATTCCCCGGCTCAGTTGAAAAACAAGACAACAATTTGGGTTTCTTAATGTCATGAATAAACATGTTAATCCGACTTAAATCGAGCTAGTCTGAGTTGGACTAATATACCTGGATAATGTGATGTCATAGTCCAATTACATGTATAGGTTTAGTCAGACTGGAGTCAGACTTAATTCCACTATATAACATGTTTGCAGGTATTTTAAATGTCTGGTTTTAGTTGAAGTATGACAATAATTCGATTTTGTTTGGTCCTAGCATCGTGTAGACAAACTAAGTGGGACTGTGTGCTGGTTGAGTGTGTGTCACTCAGACTCTCCTCTCCTCTCCTCTCCTCTCCTCTCCTCCTCTCCTATCCTCTCCTCTCCCCTCCCTGGAGGAGTCTTAGCCCTATTGTAGTAATTGTATCCCCTTGTTCTGAGTGCTGAGTGAGTCAGAGCAAAGGCATTTCAGCCTGGCAGCACGACAGGAAGCACAAGAACACAACACGGTCCGTCATCTGCCCATGAGCTCATTCACTCACTCACAAACACACAAACAAACACACACACACAGAAAGAGAGAGACTGTCTGAAGATAAAGCATCAGCACCATTAAAACATAGTAGAGAGCTAATTGTTAAAAGAGAAAAAGTGTGTTTACACAACATTGAGTATGTCGGTGGAGAATATGAGGATATGTGATAACTGTTTATAAAACTGATAAAGAAGTGCATGTTTATATGGTATTGAAATGTATATACAAAGGGGTAATTATAGGTCTATAGTTATACTACTATATAGACTCAGCAATAGGTCAGGCAACTACTTTTCAACACATTAAAATTTACTTTCTTATTGATGTTAAAGCCTTACTTTATTCTGCTACACACTATGACAATCATAAACCCTTTATTTTGTTTAGTTTATTTAGGGGAATGATCATTGCAAGTTAAATTCCCCTTCACTGCAGACCAGGAGGCTGTGAATCTGGATGTCAACTTCAGTGCCGTTACAAACGAATTAACTAAAATACGTTGTTTATTTGACATGCTTTTATAAGTAGTTTACCAGAAGGTTCAGATGCTGTAATGCTGCAGGTCTGGAAAAATGCAGACTGCAGCTGTTTCCATATTTTGGTATTGTAAGCATCAGATAAATACAGTCAGTCATGGTCAGGGGTGGGAATCACAGATAACCTCACGATACAATATGTGATATACTTATATAATTAAAATATCGTTATTTGCCGCGGCGTATCCATTATCGTATTGCACAAGGAAGGTCAACAATGTATCATCAAATCTTTAAACCCCATTTTCTCACTCTGTGTGAATTCAAAGTGCAGAGAAATCCCTCTCCTGCCAACATAGTCATGTGATTGCTACTGAGTAAATTAAAAAATGTCAGGAAATAATAAGTGAAAACTTTTTCCTGCTCTTTTTTGAACATGTATAATGTGACACATATCATTGGAGTTAGTGAGCAAGTGAAAATCAACACAAGACCATTGTTCTAAAATTGCTTCCATTTACGATTAATGGGAATATGAAGGTAAGAACGTGCCAGGATGACCTGGATTCCCCAAGAAGTATCATGTCATTTACTGATTATTATTTGTGTACATTTTGTTTAGGGCCCCATGAATGCTTGGGCCGGCCCTGCACCCAACCCACAGAATCTGGGCCCCCAGAAACTCCCTTGAAACGCCCCTGACTATACCATTTTCCAAGTACTTGACAGCATGTGTGTTGAGCACCATGTTCAGCTGGCGCAGAACCAAACTCACCGCCTTCAGACTCGCCCTCTCCAGCGCCCTCTTCACTTTGCCGTAGGTGCCTTTTCCCAGAGTCTCCATCACCTCATAGCGGTGTTTCAAGTTGTGTTTGTGCTGGTGCTTCTTCACTTCCACGGGCTCGGATGTGGCGGCGGCGGCGACAGTCGCCTCCATTCTCTCCGGCTGCCTCTGTCTGTCCAGCTGCCTCCGGGACAGTGACTCGTCCCGGGCTCGGTGGCCGTGAGACGAGGCGTTCTGGAGACAACCTAGCTCCTCGGAGCGGTCGCTGGTGTTCACTGCGCCTCTGCCGTCTGCTTCGCGTCTGCCCATCCCTCTGTGCGCACAGTGCGCACCTGTCTGTCACCAGATAAATCCTCTAAACTGTGAACAGGAGCGCGTTAAAGTTGCCCAGAAAGAGCTTAGTTTGAGCCGCAAACTGTTCTATTCTACTTTCTAGAGGAAAACCGTGTGGTCCGTTTGAGCAGCGAGCGACACTGTCGCGTCCGACGTCTCCTCCTCTTCACTGTCGCGGCAGAAGCAGCAGCAACAGGAGGGAAGGATGAGAACCACATGGTCCAGAGCGAAGGGTGGAGCCTCCTCCTCATTCCACAGCAACATCCAGCCGGCAGAGCGTGTCACACACACACACACACACACACGCACACAGTCACCACCGTGGAGCACGGGGAACATGGAGGAATGCGTGGAATGTCATGCGAGTCCACGTGTGACACCAGTAACACGTGTTTGTTGATGCTTGAAAAATGAATAAATCCTTTTAAAAAACATACTTAAAAAACATTTGAAGAGAGCAAAGACTTTTATAGCTTTTATAAATCCATCAGATTATTATTTGCTATAGGCACACACTGTTGGGGTCTAATTTGTATTCATCATTAAATTTGACTTTAAATCATTAATGTAAATATTAAAACATTTTAGTATTGGTGATCAATTGTATTGATTTGTGCAAAGGGAGACAAGAGAAGTAAGAATGTCGATGACTGAGAGGTTATGGTGATCTTAACAAATCAGTTGTCACCAAATGGACTTCTTAACTCAAGCAAGCCCATTTGCTAAAATTAGTTTGTTCACGTGTTTGTTTTTGTGCATAAAACTAAACTTGTACTTTGTAAAACCACAGAAAAGCAGCAGTATTATTTCTCCGGTTGGTGTTAGACAATCCCTCAGGTGCAGACATCTCTTCTGGTGTTCTAGGCTAGTGTGGTTACACCTGGTTTGCTGTTGAGTGAATGTTGGGCATTTGAAATATTCATAATTCAGAGAGCTGGTTAGTTTATTGCTATGCTACCAAAGATGCCAAGATAACATGAACATACAACCAAGGCAAGGTTACTTTCGTGTAGATTATATTCAAAATAAGAATTGAATTGGACCAACCCACAAACTCAAAACACAATTCAAAATCAACAATCAGAGACAGCATCAAAAAAATATCAAAAAGTCTTGAATGGATTAGGATTATTATGTATGTGTGTGGGAACTTATCTGCTACTAGTAGGTGTCTTCCAAACGAGAATCCAGCCACTAAGATCATCAGGGTCTCCTGCTCCAGGATATTCTTCTCGTTCTTTGTCCCACAACAAACTGTCTTTCACTTTACTTTTCTTAGTTGCTCAAAGAACAGAATATTCCTTAATTTGTCTGCACTCCTTCTCCTCCTTCACTCCACCTTCCAGCTTCTTTTGTTTGTTCCCTCCCACTCCTCAGCTCTCAGGTGTGACTGATTTATTAGTTCCCTCCTCCCTTTACTTCCTGCTCTGGTGAGGAAAAAACTGGTCGGCCATTTTCTTTTCTTTTCCATCCTTCCCTCTCGTTACAATGTAGGAGGCGGCGTGTGGTGGTGAAATGAAATGAGCATCATGCAGATAGTACGCTAACGGCAACCTCCCTCAAAACATGTTATGTCCCACCTGCCGGGTGGATGGATTATTGTAGTCAGGAAATCTAACATAGAAGCCAAAACAAAAGCATACAACGTCATTATTCTCAGACAGATGACAAAATGAAAAAAAACCTTCGCCAATCTTAATTAAAGAACTAAAAATCTTTTCTCATTTCCAAAAAATGGTTCACAACAGAAACGTTTCTTGTTGATTCAACGGTTGTAAATGAAAGCTCTTTGCTCTTAAGTCTTAAAAGAACACATGAAGTTTTGCTTTTTTGTTTGGTTGATTAACAACGAGAACATCCAGATTGTTTCAGTTTGGTCATTGATACGTGTTCAAATTCCACAGTCGAGCCAAGTTTGGATCGCGCTGCATGAGGTTTAGCAGACGGACGCTTATTTCCAACATATCCTGGCCTTTGCAGTGGTGCTCAGAGGTTGGGAGGTGAAGCATCAGCGTGTGACGAGGTTTCGAGGGTTGAGGTTAGCCACAAGACAGACGTCATAGCTGTCCTGCATGGCTGCTCGTCTTTCCACCACTGTCCACACATTGTCCGCGGGATCTAGTTCCAAAATCTCCTTGGTGATGATCTCATGACGGCCTGCAGTCCAGTCATGGGAGAAAGTGCGTAAATTGTGGCAAACCAAAATCTAATTTCCTGAAACATTGCCTCGTCAGTAAGCTGGCATTCCCTAAATCTGATGCAGATCTAGAGCGATTGTGCAACTACAGGCATTTCAGCTAGTAAATACAAACTCACCACAATATTAAACTAATGGTGGCCCAGAGCAGGGTCAGAAGGATGGTACATTCCCTCTCTAGGATTATGATTGCTCTACTTAAGCCTCCCTACCAGAGTCAGATGGTTATCAACTGGTAATTATAGCTAGTTTGTATCATTGGGGGATTAAAAAACAGGCCACATAACATCTCAATTTAAATCAAGAAAAGGTGCTAGTTCACATTGTTTCATGCTTCTGCCAGAGATGGTTTCCTGTTAACACAATGAGCAAGCACATTTTAGACTTAAAGAATCAAAGGGCCCAAAAACAGGTTGTAATATTATGTTTCTTTTGTCAAACGCATGTTTGTTTTTTTCAGATAGTCTTCACTGTGGTCCACGTGGTAAATGGGACAATCTATGTAGTTTAAGGGTCATTGAAGCACAAAGTTTTGGGAGATATGATTTAGAGTTTATTAAATTAAAGTTGCTTTAAATGATTGTGAATTCAAAAACAGCTCAATTGTGCTAATATATACTGAGTTAAGTCAGTGTAGAAAAAAAGCTTAATTATGTACTTTTTTTTCAAACGTTTTGGTAACTTAATTTAATAAGACTTTTTCAACTCAACTTTAAATTTGAGTTGATTTAATATGCACATACTGTAGCTCTCAATCCATATATTTACGTTTAAGGCAATTGGTTGCTATGAGATCATTATATTATGTCATGATTTGGTGCAACACGGAGCGACAAAGTCATAAAATGAAACATGAAATTGTCTAGAACATTTTTTTAGCCTGCAGGGACACAGGAGCTGCTGGTCTGCTGCCTCATTTAGTTCACTGAGATAAAGCTGAACACAACACAAGTGAACTTACTGATGGAGACTCGTGCACTGAAAAAAGAAAATTGTTAGACCAACTTAAAAAAAATGCGTCAATTGCTTTTTTTTTTTAACCTGTTTTGATTATTATAAGACTTAATTTTTTGAAGTTGGCCCAACAATTTTCTTTTTTCAGTGATAATTTCAAGTTGAAATAGTCCCTAAAATGACACTGCCGTGACTAAAGCAGAACCCTGAACGAGACTAATTCAAAACATTACAAGACTTCAACTACTTAAATACAATTTTAAGTTGTAAACAAACTCTTGAGATATCAAATACTCGTATTATTTCATAAACCCTTCATCGGTTTTTCCTTGTTTTTGTTTTTTCGCGTGTTCC
This sequence comes from Solea senegalensis, assembly GCF_019176455.1. Classification (NCBI taxonomy): domain Eukaryota; kingdom Metazoa; phylum Chordata; class Actinopteri; order Pleuronectiformes; family Soleidae; genus Solea; species Solea senegalensis. The sequence continues at coordinate 11,502,544 of NC_058031.1, read as the reverse complement.
AGTTGATCAAGCATGCCTATTTTTGGGGGCCCATCGCATACTCATTGAAAGACAGTGGTGACTATAATCATGTCAGTCCCTCATACAACCAAAAAAACCATAACTGACCTGCTCCCTTGTAGTGTCCACAGAGGTAGAGCTTTCCCTCCACCACTCCCACATTAGAAGCGTTGGTTCGGAGGGAGAGCAGAGACGTGGGCAGGGTCGGACCCGCTCTCCAAGTGTCTGCGTCTGGGTTATAGATCTCCACCGAGCTCAGGCAGCGACGTGACTGACCACGATCTTCTCCGTCACATCCTATACCACCTGAGGAAAACACATGATCTGGGTCAGTCCACTCTCATACAAAGTGAAACAGATGAAACAACATGCAGTCTTGTCCTGGTGTCTGACCTAATATGTAGATTTCTCCATTGAGGACAGCCGTGCCGCAGCGGTACCTGGAGTACTTCATCCTGGAACACTCTGTCCACCTGTCCTTGCTTGGGTCAAACTGGAATATGCGGTTACTCAGCTTGTCCGGCTCGTCATCGGGATGATCCTGAAGGACAGGGGGTGAGTTTCGAATGTGGAAGGAAAACGGAAAAAGAAAATTGTGCATGAGATAAGAACTGATTTTTAGGATTCCACATTATTCTAAAGACAAACACTTCTTTTATTCTTATTATTTGTACCAATCAAGGATGCCAAAGTCTGCAATTCTCATAGTGAATTTGAAAATTCTCCCTCTCTCATTGGTGTCTCGTAAATACACATCACTGACTTGACTCCTTCCCTGCTTTCTTGTGCATGAGAGTCCCTTTGCCTCTAGATTCCCAGGAATTGTGGTTGCACTGGGACCTCGTGCCTGGATCATGCTTGGCCATCACTGTCACAGCCTCGCTTCACATCAGCCTCTGCTGTTGTCACAATAACAGTGTATCTATACTTAGTAAAAAGTATAAAACACAGAAAGTAAAGGACTGATTTGGACGACATTTTCTGTTTAAGTTTGTGATCTCTGAGTGTTTCCTTGAGCATGCATTGCTTTCTATAATAATACTATTATTGTATGTATACTGTAAAACATCATCGCATAACATTGCTATTGATCTGCTCTACATGCAGGTCACACCTCCTTTTTTTGTCCTATAACTTGAGTATTTTAAAGAAAAATCAGCTTTCTTTCTGCTGCTCTTTAGGGCCCTCTAGTGGACTCATCAAGCTCCATGTTTGCTCATGCTTGCAGCTTCTGTGACAGGTGAAACTTGGAAACAGCCATATTTATAATCCCAGGATGAGCCTGTGTGGTGACCTCTGGTGCAATCCAACAAAAACAGCTTCTCTATGCAGCCACTCTCTCCTGCATTGCCTCCCTGACACATCATGGGATCAGTGAGTTGTTTGATTTGCTTTTTGGTTTACCTCCCAGCACCACATATCCATCTGTTTTCAATAATCCATTTACTTTTGTTACTTTGTTACTTTTTGTTGGCTGTCGCTTTTTGGATTGTGTCAGACTAAGTTTTATTTTTCTAATAGCAAATTGAGTGATTTTGACTTTTGAGTTTAACATAGCTTGTTTCACGTGTCCTTACAGTGTAAGGCTTCCGTTTTATGATTACAACTGAGCCATGGTATTTCATACACTCATGTAACTTTTTCAGTTTATACCCAGGATACTACGACAGAATATTAGGGCCACATTGAGAAAATCATTTTCCACAGACTTCGAGAATAGAGTCTTAATTTACGAGAATAAAGTCGTAAATTTACAAGAATAAAGTCGTAACGAGTTCCAGCTATTTCCCCCTCCACAAAAGCAGCGATTTCCTCCTAGTCCACCTGGTTCTTTCTGCGGAAAAGATGCATTTTCTCACTTATTCCTTTTTCTAAGTCCTGATATTTATGACAATGTGATGCTGATGTGCCAAAAGATTAAGTATCTCCTTGTTTGTGAAACCTATTCTAAAGTACAATTCCACGAAATGCTTCAAGGCCCTCATCTTAACAACTCTCCTCTTCTAAAACAACAGGTTAGAATATTGCGACTTTATTCTCGTAAATGTACGACTTTAATCTCGTAGATTTACAACTTGTTTTCTCATAAATTTACTACTTACTTCTTGTAAATTTACGCCTTTTCTTCTCATAAATTTAGCACTTTATTCTCATAAATTTCCGACTTTATTCTTGTAAATTTACGACTTTAATCCTGTAAATTTATGACTTTTTTTCCTCATACATTTACAACATTATTCTCATAAATTTACAACTTTTTTTCTCATAAATGTACGACTTTATTCTCGAAGTCTGTGATTTTTTTCCCCTTCAATGTGGCCCTAATACTCATTGGATACATTTTTCTTGCAAACTCAAATTTTATCAGAATATTTCTGAGCATACAGCAGCAGAGCCCCTCAAATTAGCAGCTCTATGTACTTAATGAAAAAAGAAGTCAGAATCAAATTGCATCGAGATATTCTGAAAGATTCACACTAAGCATCCCTGTACCTGTGGTGTCCAGCCCCCGAGCACATACAGATGCTCCCTCAGACTCACAGCGCTGTGGCAGGCTAAAGGAAGAGGCAGAGGGGCAAAGCTGAGCCAGCTGCCTCCTCGTTTCAGTGACCATCTCTGCACATTGTCCGTGATGACGTAGTGACCGTGCAGTTTCATCTGACCGCCTATCATGTAAAGACCATCGCCCAGCTGCCCCAATGCGTACATGTCTCTGTACGCTACCGAGCACAACTCCACCCAGCTGTTCTCCTCCGAATGATCGTACCTGGAAGAAAGACAAGCAGCTCAGCTCTGTCACATGAAAAGTGTTTGACCGTGTGTGCACAAATGGCAAATGGTCAGTGTTTATATAGCACTTTCCTCGCCTTGATGACCACTCGAAGCTGCGGTACACTACAGTTTTTGCCATTCACACCCATTCACGCACTTCCATACAGCACATTTAAAAACACACCTGTAGATATCCACCCTCTTCACCCTGTGTTGGTCAACCGCTTCAATGGCCACCACAATGGTATTGTCCCGTGTCACCGCTCCTGTCGTGATCTGTCCCACACCTCCACAGGCCCTCAGTGGAGACGGGATGTAGCAAGTCTTTCTTCCACGGGGGGCAAAGCAAAAGCTGAGGTCAGCAAGTCCTCCACGGCGGGCAGGCACTCCCTCCTTATTAACCCCGCCCAAACAGAGCAGGAGGTCAGTGGCCTCCATGCCGTAGCGAAGAGCTGGACGCGGCGGCACTGCCGTCTCACAGAGACCTGAGGTCTGGAGAGCAGCATCAATCATCCCGAAGCACTCAGCATCCCGCAGCAATACCTGCAAGATGTGTTCAGGGGCATTATATTCTCAGTCTACTGATCCCTCAGTAAATGTGGGTTAAGATTCACTTCACAGCTTCTCACCGGGTTTCTCCTCCTGGCTTTTCTGAGGAATCCAGGGCTAACAAGCTCCAGCCGCACACGCCTGAGTAACTCCACAGCACAAGCTTCACTCGGAGAGTCCCCTCTTCTCTTCTCCACCCAACGCAGCACCAACTCCAGGACAACCTCCTCCTGTGTAATGTTGAGGTCGTCTGAACCCAGCAGATCCCCAAGACTCTGGGCATCCAGGTCCAGGACTTCTTCTTCTTCACAGACCTTCAGAGAGCAGAAATTAAGAAGGAGGCAAAAATGTTAGAAAGTGATAGAAAATCTAAATCTGCAGTGTACAGACTGGTTCAGGACACACGTGGGTCACATGCAGGAGAATTTATGTTGGGGTTCACGGATACTTTTACTGAATTTTCTTCCAGCCTTTACACAAGATTTGTTAAATAATGTGCACAAAATGAAGAAGTGATACTAGAACTGTCAACTATCTGAAAATAACTGGTTCACTCATTCACTCAAATTTGCTCTCGTCATGGAATGTCTCTTCAAAATACTTGGTCAGAACTGGTGCATGACATGATTTACTCTGTACCTGTGTGAAGTGCTGGCAGAGGTGTCTGTAGGCATTGTCAGCCAGACCTGTGGCCCCCAGGTTTTGGGCCCAGTGGTACAGACCAACACAGTTGGAAGGGTCCATACAGGCCTCCATGTGGCTCTGACACAATCTGGATCGCAATAACAAGGAAATAATGTATCCCTTTCATTCAACCGTGCTTTAAAGATGCAGTTACAAGCTAAATGACGAGTGGCCTTTAAGTTTCCTTTAATATTTCTAAATTAATATCAGGTCTTGTCAATGTTAATTTACTGAATACGGAGCTAATAATCCCTGCTGTGTTTTCCACCTGAAGGCTCCGTCTACATGGAGCAGGAAGGCAGCAGCAGCCACTCCCTGGATGTTGTCATTGGTAAGTGGGAGTTCAGCCCGGTACATGTAGCCCAGTAACAGGTCCAGACTGTGAGCAGGAGTGTCTCTGAGAGGTATCTCTCCTCCCCGCGTCTCCTTCAGACCACATGTAAACATGGCCTGGACACAGCAGGCACATGCAACGGTGAAGAATCAGCAACATCGTCATGTGTTTTCAAAAGGGTGCTTGGATCATCTTAACCCTACGTGAGGGCTTTTCACCAAATCTGTGCATGCTGGGCACTTTACCTGGAAGTAAGGGCTGAATGCAGACAGCACCACCTTGTGGCAAGGAAAGGAAATGCCCTCTGCGAGGAGCACCACGTCCGTGAGCTCCTCAGCGGCTCTCATCCTCTCCAACTGCCTGAGCAGAAGTGAGCCGTGTTCTGCCTGAGCAGAGTGCAGGAGCTCAGTGTCCATGACCTCCTGACGTGGGTGTCAAGACAGAAGACAGAAAATCAAGGGAGGAGGAGGAGGAGGAGACCGCAAACTCTGTTTGTGCAGTGCAGGAAGGTTGCCACCAGGCATTGCGTCAACTCGTTTGATAATGGTTTGAATGTAACGGGCATTTGTGTACATTTCAAAGTGACGTACTACAGCTTTAAAAGGTCCATCCATCGACAAAGAATGGACGACCATGGTCTTAAAGTGGTTCTGACGCCTGAACACACTTTCATACACAGGCCTCTAACCTCCATGCAGCATAGGTACAGACAGCTTGAGCAGTAGCATGCCTTTGGCTAATGCTAACACAGAGAAAACAGCCATCATACCAGCGGTGTATCGACGCCGTCCGAGATTGAGAGGTTTCTGTAATGAATTTGCAGCTGTCTTTAAAACTTAAACCACTCTTTGCTGTCTACTGTTGTTTTTGTTTTATTTTTTTAATTTATTTTGCAAGCAGGTCTGTCGTGTGGTCTGTTCTATTTATTGCCTGTGAGTGGGGGCTGTGTCATGCTCAGTGGTGAAGAAGGTTTAAAATAGACCAGCAAGTGCTGTTGGTGCTGTTCAGGTTTCTGACAGTCTCTGAACTATCTGAAAGAAGCCTGAGGTTCTACACTTACAAGAGGATCGCACAGTTTGTCACGATTGTTTAGGCAAAAGTTTCAGAACCTCAGTGAACTTAAAGGGTAACAGACTTTTGAATAGCTGTGGAATAAAAAACAAACAACACATTTTAATGTGTTTCAATGGACATTTTAGGGCCCTAAGATGTTGACAGTCACTATTTTATATACAATTTCAACATTCCCTCATTAGATACCAAGGCGCATCTTATTAAGAATTTGCAACGACAATTAAGGGAGAAATGGGACATATACTTAAATATTTTGTGAATGGTGCAAAGAAAGAAAAATAAAATAATAAAGTAGGGAAAGAACATTTGCCAACGATACACACATACACAAATAAAGTTCATATGTTTTCGACCACCATACTCGCAGAGTTCCGCTCTCTGTGGACAGATCACTGCACTGAAAGTGACCCAACCCTGACTCTTGCCATCAGGACCCGAAGACCCTCCCACCGCTCAGACAGCCCCAGATTCCTTCTCTCCTGACTCCTCCTTCAACCCCCTCAGAGCCACCGACGTCTACATAATCAGGAGAAATGGGCGTCACAGGGGACGGGATCTGCTCTAAATCCACTGTGATCTGTGAGTTGTTATGCACATGTGTAAATGGTAAACTTAGGCATGATATTGCACTTATCCTTCCTCAAGAAATCTCTGGTTGTTGTTGTTCATGCATTTTGTAAAAAGATGATTTATTAAATGTAAAACAAAAGGGGAAACATTTGGAGATCTTGATTATAGGTTATTTAATGGTTCGGACCACATCAAATTTCACTGTCTGTGGCCCCTGAAATAAAAATAAGTTTATAGGAAAATCCGATTAAGTTGAATTTACAACGGAAAAGACGAGAATAGGGGTAGGACCGGATAAACAAGTGCTTCATCCTACTCCTTTTTGAACAAGACATATTTTTTTACATCATTTATTTCTCTTATATTACATAACCGACAAACATTGTTAGTAGCATGTAATAGTCATCTATTGTTGTATTCTTTTTGAGTGTCATTAGTAATAAATATCATATATTCAATATTTTTTTGTGTCTCCTGAAAAACCTGAAATAAAATGACATAGGCCGTTATTGTAAGAGGGAGTCGACATGCAACTCAGCAGCTTCGTGCACCTTTGTTCAAAACAATAAGAAATGCTGAAAGCTGACCACAGCTGAACATGCAGTTAACCATTCACAAACATACAGAACGTGACATGACTGTGTTGTTGTCCATCATAGGTCGAGCTGCGGAGGTGCGTCTGCCCCCCTGGACACGTGATTGGAGGTGAAATAAGTACAGTACGCACTGTTATTTCTGGCTAATTTCCACCAGTGTCTCCAAGCACAGTTAAGCACAACCGCAGCATTACACAACAGCCGCGTCCTTTCAGTTTACATGCAGCCCCGATTAATCAGTGACATCCGGTTAAGACGTGTTTACGTGAAACCCGTCGGTACGTGTGTTGTCACTCTGCCAGCTCTTCATCAGGGACTTTTGGGAACTCTTCAGTTCATGGAGAGCACAAACGCGAGTCTGCTGATGAGGCGAAAGCAGATGTAGTTTGGCAACAACATTATCATGGTCCCCTCAATAAAGCCGTAATTTATCGTTATAAATGTCTGATTAGTTTTACAGCCGCCATTTTGTGTTTCTGATAACATTAATGATGACTCCGCTCTTCAAGTATAGTTGGGACATCCAATCCATTTCCATGCATATGCAAGATCAGATTGTTGTGCCATTGTTTCATTGATGTTGTTCTGTTTGGGACCACTGCATCGGGAGCTATATTTTGCAGCGTAGTGATTGAGATTGAGGCAGCGCACTATGATGAAGAGGAGATGAGATACTGCTGCACAAGTAGAGAGATGTAGAATAAAGAAGACGGCCCTTGAAGGAGCAAAGTAGATTATTCCTCCCCATGTGAATTTTCCCCCTCAAAAATACAATTGCTGCTGTTGTTGTTAATAAAACACACCTTGACCAATATTACAAGCACTTGTCTACAGTCAATGTTGAGCGTCCAATTTACCGAATCTCTATTTCCCTAATTTCTTTGTTCACAATGTTTTAACAAAAACTCACACTTGACACCAATCAAAGCGACACGTCGTGATGCAGGTCAGCATGGTGTGGCTGGGGGTCAGGACAAAGGCAGAGAGAGGCAGACATGTCCAGCAGGCATCATTTTAAAGCTGGCCTGATCAGCTCCTGGCTAATCAGCATCTCATAAACATGATACATACCCAATAAAACAATAAAATGCTAGTAGATTTACAGATATTTAGAGTAATTCAATGTTTAAAGTTATACTTGATTAACCATGTAACCATGTAAGATGACATGAATATTGTGTTTTTAATGGCAATTTATTGTATTTGTACATCTTTACATACAATTTTCTGTATTTTTTTTTATAACCCACAATTTATTACATAAGACAATGTAATAACTGTAAGTTAACAGATACTAGCAGAAATTTAAAGATGTACCTTTAGAATTACAAGTAAATCATCAAATTACATTATTATTATTATTATTATTATTATCATGTATTTTAAAGGTAATTTAACATATTTCTTTCACATTCAAATGCAATTTTACCTAAAAATGTGATGCAATTTTACAGATCTTTCCTAAATGTGTGTACAATTCCAGAAATCTTTAGTGTTTTCCATAAAATTGCAGGTCATTAAGCCTGCATGTTAAGGTGATTTCATGTTTTTTTTTTTTAGAGGTAATAAATACTATTTGTACAGAAACAAAAGTAATTTACTGTAGATTACTGTTTAAAAACACTTTAAAATATATTTTACAAAAAGTGCATTTTAAATGATTTTACAGAAATAATTCTGTATTCTTACAGATTTTTAGCTTTTTTTAAAAAACAATACAGTGCCTGTAGATTTGGAGAGTACTGAATGTTTGGTCAAGATCTTTTTTCTCTGTTTCAGCCTTTTCTTTATTTAATAACTCATTTATCGTGGCCACGTTCATCAGCTGGTTGGTCCGGATTTCAAAGCGTGTGCGACACGGTGACATGGAAATGAGGGCAAACATGCACGTCCTCCTCCTCAGGACAAATTAAAACTAATCTGACTTTTCCTTCAGGTCAAAACTTCAATGTATTTACATAAGGTCTGCTTGTGGTCATAAATAACCCGTCTATTATTCTTAAAAAAAAAACTACATTTATATCCAGAAATGAAAGTATTTTTAGGAACTAGGTCACAGCGTTCCTGGCAGTGAAAACATCTACAACACTTCACAGGTTATCAAACACATCACCTCTTCATCTGTGCAGTTGAATGATTGAACCTGTTATTTACCCTCTGATAAAAGAGAACACAAGACGAGAGCAGTGAGCAGCAGTGTCTCGCGTTTGAACGTCTCAGTGTTTGCACTCAAAAGACAATGACTGGGTTTTTTTTTTCTTTGTTCATTGCTCAGGACTTAGCGTTGTTTACTTGTGCAGCTCAAACTACATGGAAAGATTAAACACATCTCTGTGTAAGGTTCTGGTATGAATCATCAAAAATAAACAACTTATAACAACTTATTATTATTAATAATGTGATGTTGATGACATGTTTATTGATGTATAGTTTACTAATATACATGGAGAAAATTCAATTATATTGAAAATGATCATTTTGACGTGATTCCAAGTATTTTAAACACTTTTAAATGTTACAAGTTGCCCCTAAAAAAAAATATTTATTTCCACACTAACCAGTGAGCTTATGGGGTTCTCCTTTTACCAAGGAGTATTTCAGAGTGATGAAATAAACTATAAAACTGGACCATAAACTACAAAACTGCAGGTGTTGCAACATTGTCTTCACACGTCACTGAAGAGACCGCATCTATGAATAATAATTCATAACTAGACAACCCTTCACTTAAATACAAAGGATTTAAGCACATATTTTAAGGGTCGTCCCTGTCCATAATGTTTCACAACACACGTTTACATGGACCAGGGTCCAGGATTAATGAGTGCAGGATGTTTCCTGTTACGTTCCAACACTCATCTACCCCTGTTACTCATTTCACTTACAAAGGAAGAAATCTCTCAAATGAGTCACTTTCTCCTGTACGTACAAAAAACTGGAACATTCAGGAGACGGAGAGCCCGTGTCCAAGAACTGAGCAGCCAAACAGTGTCAGCTGTCAATCACAGAGTCGAGCAGAGACTCTGCGGCGGACTCGCTCCTGCACGTACCACGGACACGCTCACAGGAAGTGTTGTCACATCGTAAAACCTCAGGTTGTTCTGCTCACGTTTGAAGTTTCCTTACACGAGGTGTGTGGCACGCTCAGGTCCTTGAACCAGCGTCCACTCAGAATGAGCTTTGATCCAAAAACAAGTATTTAAAGCAGGATTTAAGATGGTCAATGTCAAACCTGTTAAGATACAGTGAGATAAACGTGCTTTATTGATCGCAAAACTGTGGCAAGAAGCGAATCAGCGTCTTGTCGCCAGAAAGGGAAAAAGTGGGAAAGACGACTGTTCTTTGTCCTGTTATTGAACATTAAGACACAACATGTAGTAAATTGTAAATAACTGCCAGATTTTGAAAGTTATTCTGGAAAAATGGACAAAAAAAACTTAGTTACAAGACATTTTCTGGCCCTTTTATGGTTAAAATAAGAAGTTCAGATTAACATTTTGAGGCTTAGGTGTAAAAGGGTTAAGACATCAAATGTGAGTGATGTGTACATGATTTCATTGTTAAAGTTTAAAAAGTGCAATAAAAAGCAGTGCTGTAGGCGTGAAGTATCTCATGCAGTTTATTAACTAGGGGGTCGTTGAGGCTAAAATCTAAATAAATGGAAGACAAATGCAGCTACATTTATTACAACAGTAACTCTGACCCTGTGGTTTTAAATTCAAGATTTCATCTGAGGTGAATGAAATAAAGTGACAAAAATCGTATTCTGACATACGGGCTCTTGTGCTTGAAGTTGAAAGCCTTGTCTCGCTCACATAATCTGAGAAAACACAAGATAAAAGTCCAATCAATAGTGAGAGTGATTATGACCGAGATTCTTTACAAAGCGAATTATTTGAAGGAGTGTGACCGATGAATTTGTCTGAAGCGATTGCAGAGTTCAAAGGTGAATGGGCTTTTGTTGGCCAAGTTTTGAAGTTAAAGTGATTCACTGAGGTCAATCTGGAGAACATAAGGGCCGACGCACATATTTACATACTGATTACAATACCAAGTCATGACATCAGCGTATTATCACTTCATCCGCTTGTTTTGATCCCTCATATGTTTGGATGATTGAGCTGTGCAGATTCATTTGATGTACAAAAATGTTAGATTATTAATATTAGTAGTAATATTATTATTAGTATTTAATACTAATAATAAACTTTATTTATGTGTCACTCTTCAAAAAATATGCAGACACAAAAACACATCCTCTTTTATAAAATGAACGTTTTCCAGGTCTCAATTCCCTCAAAATGAAAAGTGTTTAATTCATTCATCCATTCATTCATTCATTCACCCAAAGGGGGAGCTGGACAGGTCGCTATGGCCACGCCTGCCCCCCCTTGCTGTGAGCCAAAAGTACAGGCCACTATCCCTTCATGTGGTGCAGGAAGTGTTTCTAGTCTAATTTTCTAGTCTTATGATTACATAATTCAGGCTGCACCAGTTCAACAAGTTTCTTTGTTGAACTATTCATCGGTACATAAGAATATTGTACTGGAATAATGTGAGGTGGTGTTTCTGCTGACAGTGACAATGTTGTGACTCAGAGAGCGATGCATGTGCTGCACAAATGGAAAGGCAGCTTGGTACAATACGATACGATACGTTACAATATGATACAGTAAGACTTGATGAATGAATGAATGAATGAATTTCACATTCCAAAGACAAGACAAAGGAATATACAAGTAAATCATTAGTACGATGAGATATGATACCACATAGCGGTGTTTCCCAGACTTTGTATATGGTTAACAGTTGTGACCCAAATATCAATCAATCGTGATGAGAACAAACAGCTAATAAATATCGTTCTGTATGAGTAAAATTACTCCTTTGGTTTGATTTCACGCGCGTTATCGTGCACATAAATCTCAACTAAAAGTTTGGATTTGTTTGGGGGTCCCCAAACAAACCTCCAGCGACCCATCTGTGGGACCCAACCCAGTGTTTGGGAATCAATACAAAAAAAGTACGATACAATACAACAAGGATATGATTTAGTGAATTGTCCTCGTAGGAAAACACATTCAGAGCTCAGTGATGCTGCATATAGTATAGTTTTAGATGAGTAGAAAAATAGTGGATTAGATATGATGATAATTATGTTAACTACTACACATGCATCCAATAATAAAACACAGAAAAAGTCTCAGATGTGTGTTTTCAGGACAAGTTATTTGTTCATATTTTTCAAGGACATTTTGGCCTTTTTCTTTCCTGTAACAGTCTGAATATGTCTTTAAATGTTTTTAATGGTCACGTTAGGAGTAAAGGTTGGACATTTAATTATGATTGTTAAGATTAGGGTAATTGTGTCACGTGTGTGTTTGTACATGTGTATGTGGTGGGTGGTGGTGTGTCTCTTATAAGGACAGGAAAAGGTGTCACTCCCACAGAGAGCTAATAGAATCCAGGAGAGAAGTGAGGTTGCTTGACTCCAACGACACAGTGTTTGAGTCTCCTTGCGCACACAGACACCTGCGAGTGAACCTCTCTTGTCAGGAGGATCCTGCAGCAACAAAAAGAAAAGAAAAGAAAAGAAAAGGAGGAGCTCAAGCAGATACAAGCCTCACACAAGGTGTGCAGGATTTACACAAGCAGACCCGAGACATGGAGGAGAGAGATTGTCCGTCTGGGAGTTATTTTGTGCACAGGGAGATTCTGGATGAGCTGCGTCTAGATGAAGTGGCCCAAAAAGGGACTTGGTCCACTCAACCACCCCTGGGTGAACGGATGAAGGAGTCCCTGAGGTAATAAACCAAAAAGCAAAGTGTGACAGCATGAACCGAGACAAAGGTGATTGTATTTGGGAATGATTATGCTTTGCCGTTTGTGTTTGCTTTAACTGTGTCACCATCTCAGGAGCACCGTGTGGAAGTTATTTGACTGTGAAGTTCATCCTCAGGGTATGGAGATTTCAACTGTGTTGTCTTGGTTAAAGCTGTAGTATGTGAGCTCACTGACACAGTGACATGCATCTCATGTTGTGCTTGCTTTGCCAGAATAGCCGTTTTCTCCCACAAAGGCTGTGTATATACTTTCTTATTTACTTTCTTCTTACACGTTTTTTTTTTCAAAGTTTAAACAGAGCCCAGTGCAAGCTGTGGTATGTGTGCCATTAGTGGTACGCAAGCTTCCTCTGGTGGTACTTGGAGGCAAATGAGAAATAGTGTTCTCCTGTTTATACCTGGGTATGTGATCGGAGTGGAGCTGAAACAAATGACAACAACAACTAAAATACTAATTAAATAATAATAATGATTAGATACACTTAGATCTGAAACAATTACTTACTAAGATTTCTGATTGTTTCAGCTTCTTAAATGTGAATGTTTTCTTCATTTCTTTGCTCCATATAACAAAGAAATCATTAAAAACTGAATCATTTTTGTTTGTGGACAAAACGAGACATTTGAGAACATCATCATTTCCAGGTTTGACGAACACTGATCGGCAATTTTTAAAGTTTTCTGACATTTTATGGACCAAGCGATTACTCGATTAATCGAGAAAATAATCGACAGATTAATCTGTAGCTGACTTTGCTCGACCCAGTTACAACACTGTGTTTTAATGTTGATAATAACGTTGTTACTTTGGGAACTTGAATTTAAGAGCCATAGGTCGATTAGATCACAAATCCAGGGGCAGCACAAGCCTTCATGGAGCCCGAAGCTGAATTTGATTTAGGGGCCCCCACCCAAAAAACACTATTCAGATATATGAATGTATCCAAAGATATCTGGATTGTTTCTTCAGTGTTTTTCTTATGCCTCAAGTCGGATCTGCTTTACTTACATTATACTGAGAGATTCCTGTTTTTTTTTTTATTTATTCATAAGTAATAAAAATATCTTGCCTACACCAGCTTTAAGTCACAAAGACATTTAAACATTAAGAAGTGGACAATGTGGCTGAAAAAGAAATTCTGTTTGGTTGATACTGAAAATGACTGAATGATTTTTAGGGTTTAAGGTTTTGCTCTTGGTTACAGCTTGAAGAAACCAGTGACTTGTGGTTCAACACAGATTTATTCACAGCTTCTCTCGCAAGACAGTTTAACTTTGACTCCTCTGTGATGTGACGGTGTGTCTCTGTTCACAGGTGTTCAGTGCCCAGGCTGAAGAACACCGTGCAGAGCTGGGTGCCTGTTCTTGAATGGCTGCCTAAATACTCCATCAGGGAAAATGCTGTGGGAGACCTGATCTCTGGCTGCAGTGTGGGCATCATGCACCTGCCTCAGGGTTTGTACGCATGAGCACACGTGTGCAAGCAAATAGAACATTTTAAATGTTTGCCATTGTTTTTGTGGTAACGTTGTGGTTGAAGCAACAGCATAGAGGTTTAGTTGGTGTTGCACGCGCTTCTTCCGGTTCTCTCTGGGTTCTCCGGTTCCTTCCCACAGTCCAGAAACATGCAGAGGTTAATTGAAAAAAGTTTTACTAAAGACAGTATTTTTGTTCATCGCAAATGTTCGCGTTTAGCCCACGGTACCCTACCTGAGAGAAGCTTGGCTAACGTACTTACTTGTAACATTTCATTCATTCATTCATTCATTTATTCATTGCACAATGAATTGAGTTGATTAGCTCGCTAGTGTGCGATTTAGCACTTGAGCCGAAGTCGGAGATCAAACGTTTGGGACCACATCGACCGGAAGATTTAATCATTTCTCAAGAGGGAAAAGACAAAACCAGGTCATTCATGTTGTGAGGGGAGGAGAGTTATATGTGGTATTTCTGGATTGCATTATAAGATTTTCCTGCATGGCCACCACCACAATTTTCAGACTAAAATCGCCACTGAACAAACTTACTTTCTTTATTTGCATTTCCTGTTTTCCAGGCATGGCTTATGCTCTTCTGGCTTCCTTACGGCCCGTGTTTGGCCTGTACACGTCTTTCTACCCCGTACTGGTCTACTTCATCTTTGGTACTTCCAGACACGTCTCCATTGGTGAGGAACTTAAAATAAGCTACAACATAATATACTGTACGTTTTTTGAGCACTATTCTTTTCCTGTCACAATGTCCAACAGTTGAAATGTTGATTTAGCACAGAGGTCTTCCCTTTTTTGGTCGCTAACTCCTCACAGCTCAGGTCAAAGGCAGACGAGAGTTTCATCGAACCCAACATTTTATTTTTTTTATTTTTATTTTTTTATATATTTTTTTTTTGGTTTTCACAAAAAACTGTGAAACCAAGAAAGTAATAGTAGGGATTTCCCAAATCAGATGGGATGTCAACAGAGACGGCCCAAGCTTTTATGAGGCCCTAAGCAACATTAGATTTTGAAACAAAGTGGCCTACTTTTATACTCAGTGTGGTGATACTGAACTTGAATAAACCAGTTTGTGACTTTGGTTTTTAAAACTTAGACCGGCAATCTTCAACCAAATAAAACCAAATAACTTAACACTATTTAGATATCTGAAGACATCCTAGTTCACTTATGCCTTGGGCCGACTCTGGATGTCAACATATATGAACCAGTCCTTTGTGACTCTACATGCTGCTGTTTTGTTCGTTCAGGTACGTTTGCCGTGATAAGCATCATGGTTGGGAGTGTGACAGAAAGGCTGGCACCTGACAGTAACTTTATCGTAAATGGCACCAACAGCTCTGTGGACTTTGATGCTCGAGACGCCTCCAGAGTACAGATAGCATGTTCCCTCACAGTCTTGACAGGAATCTTACAGGTATATGTTTATATTTGTACCTCAAATTGTCCTATTTCACAATCTTCTACTAACTCCTTTGAGGGGTTCCCCCTCCCCCCTCCTTTCCCTCAGATCTTTTTGGGTGTGATCAGGTTTGGTTTCGTGGTCACCTACTTGTCTGAGCCACTGATTCGTGGCTACACGACAGGATCAGCGTGTCACGTGTGTGTGTCACAGCTCAAGTATCTGTTTGGAGTCACGCCGGCTCGATTCACCGGTCCTCTCTCCATCATCTATGTGAGTATGGCAAGCGTTTGCAACGTATAGTTTCATATAACAGAAATGATTTTGGTAACACTGTACAGTAACGTGGTGCCATAGTCATGGTAAGTTCAGGTCAGGTTATTTATTTATTTAACACAGATTACAATTCTTCGACCTAGGAACTTTAAAAATCCTCGTTTATGTCCCACACGTTTTTTAATACATGGTGATTCATTTAGAAATAAGAGTCAAAATTAAATACATTGTACTTATATAGCACCAAATTACAATAAACATGATCTCAAAGCACTTTTTATAGAAAGTGTTACTTCTACCTTTGAAGAATAAAAGCATGGCTCAATAGGAGACCAAACATAAAGGACGCCACAAAGTTACCCAATCAATAATTCTGATTGACTTGACAAATTGAATGTAAAGTGAATGAAAGCAAAGGGGCGGAAATAAGGTGGGTATAGCATCTGGGCCAGCCCAGCAATGGGCCGTAGGACCCAGCGCGCGCCCCAAAAAACAGATGAAACAAACTAAACCCAAATATAGGACCGCCAACAACCTCCAACCAACCAAAATGTGACACGACAACAGAAAACCAAAAAGTCCCACTCTCTCTTTCCTCCTCCTTTTAAACTTCCCTCCCCACGATGACGCTTTCTCCCTCTCCACTCACAGCGCAGGGATTGCAATCACTGAAATGAAACACAGGTGAGTGTGGAGAGGAAAGACAGAGGGGAGGGAGAGGTAGAGAGGGAGAGAGAAGCTGCAAGCAGCCGCACATAACAAGAGAGAGAACTTAGACAATACATAAAACCCAACAGTTCACACAAAGTGCTGCTATCATAATATTACTTACCTTAATATATACAATATAAAGAATATAGGAATATAAGAAGACTATTTATATTATACGATGTATTTCTGCCTCTCAGCCATCGTCTTTATTGCTACATTTTCATTCATTCATTCATTCATTCATTCATTCATTCATCCCTCCACAGTGTCAAAGGTCATAGTCAGATCACCAAGAAAAGAAAACATAAAAAAGGCCAGAAAGTAGTGTAAACGCCACCTCACTAATTAGAAAACAAGGCCAGCATAAAACTGAATGAATGATTGATTGAATGAATGAATGAATGAATGAATGAATGAATGACAGGATACACAGGATAACATTTGTAAAAAGCCTGTAAACCAAAGACGAATAGCCGTAGCATAGAAGATAAGATAATTAAGATTCAGTATCCACGAAAAAACGTTATCATCATTAGTAGTTCTTTTATCTTCCGGTGTTCATGTATAAACACAATTATTATTAGTACTAAATGCTGGAAACTTCAATTTTCTAAAGGAAATAATACAACTAATGTTATTTGATTTAAAAATGAACCTCCCTTTGTCCCATCCCTCTCCCCTCCACTCGTCTCCTCACAGACTATGGTGGACATTTGTCGCCTGCTGCCTCAGACTCAGGTGCCGGAGCTGGTCGTCAGCCTGGTGTCTCTCTTTGTTCTCATCGTGGCCAAAGAAATCAACGACTGCTACAAAAAGAAGCTGCCCATTCCCATCCCTATAGAACTGATAGTTGTAAGTATGCTGAGTCCTGTCTTCTTTTTCCACGCTCAGTGCAGAGTGTGTTCAATTACCAGTCCAGCAGGGGGCATTGTGACAACAGAAATCCCACTGGACTGAAGGACTGATGATCGATGACCTTCTTTGTGTGAGCTCAAAGTGAGGATTCACCACTGAAACTGACCACGCTTGACTTTTTTTTTATTTTTCCAACAGATCGTAGCAGCGACAATCATCATCCACTTCTGTGATCTGAGCACTAAATACAGCATAGATGTGGTTGGAATGATTCCCAGTGGGTAAGCTGACATAGTCGTACTGTACGTGTCTGTGGACAAAACAAAAAGAGAAAGCAAAGAGGGAGGAGCAAGGCAGCTGTGTGTGGACATACTGTTTATATGATAGGAAACCACCAGGTTTCCTGTTTAGACGCCTAAACATCTCATCCAACAACAGTCGACTACAGTCCATTAGGACACGGTTGAGCTGAGAGCACGGATTGTTTGTAAGGTGAAGTCACAGTTGTGGAAACTTCATACATTCACTGTATGTGATATTCATGGAATTATACTGCAGCCAGTTTTGTTACTAAATGATTGATATGGTTTAGTGTCTTTGCCAGCTGCAGCATTTGTCAGATCATTAGTGGTGAAGCTAAAGGTGCAGAACTGGCCATGGCACAAGTCAACTATGTGGGAAAAAAATGAATACTAGGAGACTTTTGTGATTTTATGGGAAAAAAAACCCAACCAATGTCACCAAACCAAGTGACATCGGTTTGGTGTAAATAACACACTGATGAAACTTATTGAGGCAACTTTTATATCAGTTTTAGATTATGGAGACATTTCATACAGGCATGCATCAGCTACAACTCCACACCCACTTGACACCATATAGCATTTGTGGTGTGACAGTATTGTGTTCACATGATTATGTCAGTGACAAGGAATGCTGGGTAGTTCAGGGGTTATTGGAGTCTGACATGATGGTCTGTAACAGCGTTGTGTCTCTGTTACGGAGCTACCGCAGCTGATGCAAAGCTAGCAACCGCGGTGCACGGACCGGGAAACACGACGGCGGGCGAACATGCGGAGAAGGCAGACACACCGCCTACAGCCGGCCCTACAGCTGCTTTCACTATAAAACCCCCGGACTCTTTCAACTTCTCTAAGCCCCATGAATGGGAGAAGTGGATATGGAGATTTGAGCACTTTAGACTGGCAAGTAACCTGAATGAATCATCTGACGCTAACCAAGTAAACGCGCTAGTTTACTGTTTGGGAGATGAGGCTGACAACGTGCTACGAGTGTTGGACCATAGAGCAGCGTGAGCAGTATGAGGCTGTCAAGAAGGGATTTGACAGATACTCCAAAAAGAACATCATATATGAAAGAGCCAGGTTCAAGAGAGTGCAGCAGCCAGGGGAGCCGGTGGACTCATTCATCACAGCACTATATGCACTGGCAGAAAACTGAGCATGGACAACTACACGATGAACTCCTGTGGGTCTCCAAGACGCATCATTGTTAGAGAACATGCAGCCGGATAAAAACCTCACTCTCACCAAAGCGATCACCATGGCAAGGCAGTCTGAAGAAATTAGGCACCAGAAGTCAGACCTGAGAGGGGAGGCGAACTCCAGTAAAATTCTTCTGAGGGCAGTGAGGGTCCATGGATGGCCGACATCGAAGTGATAGCAGAAAAGTAACCTTAACATAGATACGGGAGCTGACGTATCAGCCATTCCTGAACATGTGTTTGAAGGCATTTTTCACAGAGATAGAGATAGAGTTCATAAACCACTATATGGCCCAGGGGGTACAAAATTAGATGTCACAGGGATTACTACAGAGACACTCTCATACAAGGAGAGAAGCACCAAAGAGAAGTTATTTGTTGTGAAGGATCTACAGATAGCGCTGTTGAGCAGAGCAGCTTCACTGCGGCTCATGATTGTGGCTCGGCTAGACAGCATAGACCTAGACACGGCGAAAATCACTTATCCAAAACTCTGTGATGGTCTTGGCCGGGTCCAGAAGCCCTACACTATAAAACTCAAACCTGATGCTGAACCATTCTCGCTCAAGGTGCCACAGCGGGTGCCACACTACCTCTGATGGGTAAAGTGAAAACAGAGTTAGATAGGATGGAGAGCCTAGGGGTTATTAGTCGAGTGGAACAGCCCACGGACTGGTGCTGCAGCATGGTCGTAGCCCCAAAGAAGGACAACGACGAGGTCCGAATATGTGTGGACATGACACCCCTAAATGATTCAGTGTGCAGAGAAAAATGTATTCTTCCCTCAGTTGACCAGACTCTTGGCATGCTTACTGATGCACAGTTTTTTACCAGATTAGATGCAAACATAGGATTCTGGCAAATTCCTTTGGCCAAAGAATCAGCGCTCCTTCATCATGCCATTTGGGCGTTAGCACTTCAACTGCTTGCCCTTCGGCATTTCCTCAGCACCAGAGCATTTCCAGAACATGATGGTGACTTTAGTGGCAGCAGGCCTTGAAGGGGTTGTCTGTCACATGGATGACCTCCTCATCTGGGGGACCACAATGGATGAGAGGGTGCATGCGGTCCTGCAGCGAGCAGAGAAGGCAGGAGTCACACTCAGCTGATGGCCTAAAACCTGATCCTGACAAAACAAGAGCCTTGCAGGAGCTTAAAGAGCCAATGAACACAACTGAGGTCAGGAGCTTCCTTGGTATGTTAAATCAGTTAGGGAAGTTCATACCTAACTTGGTGGAAAAGGACAAACCGCTAAGAGATCTCCTGTCAAAGAAGAATCAGTAGTACTGGGGTCCAGAGCAGCAAATGACATTTAACAGACTCAAACAGGAGCTGCTGACCTCACCTCTATGACCCTAACAAACCTCTGAGAATATCTGCTGATGCCTCATCCTATGGGTTGGGGGCAGTGATGTTACAAAAGACTGGAGAGACGTGGGAACCTGTCTCCTACGCCTCACGTTCACTGACGGTGACAGAGCAGCGCTCTGCCCAGCTGGAAAAAGAAGCGAAAGCTCTGACTTGGGCCTATGAGAGGTTCAGTGACTTAATCCTTGGTCTCCATTTCGAGCTGGAAACAGACCACAAACCTCTGGTGAACTTACTAGGTGGGTGGGCTCTCGACTCGCTGCCGCCTCGTATACAGAGGTTCAAGATGCACCTGATGAGATACTCATACTCCATCTCACACACACCTGGTAAGAGCTTCACAGTAGCTGGCACGTTGTCACGTTCACCCCTAACAAATAGTGCCACACAGGCTGACATAGGCCTGATGGAGGATACGAACATCTACATTGACAGTGTCGCTGAGGGCCTCCCAGCGAGTGACAATGATTTGGTGGAGCGACGCGAGCAGCTGTGTGCAGACAGTGTTTGTGCTAAAGTAATAAAATACTGTCAGGATGGTTGGCCTGACAAGAGCCAATTGCCAGCGCCAATTAGACACTACTGGAATGAGAGAGCAGTTTTAAGTGTACACAGCGGACTTCTTCTGTATGGCAGATGGTTAGTTATACCAGCTAACATGAGAAATGACGTACTTGAGAAGATTCAAGAGGGCCATCAGGGTGTGGTAAAGTGCAGGGACCATGCTGGCCAGACAGTGTGGTGGCCTGGACTAAGTGGTCAGATAAGAGAGCTAGTTCTTAGGTGTAGAGAATGCTGTAAAGAGAGAATCAATGCAAAAGAGCCTTTGATGCCTAACACACTACCAGATAGAACATGGCAAAGAGTAGGTGCTGACCTGTTCTCCCTACGAGACAGCACATTTCTGCTAGTGGTAGATTATTATTCTTTTTTTGTTGATAGCCCAGCTCAGCCCAACCAGGTCCACGGATGTAATTGTTCACCTGAAATCAATGTTCGCCAGACACAGTATCCCAGAGACCTTTGTGAGTGACAATGGCCCGCAGTTTTCAGGAGCTGCAATGAAAGCGTTTGCATCAGACTATGGGTTTGTCCATGTAACCAGCAGCCCCAAGTTCCCCCAGAGCAACTGGGAAGCAGAGCAGACTATCAAAAGCCTGCTCAAGAAAGCTTGGGATCCTTACCGTGCTTTACTGGCCTACAGTAACGGCTACAGCCCAGCCCAGCTGCTCATGGGACGTCGCCTTCGCACCCCACTGCCCACCCCACTGTCCACCTTCCCGGAGACTTAACTGCCAGCTCTCCCAGACCTTCAAACTCTCCAGCGCAAGGAGCAGGAGCAACGAGAAAAGGGGGCTAGACACTTCAACCTTAGACACAGAGCAAAAGCTCTCCCAGAACTCTCACCTGGTGATTCCGTGTGGATCTCAGATGCAAAGATGGAAGTGACTGTGATATCTAAACACCCTTCACCACGGTCCTACCTGGTCAGTGGACCACAAGGAGCACTCAGGAGGAATAGACTACATTTGGTGACTATGCCGGTATCTGAGTCTCAGAGCGAGACTCCTCAAGAGACTGTGTCACCAGCTGGATGGTGACACAGCTGCAACACCAGGATGCAGCTGGCATCATCAGAACAAGGTCAGGCAAAGAAGTAAAGAAGCCACACAGGCTTGACCTGTAAAGACGGTGTTTGAAAAAAAAGAGAGCAAGAGGCAAGAGTGTGTATTCGAGGAAACATGTCTAGTTGAAACAGTTTATTTACAGGTTTACGGGACTTGTTGAGATCCAACTGTTATTGTGTCATGTGGAATATGGTGACAATGATAGCAAGAATGAGAAAGTACTGTTTTGTTGATTATGCAAAGAGTGTTTATTGAATTGTATCGAAGCCTAAGCTAAAGTTAAACTCAAGTGCAGCTAAGGGAAAGTTCTAAACCTAAAGAAAGGGGGATGTGTGCGGTAGTGTTGTGTTCACATGATGATGTCAGCGACAAGGAACGCTGGGTAGTTCCGGGGTTATCGGAGTCTGACATGATGGTCTGTAACATGGCATCTTTATGTTAAAACAATAAATGTTCAGAGACTACAGAACGTGGTGTCGTCATTTTTAGAACTAAGACCTCACATGCAGATAACATAACAGCATTCAGCCCTGAGATTTATTACAGGCGACAGCTACAGCACTCATCATTGTGACCTGTATTCAAAAGTAGAATGGCCCTCGCTATCTAACATGCGTGATGGACACCGGATTTAATTTATTTTTAAAGCTCTCATGACCTAATGAGTGTTATGTTAAAAGTGTTAAAAGAGTTAATGAACCAAAAACTTTGTATTGTTGTCCTCTTGTTCCAGGCTCAACGCTCCCCAGGTTCCACAGGCCAGTTGGTTCTTAGAGGTGATCGGTGACGCATTTGCTTTGGCCATTGTGGGCTATGCCATCAACATTTCCCTTGGCAAGACATTTGCTCTCAAATATGGCTACAAGGTGGACAGCAACCAGGTAAGCCATCAACACTGAGAGCACTTTAGACCTCATACTATCACCTGTCAACCAAGTACAGGTATGAACACCTACAGTCAATTTAGAGTGTCCAAATTTTGCCTAATCCCCAAATCTGCATGTTTTTGGACTGTGGGAAGAAACCAGAGAACTGGGAGAACAGCCACGCACACACGGGGAGAACATGCAAACTCCATGCAGAAAGAACCTTGTTCTGCAAACTAACATAATATCACACATCACAGATCACACATTTTTCACAGACTTGCTGAAACTTGTGACTCTGCATTAGTGGGAAGCTTCACTGAGCTGTGACCAAACCCTGCCCCGTGTTTTTGTTGTTTTTTCTGTTATGTTTGACACAGTGTGGGTAGCCCTGATCCCCATCACATCCAGGATGCATTTTATTGACATGTCGTACATGTGATGTCCATATGTGAGTGGATCACTTAAAGCTGGTGTTAATACCAGGTCTGAATGGAGCCATTTTCAGACAAACTACTGTGAGTGTAACACATGTGACTCACTGCTTACAGGAAATAACCAAACACTGCTCAAATATTTGACAGTGTGACCATGAGTCACTTCACTGATTCATCTTTTTTTCCATCTCCATGTGTTTTTTTCTGGGGAATGATAAGTAGTGTAGACAGGTATCCAGTAACTTTATTTGCTGATGCCGGTACAAATCTGGTTATAAAATAAAATATTGAAATAATTTGTGATTAAAATTGGCACCTACTACATCTACTGCTGCCTCTCTGATCAAACACTAGCTACTACTAGAGGTCTCACTTTAGCCCCACCTTGGCACGGCACGGTTTAGGTTGGTTTTCCACTACAAAAAGACCTTTATATAGGTGACCTATATAAAGTAACCTGGGTTACAGGGATAAGAAGTGTTTAGCTCATGAAATTGCTGAAAGACTAGTTTGTACTGGTGGTGTACTGTACCAAACGGAACCGTACTGTGATGGAATCACACAGCAAAAAGAGTTGTGTGGATCTGATAAGCTTAACCAGCATTTGGCCCATACTTCCTACAAACACTGGCATGAAAACTACGTTTTGCCAAGTGGAATAACATGCCACATAAACTCTGTTTCACCTGTCGTTGTGTTTCTCTTCTTCATCCAGGAGCTGGTGGCTCTGGGTCTCAGTAACACCGTGGGCAGCTTTTTTCAGTGCTACTCTGTGACCTGCTCATTGTCTCGCAGCCTCATCCAAGAGAGCACAGGGGGCAAGACACAAGTAAACACACCTATACAGATGTGCACTCACAGCACATTGGCTCTAATTTGTAATGTATATTCAGCTAGAGAGCATTTATTGAAGTAAGAGTGTGTGGGCTTTGTTATAGGTTGCGGGAGTGATTTCATCCGTCATTGTGCTGATCACAGTTTTGAAAATAGGTGCTCTCTTTGAAGACCTCCCCAAGGTAACACTCTCCTCCCTGTGCTGTTTCTTGCTAATGATCATTATCTGCCCTGGCATAAAATTCTATAACCAAAAAAAAGTTGGTGGCTGTTGGTGTACGCAATTAAATCTGTGCATGTGTGTGTGTGTGTGTGTGTCTTCATCAGGCCGTTTTATCTACGATAGTGTTTGTGAATTTGAAGGGAATGTTCAAACAGTTCATGGATGTGCCAATGCTCTGGAGGACCAACAAGGTTGATCTGGTAGGATTTCACACTCTCGGCCTGCTCAGTTCAAAACTGTGTACATGTGACGTCATCGTGACTCATAGACTGTGTTTAAAAAGTGGAAGTAGCAAAACTTCTACTTTGAAGCCTCAAATCTTGATATTTAGAACCGAGAGTTCCCAGATATCCCCACTAGAGCTGTCACTTACACTGCACTCACATGTGCCGTGATTTATTTTCCTCCAAATGGAAACAAAGTGACATCATGTTAGTTGGAAGGATAGCTGAATTTAGCAGCTGAGATCATTAACGCCTCAGGAAAATGTTAACTGTGCAAATTAGAATATTAGAGTATTAGGGCCACATTGAGAAAAAAATAAATAAATACAAATCTGACTTTGAGAATAAAGTCTTAATTTACGAGAATAAAGACATACATTTACGAGAATAAAGACATAAATTTGCAAGAAAAAAGTCGTAAATTTACAAGATTAAAGTCGTAAATTTACATGATTAAAGTCGTAATATTCTAACTTGTTGTTTTAGAAGAGAGTAAGGAAAATCTCCTAAATTTATGACTTTTATCTCGTAATATATGACTAAATTAAGACTTTATTCTCAGTCTGTGAAAAAATTATTTTCTCAATAAGGCCCTAATATTTTGTGAATTTTCCCAGACTTCCATTCAAACCAAATTCTTTTTGCTGCCCCCTGGTGGCTGCTACCCTGCAAACTGGATACCTAAACCCACGTTTTTTATGCAGTCTATGTGTTGCCCCATTGACTCTCTGTGTTTACACTGCCCTCTAGCTGGTGTGGCTGGTAACGTTTCTGTGCACCATCCTGTTCAACTTAGACTTGGGTTTGGCCATCTCCGTTGGCTTCTCCATGCTCACCGTCATCTTCAGAACGCAGAGGTAACTGCACAGCACTTATTGTCAATTATTAAGATACTGCATGTAAACATTATTGTGGATGATTCTGGTGTTTATTTGTTTTTCCCGTCACAGTCTGTGCTCTAACGTTGTCATTTTAATTCCTGATTTCAGACCCCGTTACTCTGTCTTAGGGCTGGTGTCAGGCACTGAGTTATATCTAGACACCGAGAGCTACAGGGAGGTAAGAACCTCTTAGTGATGAATGTGAAATGCTATGTATCATAGTCGGCGACAAAAAGTTATCAGGTAAATCTCACCCTTCACTTCTTTTGAAGTGATTAGATTATCTAAAATTTGGCTCCATTTAGATAAACAATACCAGGGGGAGGTGGGGAGTGCCAACATGAGCAGAAGCACATGTGTTTTTCTGAACTTTTCAACCCTATAATGTCTCCCTGCAGGCTAAAGAGATTCCAGGAATCAAAATCTTCCATTCATCTGCGACTATCTACTATACAAATGCTGAGATGTACTTGGAGGCCCTGCAAGAGAAGGTTTGGTTTCATTCGTGTGTGTGTGTGTGTGTTAGAGCAGGGGGTCATATTTTATTACACCCTGCAAATAGTCGTTGTATGGCGTATCCAGCACCCTTTAATTGCTTTTCATTATCTCTTGTACTCATCTCACCTTCTCTTTTATCTCCTCAATGCCACACTCGGCATTGCGAGCAGAGTGAAATTGATATTGGGAAGCTGCTGACGGCAAAGAAGAAGCGAAAGGAGGAGTTGAAGCGCAAACAGGAGAAAGAGAAAAAGAAAGAGAACGCAGAGGTAAACAGGTGTAATCACAAATGCCATTTCCTGGTTTAAAACGATCTACATGGGCCTTTTCTAGTCTTGATGATCACTCAAAGCTGCTTTACACTACGTTGTGTTTTTCTATCACAGATCTTTTATACCCATTCGCACACTGCAGGAGCTACGTGTCTTGCCCAAGGACACATCGTTGTGTGTAGCTGCTACCACTGATCCATTTTCTCTTCCATTTAAATATAAAGTAATGGCTGTTACATTTAAACCGTTGCCAAATCATAGTAAACATAGTTCACACAATGCAGTCCTGGCTATACTGGTGTCTGGATCTTGTGCCACCTGCACACAGGAAGTGATTGGTTTTATGTCAAGACACACAGCGACATTGAAGTAGTAAAGTGAGATGACTGCAAACCAAAAACACTCAGAAATGTCCATGAAAGAATTTTGTAGCTTAAATAATTTATAGAGTTTGATGGGATCAATGCTTCTTGACGCCCCCCACCGCTGCTTTGCTGGTGTATACACACAAACATTACATTACATTACATGTCATTTAGCAGATGCTTTTATCCAAAGCGACTCACAATAAGTGCATTTAAACATTTGGGTACAAATAAGAGCTAGAAGTACTGTAAGTAAGAGCTTCAAGTAAGCCAAACTATGAAATGCTAGTCATAAGTGCGATGTACAAGCAAGTTTTTGTTTTTTTTGTCGTCGTCGTCTTAGTCAAGGTAGAGTCAGACGAAATGTGTTTTTAGTCGGCGGCGGAAGATGTGGAGGCTTTCCGCTGTCCAGATGTTGATGGGGAGCTCGTTCCACCATTTGGGAGCTAGGTCAGTGAACAGTCTCGAGTTCTGCGAATGCCTCTGCGATCCTCTCAGTGAGGGGGCAGCAAGCCTGTTTGCCGATGCAGAGCGGAGTGGGCAGGCTGGGGTGTAGGTTTTGATCATATCCTAGATGTAGGCTGGACCGGATCTGTTTGTAGCATAGAACGCAAGCACTAGAGTCTTGAAGCGGATGCGAGCAGCTACAGGAAGCCAGTGAAGGGAGCGGAGGAGCGGTGTAGTGTGGGAGAATTTTGGTAAGTTAAAGACCAGTTGAGCTGCTGCATTCTTGTTGCAGAGGTCGTATGGCACACACAGGGAGACCAACCAGGAAGGAGTTGCAGTAATCCAAGCGTGAGATGACAAGAGCCTGGACCAGAACCTGTGCCGCCTTCTGGGTTAGAAGAGGCAGTATCCTTCTGATGTTGTGCAACATGTATCTGCAAGATCGAGCTGTTGCAGCAATGTTGGCAGTGAGGGCGAGATGGTCATCAAGTGTCACACCCAGGTTCCTTGCGGTATGAGAAGGAGCTACCACAGAGTTGTCGAGGGTGATCAAGGAGGTTAGAGAGGATCGAGAAAAGTTTTTTGGGGTTAGAGATAGAGGATTGAATTTTAGTCTGATAGAAAGATGGTTTGGCTGCAGAGATAGAGGCAGTGAAGGTGGAGAGAAGAGAATGTTAGGAAAGCAGGTCGTCAGGGTGTTTTGATTTCCTCCATTTCCTTTCTGCTGCCCATATCGTGGCTCTCTCAGCACGCACTGAGTCAGACAACCACGGGGCTGGGGAGGACTTACGAAATCGCCGTGAAGTAAGAGGACAGAGAGAGTCTGGAGAGGAGGACAGAGTAGAGAGGAAGGTGTCTGTGGCAGAGTTGGGATGCATGAGGGAGAAGGAGTCAGCTGAAGGAAGTGCTGATAGAACAGTTGAGGACAGAGAGGAGGGAGAGAGAGAGCGAATGTTATGACGGACAAGTGCAATATCTGATGAGATGAGATCATCAGATTGGGAGAGTGGGAGAGAGTAGGATATGACGAAATGATCAGAGACATGACATGGAGTTACGTTGAGGTCGGAGGTGGAGCAGTTTCCGGTGAAGATGAGGTCAAGGTGGTTGCCAGCTTTGTGAGTTGGTGGAGAAGGAGCAAGTGAGAGAGAAAGAGAGGAAAGTAGAAGAAGTAGATCAGATGACTTCTCTGACTGTTGAAGTCACCAAGAAGAACAAGTGGTGGGCCATTTTCTGGGATGTTTGAGAGGAGGACATCTAGTTCCTCCAAGAAGTGTCCCAATGGGCCTGGTGGACGGTAGATGACAACAATGATGAATTTTACTGGGTGAGTTATAGTTACAGCATGAAATTCAAACGACTGTGAAGAGAAGTGTGGCAGTGGGTAAAGAGTGAAAGTCCAGTTGGGGTTGATGAGCAGACCTGTCCCGCCACCTCTTCCAGTGGATCTGAGTGTGTGGGAGAAGGAGTGGGTGGACGAGAGAGCCGCAGGGGTGGCTGTGTTGGAGGGTGTTATCAAGTCTCAGTGAGAGCAAGGAAGTACAGACATTGCTCAGTAGCAAAGCCAGAGATGAACTCAGTCTTGCTGGTAGCTGACTGGCAGTTCCACAGGCCCCCTGCAACAAGGTGTTGGATGTGTGTGGAGCAGGTGGTATAGATAAGTGAGGACAGATTACTGTGGTGCTGTGAGTGAATGTGAGGTTTGTAATATCTATGAGAAGGAACAGGAATGGAAAAAGTGCACATAAGTGAAAGGTAGAAAACACTTGCAGACAGGTACTTAGCCTCATTAGCCTCCTTGTTAGACTCCTTGTCTTTGTCTTCCTGAGTCTCCGGTTTAGACTCCTTTATCTTTGTCTTCCTGAGTCTCCGGTTTAGACTCCTTTGTCTTCGTCTTCCTGAGTCCGCCGCTGAAGCGAGTGCTGCTTTTTAAAAGACACCTGATTAGGGGCTGATTGGTTGTAGCCAATGAAACTTCACACCTAGTGATGGCGATGGCTCAGTAGAAACTAGATCAAAAGAGCAACAATAACAACTTTCTCTTTGACCTAGCAGACAAAATATCAACAACAAACTTTCACCTTAACTAAACAGACAAGTCAAAAGTCAAGCAACCCAACCAAATGAGAAAGACCTACAGAAGTGATACTTAGCTTAATTCCAGTAGTCCTATGAGATACCCAGAAAGTCCAAATGCCCACAAACGCTCCCTCAGTCGGGTCCAATCGCATATTTTGACATAAACTATAAATACTGTAAATACTTTGTATCATTTGTGTTCACAAAACCCAAACATCATCACCGGTGGCTCAGTGGTAGAGCAAGTCGTCTTTCTACTGGAAGGTTTGGGTTAGATTCCTGGCTCCATTACATGTCTACATGTGCCAATGTGACTGTGGGCAACACATGAATGTGCTGCGTGAATGGATGAATGGCAAAACTGTAGTGTAAAGCAACTTTGAGTGGTGAGAAAGACTAAAAAAGAGCCATACTTTATAAATAAATAAATACACAAAACTTCATCCCGTATGAATTTCAGCTGATGACTGTCTCTACTTTTTTCAACTGTTGGCAGAAAAAAGCAGCCAGACACTTGACCAACGGTGCACACTACTTGAAAAATGAAGAAAAAGCCTCTGAAGGATTGAATGGACAGAGTCAAGTGAACGGCGCAGCCATCTCCCTGACAGAAGCCTCTGCAAATGGGCTCAGTAAAGGAAACATTAACTGGGCTTACCAGCACGACACGACCACGGTGGACTCAGACTCAGAAGCAGGTTTCCACGTCGACGACAGCGTCAAGCAGGCGTCGCACTGTGGAGACGAGGAGGAGGGAAGGAGCAGCGGAGCACGCACACACAGCATCATCCTAGACATATCGACCACCGGCTTTGTGGATACAGTGACGACGAACACGTTGAAAAATGTATGTTTTTTTTGTTGACAGTGTTAACGTGATCACATGATACGTTGGTAGGACATATCAGGGACACTCTGCCACTAGGCAAAGGAAGATGCAGAAACTAAATACACATGAGGGTGGGCCAACAGGTGGAAACAATCGGGGCAATCAAGGGAGGTGATCAGGCTGGTGACAGGAAGGGCAAGTGGTCTGAAATGAGAGGAAAGTTACTTTCAAAATAAAACACAGGAAGTCACAATATAAAAACAGGACAGGTCTCACCGCGGTGTGACACCCACAATAAGCTGATTGCGGTGAATTTCCATGATTGAATGTAGAATGGTTTATTGGCAGAGATGTAATATACTACCCAATACTGTACTAAAATATACTAATATACTAGAATAAGCTTCTCATATGTATTAAGGCAAAGGCCTGAAAAAGGTGCAGTGTGTACAATGTAGTACTGTAAAAACATGGTGGTTTGTAGAGCTGATATCAATATAAAAGGCTCATTCCAGGCTAAAGAAAAAAACACTGTGCACTTAAAAAAAACTCATTTTATTTTCAATTTTTGCCAAATTAAAAAAGTTCACCTCAATGTTACACACTAGACATTTAATAGTTTTGTTTTACAAATAAGGGTAAAGGAATATCACTTAAGATATAATTTAATATAAATAGCAAGATAATCATTTATTAAAATTCCATATCGTCCCGTGCCTACATAGAGGTCCTTTATTATTATTATTTTCTTTTTAAGGACAAAAGACAGAAACAGACAAAGTAATGTCTATGATTTTCTCCCAGATCTTCAGGGACTTTGGGGAGGTTGACGTGGACGTTTATCTCGCCGGCTGCCAAGGTGAGTGGCACGCCAGACAAAATAGAGACAAAGCTAATGTCCTTAATGCAGAGTCAAGGCACAGGAGCTCTGGATAATGAATGTATCAAGGCCTCAGCCTCAGCGACGCCACATTGTTCTTTGTCTGACATGTCAGTGGAGCATAAATATTTATTTCTCTAATCTCGTGGTCTGCCATTGTCGTGCAGCCTGTGTGGTGGAGCAGCTGGAAACTGCAGCTTTCTTCTCCGAGTTGATCCCGAAGACCATGTTGTTTGTCACGGTCCACGACGCGGTGATTCACATTCTCCAGAAAAAGCAGCAGAGGGACCTCATGCGAGTACGTTCATCCCTGTGACAGCTTCACTCAGTATCACCACGGGCATTTCTCCTGAATGTTTCTGCTTTTTCTTTTTCTTTTTCTTTATTAGGATATTTGCTGCAACACTCAGATGTAACCATCAGGGGTCAGACTGTCCCAGCTCTCACCACCTTCCTCCTCCTCTCTGGTTCCACTCCTCACCATTGGTCTTCATTGTCTCCTCCCCCTTTCAGTGGGGGAGAATGCACCACCTTGACGTGGCGGCTGGTTGCCATGGAAACACAGGGAGCCGTTGCCATGACAACAGGCTTTTTATGATATCGCCTAATGAGATCGCAGGCAATACGTCATTGCAGCTCTGTCTCTCGCGCTGTGGTGTGTGTGTGTGTGTGTGTGTGTGAGAGAATGTAACAGACTGAAAGAAGTCTTTATTTATAGCCTGTGTGACATAGTAGAGAGAGAGAGTGAAAGGGCCAGACAGACAGATGATGTGTTTGTGTCCACCTGCTGTGGATTATTGAGACAATTAAAAAGCCCTCACCCCAAATCAAGGCCAATGTCTGCCGGCATGAATCAATAAAATGTAAATATTAGTCATGAACAGGGAAAGACTGTGCCCTCTGGGAGGGCTCCCTAATCCTCACACTAACACCCATTTTGCTCAGAACACCCACAAGAAAAGAGCTGAGCAGCAGATATGGTATAATCCGTGCAGCTGTGTGGGTGTATTTACAGTCAGCTGGGCTTTTTTCATGCGTCTCATTCTTCTGACAGTTCATGCTCCCCATGCTTCCATTTTTAGGCTCCATTCTTATCTGATGTATTATAGCTGTTTTTGTATTTCGTGAAGTGTCTGTGGTGTCATACCTATATGTATTTAAGGGCTTTGGACCACTTGTCCAATTGTATTCTGTTCAGCTGTTAAAAGTTTTTTATATATACACACATATCTACAGTATATATATATATATACACACACATACACATATATACATATATACACACACACGTTTATATAGCTTTGTGTTGGAAGCCCATTAGTTCCGTAAATTGGAAACATTTGTGTCTTAAACAGATAGTTCAGGTAAATAGTTAACCTCATGTAATCTCTGCCCACTTTAGAATATGTTCATCTTGCAAACAGCTGAATCCAAAGCCCATAAACAAAATAAATGATTTTACATCACAACACAATGTGGGTCACTCCTACTTGACACATGTGTTCACAATCACAACAATCAGCCTCCACCTGTTGGAAGGGAGCAAACAATCACGTCAGGTTCAGTTGAAACAGAATAGATTTCTAATGGGTGTGTACAGGCAAGGTTTTACCATCAGTCTACATTTTAAGTCATAGAGAAGTCAGTATTTGAGGAAAATGCATGAAATATCAAGGTTTGATGTTCTAAAATCAAAATGAAGCCACAACAAAATCGAAAAACTGAAGTGAAGTCGCTTACTCTCAACATAACACTTTAATACAGTGCTGTTAACCATATTAAATGCATAAAAAATGACCTTGAAAGCACAACATCAGTTAGGAAATAGCTTCAAATGTAAACACTTACAAAGTTCAACCATGTTCACCCTGTCTGGACTAAAGTGTCCCTTAAATTGTCACCAGAGATAAACATATCTCAACATTATAACCCAAACGTGGTGCAAATACTTTACTTTGCTTTGTTTCAAGAGCAATGTTTTTCCCAGAGTCTCCATCACCTCATAGCGGTGTTTCAAGTTGTGTTTGTGCTGGTGCTTCTTCACTTCCACGGGCTCGGATGTGGCGGCGGCGGCGACAGTCGCCTCCATTCTCTCCGGCTGCCTCTGTCTGTCCAGCTGCCTCCGGGACAGTGACTCGTCCCGGGCTCGGTGGCCGTGAGACGAGGCGTTCTGGAGACAACCGAGCTCCTCGGAGCGGTCGCTGGTGTTCACTGCGCCTCTGCCGTCTGCTTCGCGTCTGCCCATCCCTCTGTGCGCACAGTGCGCACCTGTCTGTCACCAGATAAATCCTCTAAACTGTGAACAGGAGCGCGTTAAAGTTGCCCAGAAAGAGCTTAGTTTGAGCCGCAAACTGTTCTATTCTACTTAGAGGAAAACCGTGTGGTCCGTTTAAGCAGCGAGCGACACTGTCGCGTCCGACGTCTCCTCCTCTTCACTGTCGCGGCAGAAGCAGCAGCAACAGGAGGGAAGGATGAGAACCACATGGTCCAGAGCGAAGGGTGGAGCCTCCTCCTCATTCCACAGCAACATCCAGCCGGCAGAGCGTCACACACACACACACACACACAGTCACCACCGTGGAGCACGGGGAACATGGAGGAATGCGTGGAATGTCATGCGAGTCCACGTGTGACACCAGCCACACGTGTTTGTTGATGCTTGAAAAATGAATAAATCCTTTTAAAAAATATACTTAAAAAACATTTGAAGAGAGCAAAGACTTTTATAGCTTTTATAAATCCATCAGATTATTATTTGCTATAGGCACACACTGTTGGGGTCTAATTTGTATTCATCATTAAATTTGACTTTAAATCATTAATGTAAATATTACGAAATGTTAATATTGATGATCGATTGTATTGATTTGTGTAGAGGGAGACGAGAGCAGTAAGAATGTTGTTGCCTGTGAAGGTTCTCGGTCATCCAGATTATGGTCATTTTAACAAATCAGTTGTCACCAAATGGCCCATTTGGTAAAATTAGTTTGTTCACTTGTTTGTTTTTGTGCATAAAACTAAACTTGTATTTTGTTAAACCACAGAAAAGCAGCAATATTATTTCTCCGGTTGGTGTTACACTGTAAAAAAAGAATCTGAAATAAAACAGAATGTTTATGTTACAGATTTTTTCCTGTCATTTTAGAATACGTGGGAATATCAATACATTTACAAAAATAGACTGATTTCACATGCCGAATGTAAAATAACATTAAAACACTGGTAAATGTTAATAGACATGACATTTCTGTTTTGGTTTTTTTAAATAAAGTTCCCCTTTTTTCCACATGAAAAAAACTGTTAAAATCCATTCACAAATAAGTAAGTCTTTCCAATTTCAGGTAAGTATATCCAACTTGCAGTATTCCACATGAAAAAGCCCTTGCAGAGAGCACAACCTGCAGCTTGTTTCTCCAACGACTGTGTCTCACCAAGCTCTTCAGCTCATCAGGCAGTCATTAATCTCAGGTGTGTTGGAGGGGGTGGAGTTTCCAACTCCACCAGCAGATGGAGCCAAAGCTGTTTGTGGGAGTCATCTCAGAGGAATCTCGTGCCCCTCCAGGACACAGCCTCTTGTGACATCACAGAATGAATGAATGAATGAATGAATGAATGAATGAATGAATGAATTTCACATTCCAAAGACAAGACAAATGAATATACAAGTAAAAAGTAATGAAAATTAAATAAATAAAAAGGACACTTTGAGTAAAATGACTCCATTGGATCATTTCAGCTCAGTGATGCTGCACATAGTATAGTTTTAGATGAGTAGACAAATAGTGGATTATATACAATGATAATTATTTAAACTACGACACATGCATCCAATAATAAAACACAGTAAAAGTTATTTGTTCATATTTTTCAAGGACATTTTCCTGTAACAGTCTGAATATGTCTTTAAATGTTTTTAATGGTCACGTTAGGAGTAAAGGTTGGACATTTAATTATGATTGTTAAGATTAGGGTAATTGTGTCATGTGTGTGTTTGTACATGTGTATGTGGTGGGTGGTGGTGTGTCTCTTATAAGGACAGGAAAAGGTGTCACTCCCACAGAGAGCTAATAGAATCCAGGAGAGAAGTGAGGTTGCTTGACTCCAACAACACAGTGTTTGAGTCTCCTTGCGCACACAGACACCTGCGAGTGAACCTCTCTTGTCAGGAGGATCCTGCAGCAACAAAAAGAAAAGAAAAGAAAAGAAAAGGAGGAGCTCAAGCAGATACAAGCCTCACACAAGGTGTGCAGGATTTGCACAAGCAGACCCGAGACATGGAGGAGAGAGATTGTCCGTCTGGGAGTTATTTTGTGCACAGGGAGATTCTGGATGAGCTGCGTCTAGATGAAGTGGCCCAAAAAGGGACTTGGTCCACTCAACCACCCCTGGGTGAACGGGTGAAGGAGTCCCTAAGGTAATAAACCAAAAAGCAAAGTGTGACAGCATGAACCGAGACAAAGGTGATTGTATTTGGGAATGATTATGCTTTGCCGTTTGTGTTTGCTTTAACTGTGTCACCATATCCAGCCACGAGGGGGCTCACTTTTGGGTTTGGAGAGGGTTGTGGAGACGTCGGAGCGCAGCCCAACCATGGCTCTCTTTGTTATTGCGCTTTCCACCTTCACACTGATCAACTCATTGATCAACTCTAGCATTCCAATCGTCATGAATGTGAATATGTACACATCCTCGACATCCTCTACATCCAGTGCGGCAAGGCACACAACTTTCCACTTATCCCCTCCGTCCCGAATGTAGCCAGCCATGAAGGTCCCATCTGGGCAACTCGGTTCACCAGAACCTGCACTTCTTGTTGAGAACACTCTGTCGATCACATTCAATGACCAGCTTAGCAGTTCCATCTTGGATCAATTGATTCTCG
This sequence comes from Solea senegalensis, assembly GCF_019176455.1. Taxonomy (NCBI): domain Eukaryota; kingdom Metazoa; phylum Chordata; class Actinopteri; order Pleuronectiformes; family Soleidae; genus Solea; species Solea senegalensis. The sequence goes on along the minus strand of NC_058031.1, from coordinate 11,467,168 downwards.
GTCGTGACTCGATTCACAGGGGCAGCTAAATACTTCTCATGTGTTGACATTTGTATCAATGTCAGCTGTTGTTTTGTTTGTTTACATTTGCTTCCACTGTCGTTTCCACACAGTGTCTACAGATTTCTGTCCCTGACCTTTGTCATACTTTCCTCCTGGGTCATTTTGTATTGATTAATAGTCATATCTACATACTTCTTTTTAAATACACTCAGTTTTGCTGATTTTTTCATCTCCTCATCCAGATTATTCCACTGTCTGACCCCTGTGGCCAAAAGGGTAAAGGATTTTAATGTAGTTCTTACCCTTCTCTGCCTGAACCTCATGTTCCCTCTTAGATCGTGTCCCTCCCTTCTGTTCAGGAATAATATCTGTCGATTGTGAGGGAGGTTTTTGTTGGCAGCCCTGTAAATCATCTGTACTGTGCGGTATTTTATTAAGTCATAGAATTTGAGTATTTTTGATTTGATAAATAGTTGATTTGTATGTTCTCTGTAACTGGCATAGTGTAGGATTATCTTTTTTGGAGTATAAACAGTGGATAAGTAGTGGTTTTGTAAGTGTGTCCCCAGACCTCTGTACAGTATTGCAGTTGTGGCAAAAATCTGCGCCTTTATCTTCATTAGTCCATGTTTCCGACACTGTAATGACGTTGAAAGCATTTTTGAAGTGTTGTAGGTATTCCTTAATGTGGTCCAAGTTGGTGTATAGACTTGTGCTATTGAAGTGAATTAAAGACAGTTTCCCATCCATCTCAATGCACTCGTTAAATTGGTCATCAGTGTAGTAATGGCATTTCTCAGTCATGTATAGATGATTATCCGGGTCAATTATTTCATTTGGGTCTGTTAAGTAGGTATTATGCGACGATTGGTCAGACTGCCGGCCGCTGACTGGCCAGAGTCCCGTCACAGGAAGAGACTTCCCACACACAAATCAAGCCGAACAGTGCCAAACTGTAGATCACTTAAAAAAACTACTTTACAATCCTAAAAACGTAGGTTAATCTCAAACAACTACCAGGGAAACCTCTATATTTAGCAGGAGTCTGTTAAAGTGGAGTGGTGTATTAAGCGATCGCGAGCGGCATCACAGACCGCTGCCGCTGTAGTCTGTGGATTAGGAGGCTGTACTCCGGAGACGCGTGGACAGAAATCAAGCCGAACAGAATTATAGATAAGTTTAAACTACTTAACAATCCTAAAAACATAGGTTAATCTCCAACAACTACCAGGGAAATCTCTATATTTAGCAGGAGTCTATTAAAGTGGAGTGGTGTATTTAGCGATCGCGAGCGGCATCACAGACCGCTGCCGCTGTAGTCTGTGGATTAGGAGGCTGTACTCCGGAGACGCGTGGACAGAAATCAAGCCGAACAGAATTATAGATAAGTTTAAACTACTTAACAATCCTAAAAACGTAGGTTAATCTCCAACAACTACCAGGGAAACCTCTATATTTAGCAGGAGTCTGTTAAAGTGGAGTGGTGTATTTAGCAATTGCGAGCGGCATCACAGACCGCTGCCGCTGTAGTCTGTGGATTAGGAGGCTGTACTCCGGAGACGCGTGGACAGAAATCAAGCCGAACAGAATTATAGATAAGTTTAAACTACTTAACAATCCTAAAAACGTGGGTTGATCTCCAACAACTACAGAAGTCTGGTGTAAAGTCACTCGCAGTTTCACTCAGTCGTGCAGTGATGACTCCGCCCACATTAAGTAGGTACTTTTTTTAGTGGAGATGCAAGATAATCGTAGAGTAGAGCCGGTGGAAATGCGCCATTTGACTGATGTGGTGGCCCTGAGGCGGTTGCTGTCGCTGTTGTAAAGCCGGCGGCTCTGCCGATGTTCTCGTCTTGTTTTAACATTTAGGTGTAACATTTAATATTTGGATTTAGCTATTTAAAATATCTCTAAGTTGGCAAATATTGTTGTAAATGTGCAAAAAAGTGACCCTGAAAAATTCATACTACTTTTTTAAACATTGTTTGAGCTAAATGTGACAAAATGTTGCTGTTATTTTCAGCGTGAGCCACTTTACAAACGGCACCCCATACAGGACTTCTTCTCTTTATGACAAAGTAAATAAAACATCTCCAATCCACACAAAAATGTGAAAATGTTGTGTGTTTTAAAAGTTGAACTACTGGAAGTTATTTGACTGTGAAGTTCATCCTCAGGGTATGGAGATTTCAACTGTGTTGTCTTGGTTAAAGCTGTAGTATGTGAGCTCACTGAAACAGTGACCTGCATCTCATGTTGGGCTTGCTTTGCCAGAATAGCAGTTTTCCCCCAGAAAGGCTGTGTTTATACTTTCTTACTAACTTTCTTCTTACACATTTTTTTATTCAAAGTTTAAACAGAGCCCAGCGCAAGCGTTGTTCTCTCTATCACCGTGGTTCTCAAGCTGTGGTATGTGTGCCAGTCAGTGGTACACAAGCTTCCTCTGGTGGTACTTGGAGGAATTGGAGAAATAGTGTTCTCCTGATTACACCTGGGTATGTGATCGGAGTGGAGCTGAAACAAATGACGACAACAACAAAAATACTAATTAAATAATAATAATTAGAGTCACCTAGATCTGAAACAATTATTGGACAATTACTTACTAAGATTTCTGATTATTTCAGCTTCTTAAATGTGAATGTTTTCTTCATTTCTTTGCTCCATATAACAAAGAAATCATTAAAATCTGAATCATTTTTGTTTGTGGACAAAACAAGACATTTGAGAACATCATTTCCAGGTTTACCAAACACTGATAGGCAGTTTTCTGACATTTTATGGACCAAGCGATTACTCGATTAATCGAGAAAATAATTCGATTAATCAATTATGAAAAGAACTCTGAGTCACCTTATGTCTCGCTCCATCTTCATCTAAATGTCACTATACCAGTGTGTGGAGTGTATGTGAGGAAGAGGAGGATGATTGGGAATAAATCTCCATCCGTAGCTGACTTTGCTCGACCCAGTTACAACACTGTGTTTTGACGTTGATAATAACGTTGTTACTTTGGGAACTCAATATGGTACTTGAATTTAAGAGCCATAGGTCGATTAGATCACTTGAGTCCAGGGGCAGCACAAGCCTTCATGGAGCCCGAAGCTGAATTTGATTTAGGGCCTCCCTCCCACTACTTAGGAGGACTATTATTGATAGACATGTAATACAAATGTTTCTTTTGGCCGCGCACCCTGGAGCAGACACGGGACCGGACAGGTAAGTGTTAACACAAACAACTTTGTACACGTACAGCCTTCACACTTCTTCCACCTGATACTGCACCACACATATTCAACCATAAACTCTGCACATGCTTCACACTGTTATCATTTCAATTACACATCCTTCCGTCGGAGCTCAACCCCACTCTACTCTCTTGCAGATGGAGCCGAGTGCCGAGTGCCGAACCTGCCCGAAGACATACAATCACCTGCAGTCACACGGTCTAATAAATAACTCAATTAGTATTCATTAAATAGAGTAATGTAAATATCTGTACAAACTGTGCAACTACGCAAACTATGGAAAATAAAGTGCTATCGTGACTAAAGTGCAAAGTGCAAAGTGCTGTGTACCTTCCAGTTAAAAGAACATGATTACCCACATGTGCAATATGTACAAGTAACACTTTGTTTAGTTTAATAGCCTTGGGTTTTAAAACTTCCACTTAAGGTGCACTTAATATATATGCAATCTTCAGCTACAAAACAAAGCCAAATAACTTACGACAAGCACTATTCAGCTATATGAACAGTGTTTTTCATCTTACTTTAAAAAAGTAATAAGTTATAGTGACAATTACTTCTCCCAAAAAGTAATTGAGTTGGTTACCAAATTGTAGAAGTAATTAGTTACTCAGCAAATAAATGACATTATTTTTTATGTTCTATAACGCTATTACATTCTTTAACATCCTGTATGTCAAAGATGTTTATAATACCTGAATGAAGAATAAAACCCCTATTTAGAGCATTTGGTATTTATTTATTTGAACTTGAATTAAAGGCCACAATTGACACACAAATGCTAACTTGGGCAAATCTCTGTATCTGTATACCATTGCACAATAAACAGGGCACTATCCAACTCTTCAATATTCAGTGAAGTAACAAAATGAAATATTGAAAATAAACAATACTTTATAAACACACACTTTGCAATCAGGGCCACACAGTGATGTAGTGGTTAGCACTCTCGCCTTGCAGTGAGAAGACCCGTGTTCGAGCCCCGGTTGGAACAAGGGCCTTTTTGCGTACCCCGCCTATCGCCCGATGTAGCTAAGATTGGCACAGCACCCCCCGTGACCTCGGTAAGGGAGAAGTAGTGTCGATATTTCCACTTAAAAAACGCTACGCGTCCCTGGCTCGTCGCCATTGTCTTAGAGCAGGGGTGTCAAACTCAAATGACCGGGGGGCCAATGAGCATCTACTCTAGTCAAGCGGGGGCCAAAATAGAGGAAAAAAAGTGGAAAAAACAACTATTTATAGCCGGTAGCCAATATAAGATATTCATTATGATATTAGACAGAATTGAAAGTAGTAAAAGTGCTTGTTTTGATATAAAATGATTCACAATAAAAACATATTTATGATGCACAAAAACGGACAATTACATTGAAAATTTAGCGAATAATGACGAGGATAATTGTGATTAAAACAGCTTAAATATATGTAATTTCATGTTGAGTGTAATACATTTAATAAAGCAATGATTACAACTGAATGTCTTATTACTATTATAAAAATATTGCCGGCAAATACATTGAGTCTTATATTCTGTCTCTATTCCATCACCTCGCACAGTGGTGGACGGGCCACATGTAAGCGATTGGAGGGCCACATGTGGCCCCCGGGCCACCAGTTTGACATATGTGTCTTAGAGCGTGCAGTGAGACAGCGCAAGCAGGACACCCGTCCACCCAGCCTATCGTCATCAACGGTGTCGTCATCGATCATCTCCACCCCTGCGCTCTCCTGGCAGCTGATGTGTGGCTGTCAGACAGCCCGACACCGCTGCGCTTCATTCAACCGAATTGTAACACAAGTAACGCGCCACTTTACATTCTCAGTAACGTTGCAACGACAGGAAAAGTAATTCATTAGATTACTCCATTACTGAACAAATAACGCTGTTAGTAACGCCGTTATACTTAAACGCCGTTACTCCCAACACTTTATATGAATGTATCCAAAGATATCTGGATTGTTTCTTCAGTGTTTTTCTTATGTCTCAGGTCAGCTCTGCTTAACTTAGATTATGCTGAGAGATTATTTATTTTCTTAAATTCAATCATAAGTAATAAAAATATCTTGCCTACACCAGCTTTAAGTCACAAAGACATTTAAACATTAAGAAGTGGACAATGTGATAAAGAAATTCTGTTTGGTTGATATTGAAAATGACTGCCATAATACGTCAGACAATTAAAGATTTTTATGCTTGGTTCCCCAGAGGAGATTTATTCACAGCTTCTCTCGCAAGACAGTTTAACTTTGACTCCTCTGTGATGTGACGGTGTGTCTCTGTTCACAGGTGTTCAGTGCCCAGGCTGAAGAACACCGTGCAGAGCTGGATGCCTGTTCTTGAATGGCTGCCTAAATACTCCATCAGGGAAAATGCTGTGGGAGACCTGATCTCTGGCTGCAGTGTGGGCATCATGTGCCTGCCTCAGAGTTTGTACACATTTTAAATGTTTGTTTTTGGCACATGTTTTTTTCATGTCCAGGCCAGGCTAGCGGTCACATTGTGGTAGCGTCGTGGTTTTCGAGGTCACTTCTCCCTCTAGTGGCTGCTTTGCGCGCTGCTCAAAGATTCCTCCTCGTGCGAGCAGTATTTTTTTTGTCCTCTCATGTACTCGTACGAGTAATATTTCGCCCGCATTCACATTGTGAAAACCTGAGTTTTAGGGTGAACGGTTGTTCATCTCTGTGCCTTGGCCCCGTGATGGACTGCCAACCTGTCCACGGTGTCCCTCGCCTTTCATTATTTAGTTTAAGTTATCGTGGAACTGTGGATCAATGTTGCCCGTGCGAATGTGATACACACACACACACACACACACAGGACACAATAACTGGGGGTTTATAGCCTTACTCTGGCTTGCAATGGGACAGTCAGCCTGAATCAATAACCCAAAAATCTGAGGACTGTTATACAGATTTGATATTTGAAAAGAAATAAAATTAAAATACTAATCACACAGAACAACACAGTACAAGGTCAGTAATGTAACCTTTTAACAAACACAATTTGACATATACAGTATAGCAAAACAGACAGTTACTGTCCAGATTTCTGCTGGCTGGTCTTTCCAGCTCAATGCTCCACAACTTGACTGTCTTTCTGAAGGTTTATTCCACATACACAGTTAAGCAGACGTCAGTTTGCAGTTAGACAGTTATCAGCTTGAAGTTAGTTAGTTAGACAGCATCTTGTTAGGTTGTAAAACCGACAAGTCGTACAGGTTCTGATGATAGATCGATTTACAAAGGCGCATACGAAGGCGATATATAACAAAACATGGCTTTGACGATGCACCTTAAAGTGCTTTGATACCAATTACAACAATGAACAGATAAATAGAATGAAAGACAAATAGCTTTGCCTGCTAGAAAGTACAGTAAAGTACAGTTACACTACACCAATCGTCGTTCCACGTGTTTGAGTTTTCCTTACTTAGCACCGAAGTTAGCTGCTAACCGTGGTTGACGCCTAGCGGGTTCACAACCTGAAACGTATTTCCATCAATTACCATGTTCGGTCACTTCACAGGCAGGTAAGTTCCAGTGTACAATATGCTCCACCATGTGTGCATTTTCTTACCGTTCAATTCAAGCAACAGTGTTCGCTACCCCCTTTGAAGCTCTCAGGCACACATTCACTGACGGAAAAACCACAACAACCCAGAATGCACCACTGCAAACATCCATCCACCCATTGTCTACAGCTTTACAAAAACTCACCACTAACGCTACCCACCAGTGGAGCCTGAAGTTCAGGGCCAACTGGTGGCAAAAAAAGACAAAACCAGGTCATTCATGTTGTGAGGGGTGGAGAGTTATATGTGGTATTTCTGGATTGCATTATAAGATTTTCCTGCATGGCCACCACCAGAATTTTCAGACTAAAATCGCCACTGAACAAACTTACTTTCTTTATTTGCATTTCCTGTTTTCCAGGCATGGCTTATGCTCTTCTGGCTTCCTTACGGCCCATGTTTGGCCTGTACACGTCTTTCTACCCCGTGCTGATCTACTTCATCTTTGGTACTTCCAGACACGTCTCCATTGGTGAGGAACTTAAAATAAGCTACAACATAATATACATTTTTTTGAGCACTATTTTTTTCCTGTCACAATGTCCAACAGTTGAAATGCTGCTTTAGCACAGAGGTCTTCCCTTTTTTTGGTCGCTAACTCCTCACAGCTCAGGTCAAAGGCAGACGAGAGTTTCATTTATTTTCAATGGGAGAAAATTGCAGCAAAAATGTTAACGAGCCCAACATTTTTATATCGGCTGAAGAATGTAGAAGACAACAAAAAACTGTGGAAACAAGAAAGCAATAGTAGGGATGTCAACAGAGACGGCCCAAGCTTTTATGAGGCCCTAAGCAGAATTAGATTTTGAAAGAAAGTGGTCTACTTTTATACTGAGTGTGGTGACACTGAACTTGAATTAAACAAGTAAACTAGTTTTGTGACTTTGGTTTTTAAAACTTAGACCGGCAATCTTCAACTCCAAAATAAAACCAAATAACTTAACACTATTTAGATATCTGAAGACATCCTAGTTCACTTATGCCTTGGGCCGACTCTGGATGTCAACATATATGAACCAGTCCTTTGTGACTCTACATGCTGCTGTTTTGTTCGTTCAGGTACGTCTTCCTTGATAAGCATCATGGTTGGGAGTGTGACAGAAAGGCTGGCACCTGACAGTAACTTTATCGTAAATGGCACCAACAGCTCTGTGGACTTTGATGCTCGAGACGCCTCCAGAGTACAGATAGCATGTTCCCTCACAGTCTTGACAGGAATCTTACAGGTATATGTTTATATTTGTACCTCAAATTGTCCTATTTCACAATCTTCTACTAACTCCTTTGAGGGGTTCCCCCTCCCCCCTCCTTTCCCTCCTAAGACCTTTTTGGGTGTGATCAGGTGTGGTTTCGTGGTCACCTACTTGTCTGAGCCACTGATTCGCGGCTACACGACAGGATCAGCGTGTCACGTGTGTGTGTCACAGCTCAAGTATCTGTTTGGAGTCGTGCCGGCTCGATTCACCGGTCCTCTCTCCATCATCTATGTGAGTATGGCAAGCGGTTTGTATCATGCATCATATATATATATATATCATGTATCATATATATATATATATAACAGAAATGATTTTGGTAACACTGTACAGTAACCTGGTGCCATAGTCATGGTAAGTTCAGGTCAGGTTATTTATTTTATTATAGCCATAGGTAGATTTGTTCCGAGTAAAAAAGAAGGGAGGCACCCATATCACACACAGAGGCAAAACATAGATAGCCATAATAGATACTCTTTAGGGGGGGTTAACTACAGTTTCAAAAACTCCAGGATAGGTCCCCACACACCACAACATTTCTGAAACATATCCAGTATCTTGGGCCACACGGTGGCGTAGTGGTTAGCACTCTCGCCTTGCAGCGAGAAGACCCGGGTTCGAGCCCCGGTTGGAACAAGGGCCTTTCTGCATGGAGTTTGCATGTTCTCCCCGTGTGTGCGTGGGTTCTCTCCGGGTTCTCCGGCTTCCTCCCACAGTCCAAAAACATGCAATGTAGGGATTAGGTGAATTGGACACTCTAAATTGACCATAGGTGTGAGAGTGAATGGTTGTTTGTCTCTATCTGTGTGGCCCTGCGATGGACTGGCGAACTGTCCAGGGTGTACCCCGCCTATCGCCCGATGTAGCTGAGATTGGCACAGCACCCCCCGCGACCCTCTGGTGGAGGATAAAGCGGTTAGATGATGATGATCCAGTATCTCATATCTCAGTTTTTCAATGTGAAGGATTCCGACTAGCTCCCTTCTTGGACCTTTCACACAGAGGGGGAAATTTGGAAAAGAGGCAGGGTTTGTGTCGTTTCTATCCTCAGTATCCGCATTGTATAATGTTGGTGGTAATTTTTCTATCTCAGTGGAGTGGGACAGCAACCTGAGTAGGAGTGGCGATATCCGCCAAGAAATGTTTTTATAGAACTCCCGGGAGGCTGTCCACTAGCAAAAGATTTGATAGAATCTGCCACTTCATTTATAGTTACTGTCTCATTCAGAGCCTCCCGTGAAGCCTCATCCAGCCTAGGAATGGGAACACCTTTAAGCCAATAATCCACATCACCTTCTGCTTTTGACTTTAATAAAACTCCACTAAACACTTATTTATTGATGTCGGGTGCGTGAGTATATCTCCAGCACCAGATCTAATTCTAAGTTTAGCCCTACTGTTTTGCTGCCCCCTAAGTTGACGAGCTAGTAGCATGTGTGGCTTGTCTCCAAGTTCAAAGTAACGTGTACGTAGACGGGACAATTGATCGCTGAATTGTTTCGTTAAAATAGTATTGTACTCATATTTAAGGTTAATCATTTCCTGTAATGTTTGATTGTTATTGCTTTGTTTATCAGTTTCAACCAATCTTGAATTTCTTGATTTTTTTAGAGATGCCTCATACGAGATAATATGACCCCTCATAACTGTTTTAAATGTTTCCCACAAGTTTGAGTCTGAGGTATCAGAGGTGTCATTTGTGACTAAAACAAGGCACTTTTTATAGGAAGTGTTACTTTGACCTCAATAGGAGACCAAACATAAAGGACGCCACAAAGTTACCCAATCAATAATTCTGATTGATTTGACAAACTGAATGTAAAGTGAATGAAAGCAAAGGGGCGGAAATAAGGTGGGTATAGCATCTGGGCCAGCCCAGCAATAGGCCGTAGGACCCAGCGCGCCCCCAAAAAGAAAAACGGATGAAACAAACTAAACCCAAATATATGACCACAGACGACCTCTAACCAACCAAAATGTGACACGACAACAGAAAACCAAAAAGTCCCACTCTCTCTTTCCTCCTCCTTTTAAACTTCCCTCCCCACGATGACGCGTTCTCCCTCTCCACTCACAGCGCAGGGATTGCAATCACTGAAATGAAACACAGGTGAGTGTGGAGAGGAAAGACAGAGGGGAGGGAGAGGTAGAGAGGGAGAGAGAAGCTGCAAGCAGCCGCACATAACAAGAGAGAGAACTTAGACAATACATAAAACCCAACAGTTCACACAAAGTGCTGCTATCATAATATTACTTACCTTAATATATACAATATAAAGAATATAGGAATATAAGAATGTACAATGTATTTCTGCCTCTCAGCCATTGTCTTTATTGCTACATTTTCATTCATCCATTCATTCATTCATTCATTCATTCCTCCACAGTGTCAAAGGTCATAGTCACATCACCAAGAAAAGAAAACATAAAAAAGGCCAGAAAGTAGAGTAAACGCCACCTCACTAATTAGAAAACAAGGCCAGCATAAAACTGAATGAATGATTGAATGAATGAATGAATGAATGACAGGATAAACACGAAAAAATGAGTAAAAAAACCTGTAAACCAAAGACGAAACATGCCATAACATACAAGAAGATAAGATTCCAAGTATCCACGCAAATCAAATAACCAAAAATTATGTTTGCATTTTAAATGCCAGAATGTAAGGCCTTACAAATAAAACAACACTAGAGATAGAATTAGAATTACTGGAATTACACTCTATATTTGCACATTGTAGCCTCTGTATAAACTGTAGCTTTAAACATAGTAATGGAAAAAAGCAACCCGAGTTCTAAGGGTTAAATAAGTAACATGATATATAAAGTCACGCATCCATCAGTCAGACTCTAAATAGTTGTAATAATAGTTTTTTCTTTCTTTATTTAACACCACAGAGTATATTATTCTGCACTTTATCATCATTAGTTATTCTTTTATCTTCCGGTGTTCATGTATAAACACAATTATTATTAGTACTAAATGCCGGAAACTTCAATTTTCTAAAAGGAAATAATACAACTAATGTTATTTGATTTAAAAATGAACCTCCCTTTGTCCCATCCCTCTCCCCTCCACTCGTCTCCTCACAGACTATGGTGGACATTTGTCGCCTGCTGCCTCAGACTCAGGTGCCGGAGCTGGTCGTCAGCCTGGTGTCTCTCTTTGTTCTCATCGTGGCCAAAGAAATCAACGACTGCTACAAAAAGAAGCTGCCCATTCCCATCCCTATAGAACTGATAGTTGTAAGTATGCTGAGTCCTGTCTTCTTTTTCCACGCTCAGTGCAGAGTGTGTTCAATTACCAGTCCAGCAGGGGGCATTGTGACAACAGAAATCCCACTGGACTGAAGGACTGATGATCGATGACCTTCTTTGTGTGAGCTCAAAGTGAGGATTCACCACTGAAACTGACCACACTTGACTTTTTTTTTATTTTTCCAACAGATCGTAGCAGCGACAATCATCATCCACTTCTGTGATCTGAGCACTAAACACAGCATAGATGTGGTTGGAATGATTCCCAGTGGGTAAGCTGACATAGTCGTACTGTACGTGTCTGTGGACAAAACAAAAAGAGAAAGCAAAGAGGGAGGAGCGAGGCAGCTGTGTGTGGACATACTGTTTATATGATAGGAAACCACCAGGTTTCCTGTTTAGACGCCTAAACATCTCATCCAACAAACTCACCGTGATTGGACTACAGTCCATTAGGACACGGTTGAGCTGAGAGCACGGATTGTTTGTAAGGTGAAGTCACAGTTGTGGAAACTTCATACATTCACTGTATGTGATATTCATGGAATTATACTGCAGCCAGTTTTGTTACTAAATGATTGATATGGTTTAGTGTCTTTGCCAGCTGCAGCATTTGTCAGATCATTAGTGGTGAAGCTAAAGGTGCAGAACTGGCCATGGCACAAGTCAACTATGTGGGAAAAAAATGAATACTAAAAAAAAAAAACAATAGGAAAGTGACATTGGTTTGGTGTAAATAACACACTACGATGAAACTTATTGAGGCAACGTTTATATCAGTTTTAGATTATGGAGACATTTCATACAGGCATGCATCAGCTACAACTCCACACCCACTTGACACCATATAGCATTCAGCCCTGAGATTTATTACAGGCGACAGCTACAACACTCATCATTGTGACCTGTATTCAAAAGTGGAATGGCCCTCGCTATCTAATAGGCGTGATAGACACTGGATTTTATTTATTTTCAAAGCTCTCACTGCAAGTCTCCATCATACACGTTCAAAGGACTGGCTCACACTGCAGGTTCCCTCTGTTAACACTGAACTTGGAAAGTCCTGTTTTTCTTACTGTGCACCTGCAACCTGGAACAAACTTACCACACTTTTATCACTAGGACCATTTAATTCCATCATTGCATCTTATTTTACTTCCAACTGCTCCTGTTCTTAGCTAGACCTCTCTGTTTTTATTGTTTTGTCACTTTACTTTTTTGATATCCCGGATATGCTTATGTGTTTTGTCTCGGCAATGTTGTAAATAAGATTTGCTCCTCAATATATTTTTTTTTAGTAGTTTTAGAGTTTAAATAAAGGTTATAAATAAATAAATGATTTATGCAATCTAAATAATTTGTATCAATAATATTCAAGCACCTGCTACTCTGAGGTGGCCAGAACGAGGCCCCAAATCAAATTCAGCTTAGGGCCCCATAAAGGCTTGGGCCAGCCCTGTTATATGGAATGTTGGTTTGCTATAGTTATTTTTTTTGCACAAACCAATAAGTTTAACTCATCCTTATTACACACCAGTAGTGAACACAGACACATCAAAGAAATGGGGGATTTGGTGCCTTGCTCAGGGGCGCCCCAGATGCTAAGGTTTAAAAGATTGGTCTGTTAAAAACCTTGTAACTTTTGTGAAGACAAGTGCCATAAAAATAAAGTTTATTATAGCAAAACCCAATTATAACAATAATAAAACAGATTAAAGAAAAATAGAGAGCGTAAAAAATGTTTTGGACCGTGGGAGGAAATTGAAACTGTACATGACGCATGATTGAAAAAAAACCATAAAAACTGTATTGTCCTCTTGTTCCAGGCTCAACGCTCCCCAGGTTCCACAGGCCAGTTGGTTCTTAGAGGTGATCAGTGAAGCCGTTGCTTTGGCCATTGTGGGCTATGCCATCAACATTTCCCTTGGCAAGACATTTGCTCTCAAACATGGCTACAAGGTGGACAGCAACCAGGTAAGCCACCAACACTGAGAGCCCTTTAGACCTCATACTAACACCTGTCAACCAAGCACACGTCTGAACACCTACAATCAATTTAGAGTGTCCAATTTGCCTAATGTGCATGTTTTTGGACTGTGGGAAGAAACCGGAGAACCGGGAGAAAAGCCACGCACCAAACCCTGCCCCGTGTTTTTCTTGTTTCTTCTGTTATGTTGAACACAGTGTGGGTAGCCCTGATCCCCATCACATCCAGGATGCATTTTATTGACATGTCGTTTCACACAAACTACTGTGAGTGTTACACAATGTGACTCACTGCTTACAGGAAATAACCAAACACTGGTCAAATATTTGACAGTGTGACCATGAGTCACTTCACTGATTCATCTTTTTTTCCATCTCTTTTTTTTTTCCCCTGGGGAGTGAAAACTAGTGTAGACGGGTATCCAGTAACTTTATTTGCTATATAACCTGTTGTTAAAGGGTCAAGGGAGGAGCTGGTGCCAATCCAAGCTGACATTAGTTAAAGGGGAAGTTACACAGTGTACAGGTCAGCAGCTTATCACAGGGCCTAAACACATGTGGTCCATTTGGAGTCTCCAGTTAACCTAAACCCATCCGGTCAAATATCGAAAAACACTAACACTAACCCTAACCCACAAAGTCTTCTCTGATGCAGTCTCCTCCAGTTATGTTTAGCATCTTTATGTCACACTGACACCGCAGCCACAATCTGTTTCTCCCTTTGCATGCACAGCAGGTCCTGCCTTCACTTCACGGGAAACAGTTATTAGTGATCCTCTGAAAATAGATACACTCAACAACAAAAACTTCTCCTTGCTCCACAACTCTTTTCGGGTTTTTTTTATGACTTGCACCTGCAGCAGTACACACATACACACAAATGCATGTGACTGGGATCATTTTGTGCCAGAGAGAAATGGTTAGGGAGAGCACTACGTGTCTAAGAGCTTGCCTTCTAAATCATTCATGTCCAAGTGTTATGCAATCAAGTGTCTCTTAAAAATCCTTGATATTACTCTCGGAGTCTCACTAATGTGTTGAACTGACCATAAAACACAAATAACAATCAACACTGAGGCAACAGACTCCAGCGACTGAAGGCCTTGACAGTAATAGTAGCGTATGTCAGGATTATTATCTGAAGTCTTCTGTTTTTCAGGCCTAAATGTGTCATGTTTATTACTTCTAACTGTACTTGTGTTAACACTTAACTGTAGGTGGCTGATTCATATGTTTCCTGACTCGTTCTTTCTATGTCGCCATTTGAGCAGGAATTGTATGAACTAGTAAATGGTCTGTATTTATATATACATACATACATACACACACATATGTATATGTATATATATATATATATATATATACACACATACACTATAACTATAACTATATATACACACATACATATACACACACACACACATATACATATATATATATATATATATATATACATATACACACACATATATACACACACACATATATATATATATATATATATATGTTGCTTTTCTAGACCACTCAAAGCTGTATATGTATTCTGTTTCTCCAAAGTGTTATTCAGTCATTTGCATCAAGTTGAACATAAATGTTTGCTTTATTCAAACCATTGGTTCAGTCAAATTTGTTCCAACAAGTCTATCAGCTCTACATGACTTTGTCTATGTCTGTCAGTATGACAGTGTCTGTGGTGACGTTCCCGTGCTGCACACAGAGTGACACGTTTCACAATTGTATTTTAATCCATCATGATTTTTGGCCACCAGCAGAAAGCAAAGCAAATCAAGTGCCAATCACAGCTGCTGTTTCCTTCACCATGCAGCTCCAAGTTTCCTGGATGCAGTCTGGACAATTAACGTTTACTAAATTTACCAAAATACCTTTGTAACAAACGTCGGTAGACAACACTGCTGTGGCTGGTTGCTTCATCTTGTAAGAGAGGAGAGAGCGGGGACGGATGGGGTAGACAAAAGTAGGTCACAGAGGCTGCAGTTAATTACTCACAGGTCCATGATAGACATGCAGCTACCTGACCCCAGATAAGGAGACAGTCACCCTACCAAGAGCAAACTTATGGTCTAGACTCAACCCGGGGTGACAGTGCAGTATTCTAAGTTGTTGTCTTTTGTGACGCGTTGGTTTGACGTCACACCAGTGAAATGTCACGTTACGTATCTCGCTGACCCTGCCTACCATGTAAGGGTACTGTTCTCAGACAAAATGCAAGCCTGACCCAGGGCTTTACCATCCCGACCGTGGTGTACTGAACCAAACAGAACTGCACCGTGATGGAAACACAAAGCAAAAGAGAATTGTGTGGAGCTGATAAGCTTAACCAGCATTTGGCCCATACTTCCTACAAACACTGGCATGAAAACTATGTTTTGCCAAGTGGAATAACATGCCACATAAACTCTGTTTCACCTGTCGTTGTGTTTCTCTTCTTCATCCAGGAGCTGGTGGCTCTGGGTCTCAGTAACACCGTGGGCAGCTTTTTTCAGTGCTACTCTGTGACCTGCTCATTGTCTCGCAGCCTCATCCAAGAGAGCACAGGGGGCAAGACACAAGTAAACACACCTACACAGATGTGCACTCACAGCACATTGCCTCTAATTAACTAACTGTATATTCAGCTAGAGAGCATTTATTGCAGTAAGAGTGTGTGGGCTTTGTTATAGGTTGTGGGAGTGATTTCATCCGTCATTGTGCTGATCACAGTTTTGAAAATAGGTGCTCTCTTTGCAGACCTCCCCAAGGTAACACTCTCCTCCCTGTGCTGTTTCTTGCTAATGATCATTATCTGCCCTGGCATAAAATTCAATAACCAAAAAAGCTGTTGGTGTACGCAATTAAATCTGTGCATGTGTGTGTGTGTGTGTCTTCATCAGGCCATTTTATCTACGATAGTGTTTGTGAATTTGAAGGGAATGTTCAAACAGTTCATGGATGTGCCAATGCTCTGGAGGACCAACAAGGTTGATCTGGTAGGATTTCACACTCTCGGCCTGCTCAGTTCAAAACTGTGTACATGTGACGTCATCGTGACTCAAAAAGTGGAAGTAGCAAAACTTCTACTTTGAAGCCTCAAACCTTGATATTTAGAACCGAGAGTTCCCAGATATCCCCACTAGAGCTGTCACTTACACTGCACTCACATGTGCCGTGATTTATTTTCCTCCAAATGGAAACAAAGTGACACCATGTTAGTTGGAAGGATAGCTGAATTTAGCAGCTGAGATCATTAACACATGTTAACTTTGCAAATTAGAGTATTAGAGTACTAGGGCCACATTGAGAAAAAAATAAATACAAATCTGACTTTGAGAATAAAGTCTTAATTTACGAGAATAAAGACGACATAGAATGCTTGTATCACACATATATGTTAGTTATGGAGGTCTACTTACATATATTAACTTGTTTTCATGGTTAAAAACCTCCTAATCGCTGCAAACGAGCCGATCAAAATATCTCCTCACTGACGCTCTCGTCAGCCGCGCTGTTTCAGACCAAAACCACACCCCCAGAACGTGGACTTTCCCACTGTCCTGTGATTGGCCAGGTACCTGGAAGTGACGTAATAGATAGGCCAGCTCTCAGATACACAGCTCTGGCGCGGTGGATGATCTGCATCTCAGCAGCTACAACGAGAGTAGTTCTTCTTCTGCAGCTGAATGTAAGCAACCCAATGTGCCCGGACTAGTGCCCGCATCAGGAGGCGCTACGGTGGTGAGAGGAGTGGTGAGGATTTCTGATGACGACATCAAATTAAGGAAGTGACGATCCGCTTCACAGAGCCCAGGAAAACAATACAACACTATTTTCTCAGCAGTGGCTGAACTGTTTGTTCTGAAACTTTAGGGTTTCATAAACGAGGTAATGACGCAGATACACACACACACACACAAACGCAGCGTTAATTGGAGCTTCCAGTCTATGTGGCCTTTAACACCTCAGGAAAATGTTAACTGTGCAAATTAGAGTATTAGGGCCACAGAGAAAGAAAAAAAACAGACGACTTCGAGAATAAAGTCTTAATTTACGAGAATAAAGACATAAATTTACAAGAAAAAAGGTGTAAATTTACAAGATTAAAGTCGTAAATTTACAAGATTAAAGTCGTAATATTCTAACCTGTTGTTTTAGAAGAGAGTAAGGAAAGTAAATTTACGACTCTAGTCTCCTAAATTTACAAATTTCAACTCGTATTATATGACTTTAATCTCGTAAATTAATACTTTATTCTCAAAGTCTGTGAAATAATTATTTTCTCAATAAGGCCCTAATATTTTGTGAATTTTCCCAGACTTCCATTCAAACCAAATTATTTTTGGTTTGACTCTCTGTGTTTACACTGCCCTCTAGCTGGTGTGGCTGGTAACGTTTCTGTGCACCATCCTGTTCAACTTAGACTTGGGTTTGGCCATCTCCATTGGCTTCTCCATGCTCACCGTCATCTTCCGAACGCAGAGGTAACTGCACAGCACTTATTGTCAATTATTAATATACTGCATGTAAACATTATTGTGGATGATTCTGGTGTTTATTTGTTTTTCCCGTCACAGTCTGTGCTCTAACGTTGTCATTTTAATTCCTGATTTCAGACCCCGTTACTCTGTCTTAGGCCTGGTGTCAGGCACTGAGTTATATCTAGACACCGAGAGCTACAGGGAGGTAAGAACCTCTTAGTGATGAATGTGAAATGCTATGTATCATAGTCGGCGACAAAAAGTTATCAGGTAAATCTCACCCTTTACTTCTTAGTGTGACACTGGAGAACCTACAGTATGTAGCCTTCAAAAGATGTTTGTGTAGTTTGTCCACTGTGGGCTACTGTAAAAATATGGTGGTTCAAATATATATATATATATATATATATATATATATATATATATATATATATATATATATATATGTACATACATACATACATACATACATACTACAACATTATTTATTTAGCTGAACACACTGAACGTTTGGTTTAATTACAATACAAATAAAATCACAAACAACCACATCATTACAAGTAACTATAGGTTGTTTAAAATGAGGGTCAGTAAATACAATATTTGAAAATGGATAGATATGAGCAAATGTTACAGTCAGGAGGGTGAACATGTGGAATACTAATCATTATTATTACTAACTAATGCATTTTTTAAAACATGCAGGACACTAAATATGGTTCTGTCTTTAACGATACCAAAATATGATTTAAGCTTATGTTAAATCTTTACAGTAAGTCTTTACAGTTCAAAGTGAACTAGATTGAATTTGTTAATTTTGATGAACTAAACTTTGACTTTGGAAGCTTTGTGGTCACATGCTTACACATCTGTGTGCTCACTATTTGGCCAGCATAAATCTCATGTGTCACATCATCCTATTCGTTTTTAATACTTCATTATAAACCATTTATAAGAGCAGTCTTCTTGTAAAGTGGTACCATATTTATTTTTGTTTGTTTCACATTGAGAATTCCACCCCCCACAGTGGTTAATGTATTTCTAGCAAATGTTAATTTCTACACATCTCCATGACAACAGTTTTCACATGACCACCCCTCCGGAGGAAGTGCTGTAATATTACAAGCTTTTTTTTTTCACGGTCGTGGCATTACTGTAGGGATGCCAGGTTTGGTCCAGATTGAAGGAGCTCAACAAACACCATTAAATATTCATTTGTGAGCATTTAAACTCCATATAGGGCAGAGACATGTGTAGCTGAGGCCAGAACTGAACAAAAAATTAGATTATCTAAAATTTGGCTGAACTGAACTGACCGCTTAGAAGAGGAGACTGTGGGGATTGGGGTTGAGGGTTGTAGGAAAACTCCATTTAGATAAACAATACCAGGGGGAGGTGGGGAGTGCCAACATGAGCAGAAGCACATGTGTTCTTCTGAACTCTTCAACCCTATAATGTCTCCCTGCAGGCTAAAGAGATTCCAGGAATCAAAATCTTCCATTCATCTGCGACTATCTACTATACAAATGCTGAGATGTACTTGGAGGCCCTGCAAGAGAAGGTTTGGCTTCATTGTGTGTGTGTGTGTGTGTGTGTGTGTCCAGGTATTACTAATGTTGTGGGGACCTAAACCTGTTTACACAGTCACATTATGGGGACTTGTCTTCCTTGTGGGGACAAAAAGCAAGTCCCCATAACGTAAATTACTACATTTTAAGGTGAAGGTATGTTTTAAGGTTAGGCTGAGATTGAGATTAGGGTTAGGGTTAGGGTTAGGATTAGGATTAGGCCAGTAGTAATTGTGGTTAGGGTTAGGGTAAGTCTCCAGGAAATGAATGTAAGTCAATGCAATGTCCCCTCATGTCATGAATGTCGAACATGTGTGTGTGTGTGTGTGTGTGTTGGGGCGGGGGGTCATATTTTATTACACCTTACAAATAGTCGTTGTTTGGCGTCTCCAGCACCCTTTAATTGCTTTTCATCATCTCTCGTACTCATCTCACCTTCTCTTTTATCTCCTCAATGCCACGCTCGGCATTGCGAGCAGAGTGAAATTGATATTGGGAAGCTGCTGACAGCAAAGAACAAGCGAAAGGAGGAGCTGAAGCGCAAACAGGAGAAAGAGAAAAAGAAAGAGAACGCAGAGGTAAACAGGTGTAATCACAAATGCCATTTCCTGGTTTAAAACGATCTACATGGGCCTTTTCTAGTCTTGATGATCACTCAAAGCTGCTTTACACTACGTTGTGTTTTTCTATCACAGATCTTTTATACCCATTCGCAGTAGATATGTGTCTTGCCCTCCCCACACACACACACACACACACACACACACACACACACACACACACACACACACACACTCTACCACTGATCCACTGTCTCACATTTAAATATAAAGTAATGGCTGTTACATTTAAACCGTTGCCAAGTCATAGTAAACACAGTTCACACAATGCAGTCCTGGCTATAGTGGTGTCTAGATCTTGTACCACCTGCACACAGGAAGTGATTGGTTTTATGTCAAGACAGACGGAGACTGCAAAAAAAAAACCACACAAAGTTTTTGTAAAGAATTTTGTGGCTTAAATAATTTAAAGAGTTTGATGGGATCAGTGCTTCTTGACGCCCCCCGCCGCTGCTCTGCTGGTGTATACACACAAACGCTCCCTCAGTCGGGTCCCATCACATATTTTGACATAACCTATAAATACTGTAGCTTTGCATCGTTCATGTGGGTCAGTGGTAGAGCAAGTCTTCTTTCTACTGGAAGGTTGTGGGTTTGATTCCTGGCGCCGTTACATGTCTACATGTGCCAATGTGTCTATGATCAAGACATGAGCGTGCTGTGTGAATGGATGAATGGCAACACTGTAGTGTAAAGCAGCTTTGAGTGGTCAGCGAGACTAGAAAAGAGCCATACTTTATAAATAAATACACAAAACTTCATCCCGTATGAATTTCAGCTGATGACTGTCTCTACTTTTTTCAACTGTTGGTAGAAAAAAGCAGCCAGACACTTGACCAACGGTGCACACTACTTGAAAAATGAAGAAAAAGCCTCTGAAAGACTGAATGGACAGAGTCAAGTGAACTACGCAGCCATCTCCCTGACAGAAGCCTCTGCAAATGGGCTCAGTAAAGGAAACATTAACTGGGCTTACCAGCACGACACGACCATGGTGGACTCAGACTCAGAAGCAGGTTTCCACGTCGACGACAGCGTCAAGCAGGCGTCGCACTGTGGAGACGAGGAGGAGGAGGAGGGAAGGAGCAGCGGAGCACGCACACACAGCATCATCCTGGACATATCGACCACCGGCTTTGTGGACACAGTGACGACGAACACGTTGAAAAATGTAAGTTTTTCTTGTTGACACTGTGATCACCTGATATGTTGGTAGTGTATCAGGTAGGACTCTCCACACTCTGCCACAAAATATAAGGGCAGGAGGAAGATGCAGAAAACTAAATACACACTGAGGAGCTGATATCAATATAAAAGGCTCATTCCAGGCTGAAGAAAAAAACACTGTGCACTTAAAAAAAAACTCATTTTATTTTCAGTTTTTGCCAAATTAAAAAAGTTCACCTCAATGTTACACACTAGACATTTAATAGTTTTGTTTTACAAATAAGGGTAAAGGAATATCACTTAAAATACAATTTAATATAAATAGCAAGATAATCATGTATTAAAATTCCATAATTTAATATAAATAGCAAGATAATCATGTATAAAAATTCCATATCGTCCCGTGCCTACATAGAGGTCCTTTATTATTATTATTTTTTTAAGGACAAAAGACAGAAACAGACAAAGTAATGTCTATGATTTTCTCCCAGATCTTCAGGGACTTTGGGGAGGTTGACGTGGACGTTTATCTCGCCGGTTGCCAAGGTGAGTGGCACGCCAGACAAAATAGAGACAAAGCTAATGTCCTTAATGCAGAGTCAAGGCACAGGAGCTCTGGATAATGAATGTATCAAGGCCTCAGCCTCAGCGACGCCACATTGTTCTTTGTCTGACATGTCAGTGGAGCATAAATATTTATTTCTCTAATCTCGTGGTCTGCCATTGTCGTGCAGCCTGTGTGGTGGAGCAGCTGGAAACTGCAGCTTTCTTCTCCGAGTTGATCCCGAAGACCAAGTTGTTTGTCACGGTCCACGACGCGGTGATTCACGTTCTCCAGAAAAGGAGGGACCTCATGCGAGTACGTTCATCCCTGTGACAGCTTCACTCAGTATCACCACGGGCATTTCTCCTGAATGTTTCTGCTTTTTCTTTTTCTTTTTCTTTATTAGGATATTTGCTGCAACACTCAGATGTAACCATCAGGGGTCAGACTGTCCCAGCTCTCACCACCTTCCTCCTCCTCTCTGGTTCCACTCCTCACCATTGGTCTTCATTGTCTCCTCCCCCTTTCAGTGGGGGAGAATGCACCACCTTGACATGGCGGCTGGTTGCCATGGTAACACAGGGAGTCGTTGCCGTGACAACAGGCTTTTTATGATATCGCCTAATGAGATCGCAGGCAATACGTCATTGCAGCTCTGTCTCTCACACTGTGGTGTGTGTGTGTGTGTGTGTGTGTGTGAGAATGTGACAGACTGAAAGAAGTCTTTATTTATAGCCTGTGTGACATAGTAGAGAGAGAGAGTGAAAGGGCCAGACAGACAGATGATGTGTTTGTGTCCACCTGCTGTGGATTATTGAGACAATTAAAAAGCCCTCACCCCAAATCAAGGCCAATGTCTGCCGGCATGAATCAATAAAATGTAAATATTAGTCATGAACAGGGAAAGACTGTGCCCTCTGGGAGGGCTCCCTAATCCTCACACTAACACCCATTTTGCTCAGAACACCCACAAGAAAAGAGCTGAGCAGCAGATATGGTATAATCCGTGCAGCTGTGTGGGTGTATTTACAGTCAGCTGGGCTTTTTTCATGCGTCTCATTCTTCTGACAGTTCATGCTCCCCATGCTTCCATTTTTAGGCTCCATTCTTATCTGATGTATTATAGCTGTTTTTGTATTTGGTGAAGTGTCTGCGGTGTCATACCTGTATATGCTACATGTTTATATGTATTTAAGGGCTTTGGACCACTTGTCCAATTGTATTCTGTTCAGCTGTTATAAGTTTTTTTATATATACACATATCTACAGTATCTATATATATATATATATATATATATATATATATTTATATATATATATATATATATATATATATATATATATATATATATATATATATATATATATATATATATATATATATATATATATATATAAATATATATATATATACATATACATACACACACATACAACCATGTTCACCCTGTCTGGACTAAAGTGTCACTGAAATTGTCACCAGAGATAAACATATCTCAACATTATAACCCAAACGTGGTGCAAATACTTTACTTTGTTTTGTTTCAAGAGCAATGTTTTTCCCAGAGTCTCCATCACCTCATAGCGGTGTTTCAAGTTGTGTTTGTGCTGGTGCTTCTTCACTTCCACGGGCTCGGATGTGGCGGCGGCGGCGACGACAGTCGCCTCCATTCTCTCCGGCTGCCTCTGTCTGTCCAGCTGCCTCCGGGACAGTGACTCGTCCCGGGCTCGGTGGCCGTGAGACGAGGCGTTCTGGAGACAACCGAGCTCCTCGGAGCGGTCGCTGGTGTTCACTGCGCCTCTGCCGTCTGCTTCGCGTCTGCCCATCCCTCTGTGCGCACAGTGCGCACCTGTCTGTCACCAGATAAATCCTCTAAACTGTGAACAGGAGCGCGTTAAAGTTGCCCAGAAAGAGCTTAGTTTGAGCCGCAAACTGTTCTATTCTACTTAGAGGAAAACCGTGTGGTCCGTTTGAGCAGCGAGCGACACTGTCGCGTCCGACGTCTCCTCCTCTTCACTGTCGCGGCAGAAGCAGCAGCAACAGGAGGGAAGGATGAGAACCACATGGTCCAGAGCGAAGGGTGGAGCCTCCTCCTCATTCCACAGCAACATCCAGCCGGCAGAGCGTCACACACACACACACACACACACAGTCACCACCGTGGAGCACGGGGAACATGGAGGAATGCGTGGAATGTCATGCGAGTCCACGTGTGACACAAGTCACACGTGTTTGTTGATGCTTGAAAAATGAATAAATCCTGGAAAACATTTGAAGAGAGCAAAGACTTTTATAGCTTTTATAAATCCATCAGATTATTATTTGCTATAGACACACACTGTTGGGGTCTAATTTGTATTCATCATTAAATTTGACTTTAAATCATTAATGTAAATATTACGAAATGTTAGTATTGCTGATCAATTGTATTGATTTGTGTAGAGGGAGACGAGAGCAGTAAGAATGTCTGTGAATGTTGCCTGTGAAGGTTCTCGGTCATCCAGATTATGGTCATTTTAACAAATCAGTTGTCACCAAATGGCCCATTTGGTAAAATTAGTTTGTTCACTTGTTTGTTTTTGTGCATGAAACTAAACTTGTATTTTGTTAAACCACAGAAAAGCAGCAATATTATTTCTCCGGTTGGTGTTACACTGTAAAAAAAGAATCCGTAATAAAACAGAATGTTTATGTTACAGATTTTTTCCTGTCATTTTAAAATACGTGGGAATATCAATACATTTACAAAAATAGACTGATTTCATACAACATTAAAACACTGTAACTGTTAATAGACATGACATTTCTGTTTTGTTTTTTTTAAATAAAGTTCCCTTTTTTCCACATGAAAAAACTGTTAAAATGCATTCACAAAAGTATTGTAATTCTACAATTGTGCTGCAGCCCGTGGTGAATCCAGCCGTAAGTCTTTCCAATTTCAGGTGAGTATATCCAGCTTTCAGTATTCCACATGAAAAAGCCCTTGCAGAGAGCACAACCTGCAGCTTGTTTCTCCAACGCCTGTGTCTCACCAAGCTCTTCAGCTCATCAGGCAGTCGTCAATCTCAGGTGTGTTGGAGGGGGTGGAGTTTCCAGCTCCACCAGCAGATGGAGCCAAAGCTGTTTGTGGGAGTCATCTCAGAGGAATCTCGCGCCCCTCCAGGACACAGCCTCTTGTGACATCACAGAATGAATGAATGAATGAATGAATGAATGAATGAATTTCACATTCCAAAGACAAGACAAATGAATATACAAGTAAAAAGTAATGAAAATTAAATAAATAAAAAGGACACTTTGAGTATGAGTAAAATGACTCAATTGGTTTCATTTCACGCACGTTATTATGCACATAAATCTCAACTAAAAGTTTGGATTTGTTTGGGGGGTCCCAACCCAGTGTTTGGGAATCAATACAAAAAAAGTACAATACAATACAACAAGGATATGATTTAGTGAATTGTCCCCGTAGGAAAACACATTCTGAGCTCAGTGATGCTGCATATAGTATAGTTTTAGATGATTAGATACGATGATAATTATTTAAACTACTACACATGCGTCCAATAATAAAACACAGTAAAAGTCTCAGATGTGTGTTTTCAGGACAAGTTATTTGTTCATATTTTTCAAGGACATTTTGGCCTTTTTCTTTCCTGTAACAATATGTCTTTAAATGTTTTTAATGTTCACGTTAGGAGTAAAGGTTGGACATTTAATTATGATTGTTAAGATTAGGGTAATTGTGTCATGTGTGTGTTTGTACATGTGTATGTGGTGGGTGGTGGTGTGTCTCTTATAAGGACAGGAAAAGGTGTCACTCCCACAGAGAGCTAAAAGAATCCAGGAGAGAAGTGAGGTTGCTTCACTCCAACGACACAGTGTTTGAGTCTCCTTGCGCACACAGACACCTGCAAGTGAACCTCTCTTCTCAGGAGGATCCTACAGCAACAAAAAGAAAAGAAAGAAAAGAGAAGGAGGAGCTCAAGCAGATACAAGCCTCACACAAGGTGTGCAGGATTTGCACAAGCAGACCCGAGACATGGAGGAGAGAGAATGTCCGTCTGGGAGTTATTTTGTGCACAGGGAGATTCTGGATGAGCTGCGTCTAGATGAAGTGGCCCAAAAAGGGACTTGGTCCACTCAACCACCCCTGGGTGAACGGGTGAAGGAGTCCCTGAGGTAATAAACCAAAAAGCAAAGTGTGACAGCATGAACCGTGACAAAGGTGATTGTATTTGGGAATGATTTTGTGTTTGCTTTAACTGTGTCACCATAGCCAGCCACGAGGGGGCTCACTTTTGGTGCATTTCCACCGGCTCTACTCGCCCCGCCTCGCCACGCCGCGGTTTAAGTAGCGTTTCCACTAGCATAGTACCTGGTACCAGGTACTATTTTTAGTACCTGTTCCGGCGAGGTTACAAGCGTGCTTATTTATTTATTTATATGTTTATTTCGGTCATGACATTTAGATCACTCATCACACATCAGTGTAGTTCACACAATACACATAACCGAAAGGGAAAGCGGGAGAAGCCAAAAGCTTATCTAGTCCCGCCCCCCCTTATCATCATACATTACATAATTATTATTTTCTTATGACATTTGACAAAGAAAAAAAACATGTTTCAGCATCAGGTAGCACTCAGAGATGCCGTCTAGCTCTAGACAGTCAAATCAGACTCCATGTGTGTCTGTACATGTGTCCATGATATTCCGTCGCGAGTGACAGTCTCGACTTGTTGCCTGGCATATTCAGCTTCCCAAAAGTCCCAAAATAATCCAATCAATAGAGGTCAATGCATCTTTTTTTTTTTTTCCCTTTAGTCATCGATCTCATCTGTAGGATTCGCCTCGCTTTGCTTCTCCATTCTTTTCACGTGCTCGAGGGTTGTGGAGACGTCGGAGCGCAGCCCAACCATGGCTCTCTTTGTTATTGCGCTTTCCACCTTCACATTGATCAACTCATCGATCAACTCTAGCATTCCAATCGTCATGAATGTGAATATGTACACATCCTCGACATCCTCTACATCCAGTGCGGCAAGGCACACGACTTTCCACTTAGCCCCTCCGTCCCGAATGTAGCCAGCCATGAAGGTCCCATCTGGGCAACTAGGTTCTGTCCCTGACCTTTGTCATACTTTCCTCCTGGGTCATTCTGTATTGATTAATAGTCATATCTACATACTTCTTTTTCAATACACTCAGTTTTGCTGATTTTTTTCATCTCCTCATCCAGATTATTCCACTGTCTGACCCCTGTGGCCGATACGGTAAAGGATTTTAATGTAGTTCTTACCCTTCTCTGCCTGAACCTCATGTTCCCTCTTAGATCGTGTCCCTCCCTTCTGTTCATTGTTCTGTTGATTGTGAGGGAGGTTTTTGTTGGCAGCCCTGTAAATCATCTGTACTGTGCGGTATTTTATTAAGTCATAGAATTTGAGTATTTTTGATTTGATAAATAGTTGATTTGTATGTTCTCTGTAACTGGCATAGTGTAGGATTCTCTTTTTTGGAGTATAAACAGTGGATAAGTAGTGGTTTTGTAAGTGTGTCCCCAGACCTCTGTACAGTATTGCAGTTGTGGAGAGACTAGTGCGCAATATATTTCTGCCTTTCGTCACACAGATTCCATTAAGTATTCAACAGCGTCAGACATATTATATATTATTGTACAATCTCATACTCGATGTTATTGTCAATGAACAGGGCCACGCCTCCCCCACCTTTGTTTCTTCTGTTAACATAGACAAGTTTGTATCCATCCAGGCAAAAATCTGCGCCTTTATCTTCATTAGTCCATGTTTCCGACACTGTAATGACGTTGAAAGCATTTTTGAAGTGTTGTAGGTATTCCTTAATGTGGTCCAAGTTGGTGTATAGACTCGTGCTATTGAAGTGAATTAAAGACAGTTTCCCATCCATCTCAATGCACTCGTTAAATTGGTCATCAGTGTAGTACTGGTATAGATGATTATCCGGGTCAATTATTTCATTTGGGTCTGTTAAGTAGGTATTATGCGATGATTGGTCAGACTGCCGGCCGCTGACTGGCCAGAGTCCCGTCACAGGAAGAGACTTCCCACACACAAATTAAGACAAAACAGTGCCGAACTGTAGATTTACACTTCAAACTACTTTACAATCCTAAAAACGTAGGTTAATCTCCAACAAGTACCAGGGAAACCTCTATATTTAGCAGGAGTCTATTAAAGTGGAGTGGTGTATTTAGCGATCGCGAGCGGCATCAGAGGACCGCTGCCGCTGTAGTCTGTGGATTAGGAGGCTGTACTCCGGAGACGTGTGGACAGAAATCAAGCCGAACAGAATTATAGATAAGTTTAAACTACTTAACAATCCTAAAAACGTAGGTTAATCTCCAACAACTACCTGGGAAATCTCTATATTTAGCAGGAGTCTATTAAAGTGGAGTGCTGTATTTAGCGATCGCGAGCGGCATCACAGACCGCTGCCGCTGTAGTCTGTGGAGTGCTGTATTTAGCGATCGCGAGCGGCATCACAGACCGCTGCCGCTGTAGTCTGTGGATTAGGACGTGTGGACAGAAATCAAGCCGAACAGAATTATAGATAAGTTTAAACTACTTAACAATCCTAAAAACGTAGGTTAATCTCCAACAACTACCAGGGAAATCTCTATATTTAGCAGGAGTCTATTAAAGTGGAGTGCTGTATTTAGCGATCGCGAGCGGCATCACAGACCGCTGCCGCTGTAGTCTGTGGATTAGGAGGCTGTACTCCGGAGACGCGTGGACAGAAATCAACTACTTAACAATCCTAAAAATGTGGGTTGATCTCCAACAACTACAGAAGTCTGGTGTAAAGTCACTAGTCACTCGCAGTTTCAAAAGTACCATTAAGTAGGTACTTTTTTTAGTGGAGATGCAACCTAATCGTGCCGCGTCGTGCCGTGTCGAGGCGAGGCGAAAAATGTGACCCTCAAAAATTCATACTACTTTTTTAAAAGTTTAGCTAAATGTGACAAAATGTTGCTGTTATTTTCAGCGTGAGCCGCTTTACAAACCATACAGGACTTCTCTTTATGACAAAGTAAATAAAACATCTCCGATGCACACAGTGTTCAAAAATGAAAATGTTGTGTGTTTTAAAAGTTGAACTACTGGAAGTTATTTGACCGTGAAGTTCATCCTCAGGGTATGGAGATTTCAACTGTGTTGTCTTGGTTAAAGCTGTAGTATGTGAGCTCACTGAAACAGTGACCTGCATCTCATGTTGGGCTTGCTTTGCCAGAATAGCAGTTTTCCCCCAGAAATACTTTCTTACTTACTTTCTTCATACACGTTCTTTTTATTCAAAGTTTAAACAGAGCCCCGCACAAGCGTTGTTCTCTCTATCACCGTGGTTCTCAAGCTGTGGTATGTGTGCCATCAGTGGTACACAAGCTTCCTCTGGTGGTACTCCTGATTATACCTGGGTATGTGATCGGAGTGGAGCTGAAACAAATGACAACAACAACAAAAATACTAATTAAATAATAATAATTAGAGTCACCTAGATCTGAAACAATTACTCGATTCATCGATTATTAATCGATTAAAACAAGATTTCTGATTATTTCAGCTTCTTAAATGTGAATGTTTTCTTCATTTCTTTGCTCCAATTTTTGTTTGTGGACAAAACGAGACGTTTGAGAGCATAATTTCCAGGTTTGACAAACACTGATAGGCAGTTTTCTGACATTATATGGACCAAGCGATTACTCGATTAATCGAGAAAATAATCGACAGATTACTCAATTATGAAAAGAACTCTGAGTCACCGCTCCATCTTTATCTAAATGTCACTATACCAGTGTGTGAAGTGTATGTGACGAAGAGGAGGATGATTGGGAATAAATCTCCATTTATTCCCAATCTCCAAATCTCCAAATAAAGTGCTATTGTGACTAAAGTGCAAAGTGCTGTGTACCTTCCAGTTATTGTACAAAAGAACATGATTACCCACATGTGCAATATGTACAAGTAACAAAATGCACTTTGTTTAGTTTAATAGCCTTGGGTTTTAAAACTTCCTCAAATACACTTAATATATATGCAATCTTCAGCTACAAAACAAAGCCAAATAACTTACGACAAGCACTACTCAGCTATATGAACAGTGTTTTGCATCTTACTTTAAAAAAAAAAAAAAGTTATAGTTACAATTACTTCTCCCAAAAAGTGATTGAGTTGGTAACTCAGTTACCACATTGTAAAAGTAATTAGTTACTCAGCAAAGTAAATGACATTATTTTTCATAAATCCTGTATGTCAAAGATGTTTATAATACTTGAATGAAGAATAAAACCCCTATGTACAGTATTTTAGAGCATTTGGTATTTATTTATTTGAAATTGAATTAAAGGGCACAATTGACACACAAATGTTAACTTGGGCAAATCTCTGTATCTCCACCATTGCACAATGGCACTATCCAACTCTTAAATATTCAGTAAAGTAACAAAATTAAATATTGAAAATAAACAATATTTTATAAACACACACTTTGCAATCAAGTACGAAACCAATACAGACAAATGCTTCATTAAGTTAGAGTTGCCCGAGGTTGAAGTGGACAAACTCCTTTTCCCCGGACATAGTGTGCACGTTGTAATGTTTAACGCTACTGACTTTTATTTTGATACACCGGAAATAGGAAATACATCATGACATGCTAGGATGTAAACAAACAATAAAGTGTGGCTAGCAGAAGCTCCCAAGGAAACTACGTGTATCTGAATTTATTGATGACATAACAAGTCACAACACACTTTACATATACATTATTTCCTTTTACCTCGGTAAGGGAGAAGTAGTGTCGATATTTCCACTTAAAAAACGCTACGCTTCCCTGGCTCGTCGCCATTGTCTTAGAGCGTGCAGCGTGAGCAGGGCACCCGTCCACCCAGCCTATCATCATCAACGGTGTCGTCATCAATCATCTCCACCCCTGCTCTCTCCTGGCAGCTGATGTGTGGCTGTCAGACAGCCCGACACCGCTGCGCTTCATTCAACCGAATTGTAACACAAGTAACGCGCCACTTTACATTCTCAGTAACGGCAACGGTGTTGCGACGACAGGAAAAGTAATTCATTAGATTACTCTGTTACTGAAAAAAATAACGCCGTTAGTAACGCCGTTATACTTAAACGCCGTTACTCCCAACACTGTATATGAATGTATCCAAAGATATCTGGATTGTTTCTTCAGTGTTTTTCTTATGTCTCAGGTCAGCTCTGCTTGACTTACATTATGCTGAGAGATTATTTATTTTCTTAAATTCAATCATAAGTAATAAAAATATCTTGCCTACACCAGCTTTAAGTCACAAAGACATTTAAACATTAAGAAGTGGACAATGTGGCGGAAAAAGAAATTGATATTGAAAATGACTGCCATAATACGTCAGACAATTAAAGATTTTTATGCTTGGTTCCCCAGAGGAGATTTATTCACAGCTTCTCTCGCAAGACAGTTTAACTTTGACTCCTCTGTGATGTGACGGTGTGTCTCTGTTCACAGGTGTTCAGTGCCCAGGCTGAAGAACACCGTGCAGAGCTGGGTGCCTGTTCTTGAATGGCTGCCTAAATACTCCATCAGGGAAAATGCTGTGGGAGACCTGATCTCTGGCTGCAGTGTGGGAATCATGCGCCTGCCTCAGGGTTTGTACGCACTTTAAGTGTTTAAGTGTTTGTTTTTGGCACATGTTTTTTTCATGTCCAGGCCAGGCTAGCGGTCACATTGTGGTAGCGTCGTGGTTTTTGAGGTCACTTCTCCCTCTAGTGGCTGCTTTGCGCGCTGCTTAAAGATTCCTCCTAGCGCGAGCAGTTTTTTTTTTCCTCTCATGTACTAGAGTAATATTTCGCCCACATTCACATTGTGAAAACCTGAGTATTAGCACGATTGCGTCGCCATACTAAATTGAACCGTAGGTGTGAAGGTGAGGGTCAACGGTTGTTCATCTCTGTGCGTTGGCCCTGTGATGGACTGCCAACCTGTCCATGGTGTCCCTCGCCTTTCATTATTTAGTTTAAGTTATCGTGGAACTGTGGATCAATGTTGCCCGTGGGAATGTGATACACACACACACACACAGGACACAATAACTGGGGTTCTCTTTCAAACCTCCCTCGGTATCTCACAATGGGAAACGCCCTCTGCGTGACCGATCATGGAAGCTCCAATGACACCACGTCTGTCATATGACAGACCAATCAGCTCGAGATGCACGGGCCAGCTCGCCCCCCTTATAAGCGCCCTGCGCTCCGCACCCGCCATTCTCGCTTTCTTCCACCGTGAAGATCAACGAGCTCCTCAGCGGTCCTGTTTGAGATTGTTCATTTAACTGCTCTTCCGACGAGCCGTCAAGGTAGTCACCGAGCGTGAATATTCTATATTCAGGACTGTACACTGTTTTTTGTTTCTCGCTGCTTTCGTTGAGAAAGCTAGGCGGTTTTGCACTTCGTTAGCCGTCGAGGTCTCACGTGGTGTTTCTTTTCTTTGCTGACCGTCAAGGTTAGGTATGACTACCGCATCCTCTAAGGGGACAATGGCCAGCGGCAAGGTGAAGGACGTCGAGTCCCGCCCTTGTCCAGCCGCTTGCGGTTTCACAATTTCGGGGAGAGACCCACATCCTCTCTGTATTGCTTGTATGGGAGTCCAGCATGCTCAAGCGTCACTCGCGGACTCCGAGTGCTGCCAGCACTGCAGCGCCTTGCCAGCTAGAATTCTGGAGCGGCGCCTCAGAGTTTCAGCCGCTTCTAAGGCCGACCCCTGCCTCTCGGACAGTGTGGATACGCCGAAGCCGGCTAGGGCTAAAGCCAGCGCAAGCTGGGACACCCTCATGGAGGAGGATTTCCCGCCGTTGTTCGAACAGCTCCTGGAGTCGGAGGAAGAGTTCGGGGCAAAGTGTGTGGAGGAGGATGATAATCTGGATCTTCTCAATGACGAGAACGACGACGATGATGAAGACGCCATCCTCCCCTCCGCCCGGACTTCCCGCCCCGGCAGCAGCCTCAGCGGAGAAATCCAACCCTCCCCTGTTCCTCCGGAGGTCGACTTGCACGAGGTGTGTAAGCGGGCAGCATCCCGGCTGGGTATCGACTGGCCCGCGTCACCGGATGACAAGGGTGAGGAAAGGGATCTTTACGACGGTAAAATTCTGCCTTCCCGCCGTACACCGACGAATCATGTCATGCCCGCCGTCCCAGCGTGCATGAGGGAGATGAAGCGGTTTTGGGATAAACCTTTCCGCCACAGAGTTCCCGTTAAGGGTTATTCTGGCCTGGAGGTCGTTAACAACGAGGAGTGGGGTCTTGGGGATCCCCCAGTAGTGGAGCAGGCGGTGGCTTCTCACCTCTACCCCAGCCGGCGCTCCGCGCTCTCCGCAGCTGGCCCCGCCCCCTCGGGCAGAACGGAGCGCTTCGCTGCCTCCATGTACCAGAAGGTATATAAATCAGCAGCCCAGTCAGTGAAAAACTTAAATGTTGTCACCCTGCTGATGGCCTACCAGGCTGAGCTTTTCCAGGAAATGGGTCTCCTCCTGGATAAGGGCTCTCCGAGTCCGAAGGTTTGGGAGGAAATATGTGTCGTCACGGATCTCACCCTCCGTGTTTCTAGAGGTGCGGTCCAGGGCTGCGGCCGCGTCATGGGGCTCGCAGTGGCAGGGGAGAGAGCGCTCTGGCTGAACCTTTCCAGCCTGCCTGACCAGGACAAACAGGTCATAATTGACGCTCCTTTCGACCCGTCCAGGGCTAAGGGCTTGTTTGGAGAGGCTGTCACGGCCATGCAACAAACCAGTGACCTTAGGAAGAAGCAGGGTGAAGCCTTCGACCTCTGCCTTCCACGTAAAGTCGCTCCTCGCCCCGCACCGCCACCACGTCACGGGTTTGCGGCTGCAGCGAGAGGACGCGGCAGCGGTTATAATGAGACCAGGCCGCGAGCGTCTGAGCAGTCGTCGTCTCAACAGCGCGGAGCGCAGACCCAGAGATGCTGGCCCAGAAAATCATTCGCCGCTGTAGCCGCCGCTCCAGGCGCCGGGCCGAACCGCCCGTCCCACCCCCCGGACGGAAAGAAAAAGCGGTCGGCATAGGTGCTGTGGTTCGTGGGGACAGATGCTCAGCAGTCAGCACTCACGGAGATCTCTGCTCTGAGCCCCCCCGGAACAGACCGGTTGTTTCCCTCTCCTCCCAAGAGACGGAGGATGGACATGTTGGACCAATGTTCCGGTCAGCGCTGTGTAACGGCCCCGTTTGGTCATTCCGTTCACAGACAGAAGCAAGCACTCGTTCCCCCAGTGCAGAGTTTGTATCCCCCCCCTCAAGTTCAGAGGGTAGAGGGAAAACGTGCTATGTTCACACTAAGCACTTCACATGGTTTTTTAATAAACCCGCTGTTGCATCCAGGCTTATTCATAAAGCCGAGGGCAAGGCTAAAACAAAACAAAACAAAAAACCAAGAGGTGCAGGACAGTCTGTCGCCACCAGAGGGCGCAACTGGTCCGTTAAGCTTCAGGCCCCCTGGTCCTCTCGCTGTCAGAGCGGAGGTTTGGCGCGCATGCGCAGTCAACCCCTGGTTGTTTACAACCGTTGTCAGGGGTTACAGGCTGCAGTTTGCGATGAAGCCGCCTCGCTTCAACGGGGTGCTGACATAAGAAGCTTCTGGGGAAGCCGCGGAGGCTTTAGAGAGCGAAATATCTTCTCTATTAAGCCGAGGGGCGGTTCACATTGTACCCTAACCCTAACCCTAACCCTTACTCCCGTTATTTTCTCATCCCAAAGAAAGGCGGTTTGTTACGTCCGATCCTGGATCTGCGTTGCCTCAATCTACACCTCCGAAAATACAAGTTCAAAATGCTCACACACAATGTTCTGTTCCGATCCATCAGACCAGGCGATTGGTTCACTTCTGTGGATCTGCAGGACGCTTATTTTCATATAAGCATATATCCAGCACACAGGAAATATCTCAGGTTTGCTTTCAGGGGAGCAGCCTACGAGTACCAGACCCTGCCTTTCGGGCTGTCGTTAGCTCCGAGGGTCTTCAGCAAATGTGTGGAAGCAGCTCTGAACCCGGTGCGAGCATCGGGCCTCAGAGTATTTGCTTATCTGGACAATTTTCTCCTTTGCGCTCCCAGCAGGGAGGAGGCGAAGAGGGACACGCAGAGACTGATAGTCAGGCTGCACAGCCTAGGCTTCAGTATAAACCTCACAAAGAGTGTTTTGTCTCCCACTCAGAATATCGAGTATTTGGGTCTCGAAATAAACTCGGTTTCATTTCGGGTTTTTCTGTCTCAGGTTCGGGCGGAAAATTTTCGCCGTCACTTGGCTCTCTTTCAGCGGGGAAATTCAGTGTCATTACGAGACTGTCTCCGGCTGTCAGGGCTGATGGCATCATCAATCTCTGAAACTGCTGAAAATGAGGGATTTTCAGCGCTGGGTAACCTCGCTGCGCCTGGACGCACAACGTCACCTCAGACGTATGGTGAGGGTTTCCCCGGAATGCTGCCTAGCTCTCCGTTACTGGAGAGACCCGGGGATATTCACTTCCGGCGTCCCACTGGGAGCCGTAGTGATGAGGAAGACAGTTACGACAGATGCCTCGTTAACGGGGTGGGAAGCGGTTTTCGAGGGGAGGTCAGTGAACGGGACCTGGCCCCCGACGCTTCTCCAGGCACATATAAACTACCTGGAGCTGTTGGCTGTTTTCCTGGCACTCAAACATTTTCTGCCTCTCCTGGGAAGGTGTCATGTGTTGGTCAGAGCGGACAACACAACAGCCGTAGCCTACATAAACAGACAGGGAGGCACGCGCTCTGTGAAGTTACACAGGCTGGCTCAGAGTCTGATATTATGGGGCAGCGAACACCTGTTATCGTTACGCGCGGCGCACGTGCCGGGTGTACTGAACAGCGGCGCGGATTTACTCTCCAGAGGGAATCCCCTGTATGGCGAGTGGAGACTGAACCCCGAGGTGCTCCACCAGGTACGGGAGAGGTTCGGCCGAGCGTCCGTAGATCTCTTCGCATCGCACGAAAACGCACAGTGTCCCCTGTTTTTCTCGTTAAGAGACCGGGACGCACCGCTGGGTGCGGACGCACTGGCGCACCCGTGGCCAAACGGGCTGCTGTATGCGTTTCCTCCGCTCGGCCTCATCACTCCGATTCTGATCAGGGTGAGGGAACAGAAGTTATCACTAATCCTGATAGCTCCCTCCTTACTGGCCCAGCAGACCGTGGATGGCGGAGCTGATGCAGCTCGTCCACAGCCAGCCATGGCCGTTGCCGTTACGCGCGGACTTGGTGTCACAAGCGCGCGGGCAGATTTTTCATCCACACCCCGAACGGCTGGCTCTCTGGGCTTGGCACGTGAGAGGGTGAATTTACACGAGTCTGGTCTCCCATCTAGGGTGATTGAGACTATTCAATGCGCAAGGGCGCCATCCACGCGATCATTGTATGATAATAAATGGCGCGTGTTTGAACGGTGGTGTGAGGCTAAGCAGATTATTCCGTTTCAGTGCACGGTCCCAGAGGTGTTATGCTTCCTGCAGGACTTAATGGACGGTGATAAAGCTTTTTCCACCATTAAGGTTTATTTGGCCGCTGTTTCAGCTTGTCATGTGGGGTTTGGAGGTGCACCTGTCGGGCATCATCCTCTAATTAAGAGGTTCATGCGGGGTGCGCGCCGCCTGCGGCCCGTGCGTAAACTTCTGTTCCCGTCATGGGATTTACCCATGGTTCTGGAGGCGCTCTCAGGGTTTCCCTTCGAGCCGTTAGAGTTTGCTGATTTAAAGGTACTCTCCCTTAAAACTATCCTGCTGCTGGCTTTGACATCAGCTAACAGGATCGGTGAGTTACATGCTTTGTCTGTGCACAACTCATGTATGCAGTTCTCTGCAGATTATGGGAAAGTGATACTACGTCCTAACCCGGCATTTGTGCCTAAGGTTAGTGATTCTGCCTACAGCTGTTCCACACTTGAGCTGCTCGCTTTTCACCCACCGCCGTTTGCAGGTGAGGATGAAAAACGGCTCAATGCTCTGTGTCCTGTGAGAGCTTTACGCATCTACGTGGACAGGACCAAAGGGTTCAGAAAGAGCAACCAGCTTTTCGTGTCCTGGGCTCCTTCTCACAGGGGGAGGGCCCCGACGCGCCAGCGCCTGTCACACTGGGTGGTGGAGGCTATAATCCTGGCTCACGAGAGTCGTGGGTTGCAGCCCCCGGATGGGCTTCGGGCCCACTCCACCAGGGGCATAGCCACCTCATGGGCCCTTTTCAGGGGCGTATCAGTGAGGGATATTTGTGCCGCTGCCAGTTGGGCATCCCCACACACGTTCATTCGGTTTTACAGGCTGGATGTGACCAAGACTTCTCTGGCTCATTCAGTCCTGAGTGTGGGTTCAGGTTGATTGCGTGCTAGCCCATGGGGAGGGTTTTAGGGTGTCGACCCACTGCGGGTCGCGGCTTTGAGGGCTTCGGAGCATGCAAATCCGGGAGTGGGCTATATCTCCCATAGTGAGATACCGAGGGAGGTTTGAAAGAGAACGTTAGGTTACTCACGTAACCCCGGTTCTCTGATAACCGAGTGAGGTATCTCACAAACACTGCCCTACTTGCATAGGTGGGGTGGAAAAAATACGCTTGAGAATGGCGGGTGCGGAGCGCAGGGCGCTTATAAGGGGGGCGAGCTGGCCCGTGCATCTCGAGCTGATTGGTCTGTCATATGACAGACGTGGTGTCATTGGAGCTTCCATGATCGGTCACGCAGAGGGCGTTTCCCATAGTGAGATACCTCACTCGGTTATCAGAGAACCGGGGTTACGTGAGTAACCTAACGTTTTATAGCCTTACTCTGGCTTGCAATGGGACAGTCAGCCTGAATCAATAACCCAAAAATCTGAGGCCTGGGGCCTGAAGTTCAGGGCCAACTGGTGGGGAAAAGACAAAACCAGGTCATTCATGTTGTGAGGGGAGGAGAGTAATATGTGGTATTTCTGGATTGCATTATAAGATTTTCCTGCATGGCCACCACCAGAATTTTCAGACTAAAATCGCCACTGAACAAACTTACTTTCTTTATTTGCATTTCCTGTTTTCCAGGCATGGCTTGTGCTCTTCTGGCTTCCTTACGGCCCATGTTTGGCCTGTACACGTCTTTCTACCCCGTGCTGGTCTACTTCATCTTTGGTACTTCCAGACATGTCTCCATTGGTGAGGAAATTAAAATAAGCTACAACATAATACACATTTTTTTGAGCACTATTTTTTTCCTGTCACAATGTCCAACAGTTGAAATGCTGCTTTAGCACAGAGGTCTTCCCTTTTTTTGGTCGCTAACTCCTCACAGCTCAGGTCAAAGGCAGACGAGAGTTTCATTTATTTTCAATGGGAGAAAATTGCAGCAAAAATGTTAACGAGCCCAACATTTTTATATCGGCTGAAGAATGTAGAAGACAACAAAAAACTGTGGAAACAAGAAAGCAATAGTAGGGATGTCAACAGAGACGGCCCAAGCTTTTATGAGGCCCTAAGCAGAATTAGATTTTGAAACAAGTGGCCTACTTTTATACTGAGTGTGGTGACACTGAACTTGAATAAACCAGTTTGTGACTTTGGTTTTTAAAAGTTAGACCGGCAATCTTCAACTCCAAAATAAAACCAAATAACTTAACACTATTTAGATATCTGAAGACATCCTAGTTCACTTATGCCTTGGGCCGACTCTGGATGTCAACATATATGAACCAGTCCTTTGTGACTCTACATGCTGCTGTTTTGTATGTTCAGGTACGTCTTCCTTGATAAGCATCATGGTTGGGAGTGTGACAGAAAGGCTGGCACCTGACAGTAACTTTATCGTAAATGGCACCAACAGCTCTGTGGACTTTGATGCTCGAGACGCCTCCAGAGTACAGATAGCATGTTCCCTCACAGTCTTGTCAGGAATCTTACAGGTATATGTTTATATTTGTACCTCAAATTGTCCTATTTCACAATTTTCTACTAACTCCTCTGAGGGGTTCCCCCTCCCCCCTCCTTTCCCTCCTAAGACCTTTTTGGGTGTGATCAGGTGTGGTTTCGTGGTCACCTACTTGTCTGAGCCACTGATTCGCGGCTACACGACAGGATCAGCGTGTCACGTGTGTGTGTCACAGCTCAAGTATCTGTTTGGAGTCACGCCGGCTCGATTCACCGGTCCTCTCTCCATCATCTATGTGAGTATGGCAAGCGGTTTGTATCATGCATCATGTATATATATCATGTATCATATATATATGTATATAACAGAAATGATTTTGGTAACACTGTACAGTAACCTGGTGCCATAGTCATGGTAAGTTCAGGTCAGGTTATTTATTTTATTATAGCCATAGGTAGATTTGTTCCGAGTAAAAAAGAAGGGAGGCACCCATATCACACACAGAGGCATAACATAGTAACTGGATGTCCACTTGAGTACATCAGTCACGC
The DNA here is from genome assembly GCF_019176455.1 of Solea senegalensis. Taxonomy (NCBI): domain Eukaryota; kingdom Metazoa; phylum Chordata; class Actinopteri; order Pleuronectiformes; family Soleidae; genus Solea; species Solea senegalensis. Next base: position 11,427,980 of record NC_058031.1, on the reverse strand, counting down.
CAAGATAGATACTCTTTAGGGGGGGTTAACTACAGTTTCAAAAACTCCAGGATAGGTCCCCACACACCACAACATTTCTGTAACATATCCAGTATCTCATATCTCAGTTTTTCAATGTGAAGGATTCAGGCTAGCTCCCTTCTTGGACCTTTCACACAGGGGGGGAAATTTGGGGAAAAATGTTACGCAACTTAACCTTCGAATAGTGTAACCTGTGTATGACCTTGAATTGAATCAATAGCAACCTAGAATTGACTGAGCAACGGTGAATGTCATTTAAAGCTTGTTTCAATATTTCATCTTGAATAGTGATGTTGAGATCAGCCTCCCATATTTGTTTAAATTTAACATCAGGCTGTGCAAGTTTGTTTGAGAATAAAGACCCTATTCCTTTCCTACTCCACTCTCTAAAGACTGGTCTGTGTGTGCAGGGAGAAAGGCATGGTTATGCCATATAGGGGCGTGCACTGATGTCTTTGGAAGTTCACAAAATGTTCTACTCTGTGTCCAGATTTTTTGAGCATTAATTATCGTGTAATGATGAAAAATGATGAAAAAAGAATTGCCCTGAGGGAGGTTTTTTGAGGTAGACTTTGTTCTATTGCTAACCAGGATGATATCTCAGTCTGTGGATCAGGGTCTTTAGCCAGTTGCCAGTATACCGTCACTCTGCTATTAGCAGCCCAGCTGATCTAAATCAGCTGTGAGCGATTTAGATCCCGCTTTTTTGCCAGTTTACGGTGTATCCCAAAACCGTGCCAAACTCATTTATCAAGCGAATACGGGACAGATTGTTCGGGGTCTGACAGAAAAATAGCAATGTCATCGGCATAGAGTGATATTTTATGATTAATACCATCGATAGTGATAGGCCTAATGAACTTATTTTCCCTTATACTAATTGCCAATGGCTCAATGGCTAGTGCGGAAAGTAATGGTGAGCGGAAAGGGATGTGATCTGCTTTGATTAGTGACAATAGAAGTTGGATTTAAGTAGGCCATCCGTATCCAGGAAACAAAAGTGTCTCCTAGACCAAATGACTCCATCACCCTAAACAGGTACCCCCACGCCACCTGGTCAAATGCCTTTTTGGCATCTAAACATAAAATAGCCTGTTTAAAACCTGGAGCATATTTATAATACATAATATTTATTAACCGTCTTGTATTGAAAAAGGAATATCTGTTTGGAATAAACCCTGTTTAGTCTCTATGAATAAGGGATTCCATGCAGCAATTTAGTCTGTTGGCTAATATTTTAGTAAAAATCTTAAAATCCATGTTAAGCATAGAAACTGGACGGTAAGAGGCAGGGTTTGCGTCGTCTCTATCCTCAATGTCCGCATTGTATAATGTTGGTGGTAATTTTTCTATCTCAGTGGAGTGGGACAGCAACCTGAGTAGGAGTGGAGATATCCGCCGAGAAATGTTTTTATAGAACTCCCGGGAGGCTGTCCACTAGCAAAAGATCTGATAGAATCTGCCACTTCATTTATAGTTACTGTCTCATTCAGAGCCTCCCGTGAAGCCTCATCCAGCCTAGGAATGGGAACACCTTTAAGCCAATAATCCACATCACCTTCTGCTTTTGACTTTGATAAAACTCCACTAAACACTTATTTATTGATGTCGGGTGCGTGAGTATATCTCCAGCACCAGATCTAATTCTAAGTTTAGCCCTACTATTTTGCTGCCCCCTAAGTTGACGAGCTAGTAGCATGTGTGGCTTGTCTCCAAGTTCAAAGTAACGTGTACGTAGACGGGACAATTGATCGCTGACTTGTTTCGTTAAAATAGTATTATACTCATATTTAAGGTTAATCATTTCCTGCAATGTTTGATTGTTATTGCTTTGTTTATCAATTTCAACCAATCTTGAATTTCTTGATTTTTTTAGAGATGCCTCATACGAGATAATATGACCCCTCATAACTGTTTTAAATGTTTCCCACAAGTTTGAGTCTGAGGTATCAGAGGTGTCATTTGTGACTAAAACAAGGCACTTTTTATAGGAAGTGTTACTTTGACCTATCTTTGAAGAATAAAAGCATGGCTCAATAGGAGACCAAACATAAAGGACGCCACAAAGTTACCCAATCAATAATTCTGATTGATTTGACAAACTGAATGTAAAGTGAATGAAAGCAAAGGGGCGGAAATAAGGTGGGTATAGCATCTGGGCCAGCCCAGCAATGGACCGTAGGACCCAGCGCGCCCCCAAAAAGAAAACGGATGAAACAAACTAAACCCAAATATAGGACCACCGACCGCCGACAACCTCCAACCAACCAAAATGTGACACGACAACAGAAAAACAAAAAGTCCCATTCTCTCTTTCCTCCTCCTTTTAAACTTCCCTCCCCACGATGACACTTTCTCCCTCTCCACTCACAGCGCAGGGATTGCAATCACTGAAATGAAACACAGGTGAGTGTGGAGAGGAAAGACAAAGGGGAGGAAGAGGTAGAGAGGGAGAGAGAAGCTGCAAGCAGCCGCACATAACAAGAGAGAGAACTTAGTCAGTCAGTCATCATCTAACCGCTTTATCCTCCACCAGAGGGTCGCGGGGGGTGCTGTGCCAATCTCAGCTATATCGGGCGATAGGCGGGGTACACCCTGGACAGTTCGTCAGTCCATCGCAGGGCCACTCACAGATAGAGACAAACAACCATTCACTCTCACACTCACTCCTATGGTCAATTTAGAGTGTCCAATTTACCTAATCCCCACATTGCATGTTTTTGGACTGTGGGAGGAAGCCGGAGAACGCGGAGAGAACCCACGCACACACGGGGAGAACATGCAAACTCGATGCAGAAAGGCCCTTGTTCCAACCGGGGCTCGAACCCCGGTCTTCTCGCTGCAAGGCGAGAGTGCTAACCACTACAGCACCGTGTGGCCCGAGAGAATTTAGACGATACATAAAACCCAACAGTTCACACAAAGTGCTGCTATCATACTATTACTTACCTTAATATATACAATATAAAGAATATAGGAATATAAGAAGACTATTTATATTATACGATGTATTTCTGCCTCTCAGCCATTGTCTTTATTGCTACATTTTCATTCATTCATTCATTCATTCATTACTCCACAGTGTCAAAGGTCATAGTCAGATCACCAAGAAAAGAAAACATAAAAAAGGCCAGAAAGTAGTGTAAACGCCACCTCACTAATTAGAAAACAAGGCCAGCATAAAACTGAATGAATGACTGAATGAATGAATGAATGAATGACAGGATAAACACGAAAAAATGAGTAAAAAAACCTGTAAACCAAAGACGAAATATGCCATAACATACAAGAAGATAAGATAATTAAGATTCAGTATCCACGCAAATCAAATAACCAAAAATTATGTTTGCATTTTAAATGCCAGAATTTAAGGCCTTACAAATAAAACAACACTAGAGATAGAATTAGAATTATTGGAATTACACTCTATATTTGCACACCACACAGTATATTATTCTGCACTTTATCATCATTAGTAGTTCTTTTATCTTCCGGTGTTCATGTATAAACACAATTATTAGTACTAAATGCTGGAAACTTCAATTTTCTAAAGGAAATAATACAACTAATGTTATTTGATTTAAAAATGAACCTCCCTTTGTCCCATCCCTCTCCCCTCCACTCGTCTCCTCACAGACTATGGTGGACATTTGTCGCCTGCTGCCTCAGACTCAGGTGCCGGAGCTGGTCGTCAGCCTGGTGTCTCTCTTTGTTCTCATCGTGGCCAAAGAAATCAACGACTGCTACAAAAAGAAGCTGCCCATTCCCATCCCTATAGAACTGATAGTTGTAAGTATGCTGAGTCCTGTCTTCTTTTTCCACGCTCAGTGCAGAGTGTGTTCAATTACCAGTCCAGCAGGGGGCATTGTGACAACAGAAATCCCACTGGACTGAAGGACTGATGATCGATGATCTTCTTTGTGTGAGCTCAAAGTGAGGATTCACCACTGAAACTGACCACGCTTGACTTTTTTTTTATTTTTCCAACAGATCATAGCAGCGACAATCATCATCCACTTCTGTGATCTGAGCACTAAACACAGCATAGATGTGGTTGGAATGATTCCCAGTGGGTAAGCTGACATAGTCGTACTGTACGTGTCTGTGGACAAAACAAAAAGAGAAAGCTAAGAGGGAGGAGCGAGGCAGCTGTGTGTGGACATACTGTTTATATGATAGGAAACCACCAGGTTTCCTGTTTAGACGCCTAAACATCTCATCCAACAACAGTCGACTACAGTCCATTAGGACACGGTTGAGCTGAGAGCACGGATTGTTTGTAAGGTGAAGTCACAGTTGTGGAAACTTCATACATTCACTGTATGTGATATTCATGGAATTATACTGCAGCCAGTTTTGTTACTAAATGATTGATATGGTTTAGTGTCTTTGCCAGCTGCAGCATTTGTCAGATCATTAGTGGTGAAGCTAAAGGTGCAGAACTGGCCATGGCACAAGTCAACTATGTGGAAAAAAAATGAATACTAAAAAAAAAAGAATAGGAAAGTGACATTAGTTTGGTGTAAATAACACACTACGATGAAACTTATTGAGGCAACGTTTATATCAGTTTTAGATTATGGAGACATTTCATACAGGCATGCATCAGCTACAACTCCACACCCACTTGACACCATATAGCATTCAGCCCTGAGATTTATTACAGGCGACAGCTACAACACTCATCATTGTGACCTGTATTCAAAAGTGGAATGGCCCTCGCTATCTAATAGGCGTGATAGACACTGGATTTTATTTATTTTCAAAGCTCTCACTGCAAGTCTCCATCATACACGTTCAAAGGACTGGCTCACACTGCAGGTTCCCTCTGTTAACACTGAATTTGGAAAGTCCTGTTTTTCTTACTGTGCACCTGCAACCTGGAACAAACTTACCACACTTTTATCACTAGGACCATTTAATTCCATCATTGCATCTTATTTTACTTCCAACTGCTCCTGTTCTTAGCTAGACCTCTCTGTTGCTCTATATATTGAGGAGCAACTCGGTTGCTCCTCAATATATTTCTGAGTTTAAATAAAGGTTATAAATAAATAAATAAATGATTAATGCAATCTAAATAATTTGTATCAATAATATTCAAGCACCTGCTACTCTGAGGTGGCCAGAACGAGGCCCCAAATCAAATTCAGCTTAGGGCCCCATAAAGGCTTGGACCAGCCCTGTTATATGGAATGTTGGTTTGCTATAGTTATTTTTTTTGCACAAACCAATAAGTTTAACTCATCCTTATTACACACCAGTAGTGAACACAGACACATCGAAGAAATGGGGGATTTGGTGCCTTGCTCAGGGGCGCCCCAGATGCTAAGGTTTAAAAGTTGGAAACACTGAACCAAACAGTTTTAACAACTCATTATTAACAATTCATTGTGTGAACTGTTGGGCTACTTTCTTTCCTTGCCTTACCAGACAAGGAAATATTTAATTATGCCTGATTGGTCTGTTAAGAACCTTGTAACTTTTGTGAAGACAAGTGCCATAAGAATAAAGTTTATTATAGCAAAACCCAATTATAACAATAATAAAACAGATTAAAGAAAAATAGAGAGCGTAAAAAAAACTACAACAATGAGACTAAAATAGAGCATGACACAGGGCTAAAGAGGGGTCACACACAGCCATTCACTCACAATTTACAATTTACCTCTGTATATTTTTTGGACCGTGGGAGGAAACTGAAACTGTATATAACAAAAAAAAAAAATTTGTCCTCTTGTTCCAGGCTCAACGCTCCCCAGGTTCCACAGGCCAGTTGGTTCTTAGAGGTGATCAGTGAAGCCGTTGCTTTGGCCATTGTGGGCTATGCCATCAACATTTCCCTTGGCAAGACATTTGCTCTCAAACATGGCTACAAGGTGGACAGCAACCAGGTAAGCCACCAACACTGAGAGCCCTTTAGACCTCATACTAACACCTGTCAACCAAGCACACGTCTGAACACCTACAATCAATTTAGAGTGTCCAATTTGCCTAATGTGCATGTTTTTGGACTGTGGGAAGAAACCGGTGAACCGGGAGAAAAGCCACGCACACACGGGGAGAACATGCAAACTCCATGCAGAAAGAACCTTGTTCTGCAAACATAACATAATATCACACATTTTTCACAGACTTGCTGAAACTTGTGACTCTGCATTAGTGGGAAGCTTTGACCAAACCCTGCCCCGTGTTTTTCTTGTTTCTTCTGTTATGTTTGACAGTGTGGGTAGCCCTGATCCCCATCACATCCAGGATGCATTTTATTGACATGTCGTTTCACACAAACTACTGTGAGTGTTACACAATGTGACTCACTGCTTACAGGAAATAACCAAACACTGGTCAAATATTTGACAGTGTGACCATGAGTCACTTCACTGATTCATCTTTTTTTCCATCTCCATGTTTTTTCCTGGGGAGTGAAAACTAGTGTAGACGGGTATCCAGTAACTTTATTTGCTGATCCAGGTACAAATCTGGACAGTTTAGTGTAAAATATTGCAATTATACGTGTGATTAAAATTGGCACATCTACTGCTTCCTCTCTGGTCAAACATCAGCTACTACTAGAGGTCTCACTTTAGCCCCTTTTCCACCTCGACACTGCACGGCATGGGTTAGGTTGGTTTTTCACTACAAAATAGTGCCTACTCAACGTGGGCGGAGTCATCACTGCACGGCTGCATGAAACTGCCGTGACTTCGTTTTACATGAGACACACCCAAACAAGTGACTCGTGACTTGTAAACTGAATCATTACAATCAGTTCATTGAAATATTTGTTCAGTACTTGCTCCATGACCGGAGCACAGACTCCGTCTGACACAGTCACTGGGGACTGAAATGGGACTGAACCGCTCGCCATCAGCTGTGCTGTCGCTAAATACACCAGACTCCTCAGTTAAATACTGAGATTCTAGACATTTCCCTGGTAATTGCTGGAGATGAACCCACGTTTTTTTAGGATTGTTAAGGTTTTTTTAACTGATCTACAGTTCGGCATTGTTCAGCTTGATTCATGTGTCGGACGTCTCACGTCTGACCAATCAGTGGCCGGCAGTCTGGAAACGTCACGCAAAGTAGCAGAAGAAAAAAAAAAAAATACCAGACACTATCGCTAGTGGAAACACCAAATAAACATGTCGGCACGGCACACTTCACACGACTTCACGTTTCCTACTATAGCCGTGTGTTCTGTTTTCGTGTCTGTGGAGACATCTAGTGTTGTGCTTTATAACTGCTATGCTAGCAACGTATACGGCAGTGAACCTTAGGTTGAGGAAAATAACCCCGGGTTGTCTGAAACACAGGGATATGGAAAGAAATGCAGAAAGGGAACAGCTTTCGGGAAGCAACACTAGCAGGTAACAGCATTATATAACTTGTTGTTAAAGGGTCAAGGGAGGAGCTGGTGCCAATCCAAGCTGACATTAGTTAAAGGGCAGGTTACACAGTGTACAGGTCAGCAGCTTATCACAGGGCCTAAACACATGTGGTCCATTTGGAGTCTCCAGTTAACCTAAACCCATCCGGTCAAATATCAAAAAACATTAACACTAACCCTAACCCACAAAGTCTTCGCTGATGCGGTCTCCTCCAGTTATGTTTAGCATCTTTATGTCACACTGACACCGCAGCCACAATCTGTTTCTCCCTTTGCATGCACAGCAGGTCCTGCCTTCACTTCACGGGAAACAGTTATTAGTGATCCTCTGAAAATAGATACACTCAACAACAAAAACTTCTCCTTGCTCCACAACTCTTTTCGGGTTTTTTTTTATGACTTGCACCTGCAGCAGTACACACATACACACAAATGCATGTGACTGGGATCATTTTGTGCCAGAGAGAAATGGTTAGGGAGAGCGCTACGTGTCTAAGAGCTTGCCTTCTAAATCATTCATGTCCAAGTGTTACGCAATCAAGTGTCTCTTAAAAATCCTTGATATTACTCTCGGAGTCTCACTAATGTGTTGAACTGACCATAAAACACAAATAATAATCAACACTGAGGCAACAGACTCCAGCGACTGAAGGCCTTGACAGTAATAGTAGCGTATGTCAGGATTATTATCTGAAGTCTTCTGTTTTTCAGGCCTAAATGTGTCATGTTTATTACTTCTAACTGTACTTGTGTTAACACTTAACTGTAGGTGGCTGATTCATATGTTTCCTGACTCTTTCTTTTTATGTCGCCATTTGAGCAGGAATTGTATGAACTAGTAAATGGTCTGTATTTATACATACATACATACATACATACACACACATATATGTATACATATATATATATATATATATATACATGTATATATATATATATATATATATACACACATACACATATATATATATATATATATACACACACACACACACACACACATATATATACACATATATATACACATATAAACATATTGCTTTTCTAGACCACTCATAGCTGTATATGTATTCTGTTTCTCCAAAGTGTTATTCAGTCATTTGCATCAAGTTGAACATAAATGTTTGCTTTATTCAAACCATTGGTTCAGTCAAATTTGTTCCAACAAGTCTATCAGCTCTACATGACTTTGTCTATGTCTGTCAGTATGACAGTGTCTGTGGTGACGTTCCCGTGCTGCACACAGAGTGACACGTTTCACAATTGTATTTTAATCCATCGCGATTTTTGTCCACCAGCAGAAAGCAAAGCAAATCGAGTGCCAATCACAGCTGCTGTTTCCTTCACCATGCAGCTCCAAGTTTCCGGGATGCAGTCTGGACAATTAACACTTACCAAATTTACCAAAATACCTTTGTAACAAACGTCAGTAAACAACGCTGCTGTGGCTGGTTGCTTCATCTTGTAAGTGAGGAGAGAGCGGGGACGAATGGGGTAGACAAAAGTAGGTCACAGAGGCTGCAGTTAATTACTCACAGGTCCATGATAGACATGCAGCTACCTGACCCCAGATAAGGAGACAGTCACCCTACCAAGAGTAAACTTATGGTCTAGACTCAACCCGGGTGACAGTGCAGTATTCTAAAACTCTTCATGGCCTCTTCTTTGTATTTTTTAGTCGTACGCCAACCTGTTTGCAGCTGTCTCGTTTTCATTGCACAAAGTTGCCGTCGCCACCATCTTTTTTGACATAAAACTAATCAAATCTTTCTCTGTGCAGCACAGGAATGTCTGTGGGTGACTAAGCAATGCTACGATACTGACACAAAAGCCGTGTTTTCATTGAGTGGAACGGTTCGGTTTGGTACGTGCAGTGTGGGACGTTTTGGTTTTTTTTGCATTTCCATTAGGAATAGTACCAAGATAACCTGCCCAACCATTTCATTTTTTGGCACCCTTCCTTGTGTGACCAGAGTAAAAAGGTGCGGTACAGTCAGGAATAAAAGAGCGACTGGATATTCTGTGTTGTCTGTTGTGTTGTTGTTTTTTGTGACGCGTTGGTTTGCCGTCACACCAGTGAAATGTCACGTTACGTATCTCGCTGACCCTGCCTACCATGTAAGGGTACTGTTCTCAGACGAAATGCAAGCCTGACCCAGGGCTTTACCATCCCGATCCGTGGTGTACTGAACCAAACAGAACTGCACCGTGATGGAAACACAAAGCAAAAGAGAATTGTGTGGAGCTGATAAGCTTAACCAGCATTTGGCCCATACTTCCTACAAACACTGGCCACATAAACTCTGTTTCACCTGTCGTTGTGTTTCTCTTCTTCATCCAGGAGCTGGTGGCTCTGGGTCTCAGTAACACCGTGGGCAGCTTTTTTCAGTGCTACTCTGTGACCTGCTCATTGTCCCGCAGCCTCATCCAAGAGAGCACAGGGGGCAAGACACAAGTAAACACACCTACACAGATGTGCACTCACAGCACATTGCCTCTAATTAACTAACTGTATATTCAGCTAGAGAGCATTTATTGCAGTAAGAGTGTGTGTACTTGTGTGTGGGCTTTGTTATAGGTTGTGGGAGTGATTTCATCCGTCATTGTGCTGATCACAGTTTTGAAAATAGGTGCTCTCTTTGAAGACCTCCCCAAGGTAACACTCTCCTCCCTGTGCTGTTTCTTGCTAATGATCATTATCTGTCCTGGCATAAAATTCAATAACCAAAAAAAGCTGTTGGTGTACGCAATTAAATCTGTGCGTGTGTGTGTGTGTGTGTCTTCATCAGGCCGTTTTATCTACGATAGTGTTTGTGAATTTGAAGGGAATGTTCAAACAGTTCATGGATGTGCCAATGCTCTGGAGGACCAACAAGGTTGATCTGGTAGGATTTCACACTCTCGGCCTGCTCAGTTCAAAACTGTGTACATGTGACGTCATCGTGACTCAAAAAGTGGAAGTAGCAAAACTTCTACTTTGAAGCCTCAAACCTTGATATTTAGAACCGAGAGTTCCCAGATATCCCCACTAGAGCTGTCACTTACACTGCACTCACATGTGCCGTGATTTATTTTCCTCCAAATAGAAACAAAGTGACACCATGTTAGTTGGAAGGATAGCTGAATTTAGCAGCTGAGATCATTAACACATGTTAACTTTGCAAATTAGAGTATTAGAGTACTAGGGCCACATTGAGAAAAAAATAAATACAAATCTGACTTTGAGAATAAAGTCTTAATTTACGAGAATAAAGGCGACATAGAATGCTTGTATCACACATATATGTTAGTTATGGAGGTCTACTTACATATATTAACTTGTTTTCATGGTTAAAAACCTCCTAATCGCTGCAAACGAGCCGATCAAAATATCTCCTCACTGACGCTCTCGTCAGCCGCGCTGTTTCAGACCAAAACCACACCCCCAGAATGTGGACTGTGTTGTGATTGGCCAGCCAACGAGTGCTTTCCCACTGTCCTGTGATTGGCCAGGTACCTGGAAGTGACGTAATAAATAGGCCAGCTCTCAGATACACAGCTCCCCCTTCTGGCACGGTGGATGCTCTGCATCTCAGCAGCTACAACGAGAGTAGTTCTTCTTCTTCTGCAGTTGAATGTACGCAACCGGATGTGCCCAGACTAGTGCCCGCACCAGGAGGCGCTACGGTGGTGAGAGGAGTGGTGAGGATTTCTGATGACGACATCAAATTATGGAAGTGCCGATACGCTTCGCAGAGCCCAGGAAAACAATACAACACTATTTTCTCAGCAGTGGCTGAACTGTTTGTTCTGAAACTTTAGGGTTTCATAAACGAGGTAATGACGCAGATACACACACACACACACACAAACGCAGCGTTAATTGGAGCTTCCAGTCTATGTCGCCTTTAACACCTCAGGAAAATGTTAACTGTGCAAATTAGAGTATTAGGGCCACAGAGAAAGAAAAAAAACAGACTTCGAGAATAGGTCTTAATTTACGAGAATACATTTACAAGAAAAGAGGTGTAAATTTACAAGATTAAAGTCGTAAATTTACAAGATTAAAGTTGTAATATTCTAACCTGTTGTTTTAGAAGAGAGTAAGGAAAGTAAATTGACGACTCTAGTCTCCTAAATTTACGACTTTTAACTCGTAATATATGACTTTAATCTCGTAAATGAATACTTTATTCTCAAAGTCTGTGAAAAAAAATTATTTTCTCAATAAGGCCCTAATATTTTGTGAATTTTTCCCAGACTTCCATTCAAACCAAATTATTTTTGGTTTGACTCTCTGTGTTTACACTGCCCTCTAGCTGGTGTGGCTGGTAACGTTTCTGTGCACCATCCTGTTCAACTTAGACTTGGGTTTGGCCATCTCCATTGGCTTCTCCATGCTCACCGTCATCTTCCGAACGCAGAGGTAACTGCACAGCACTTATTGTCAATTATTAAGATACTGCATGTAAACATTATTGTGGATGATTCTGGTGTTTATTTGCTTTTCCCGTCACAGTCTGTGCTCTAACGTTGTCATTTTAATTCCTGATTTCAGACCCCGTTACTCTGTCTTAGGCCTGGTGTCAGGCACTGAGTTATATCTAGACACCGAGAGCTACAGGGAGGTAAGAACCTCTTAGTGATGAATGTGAAATGCTTTGTATCATAGTCGGCGACAAAAAGTTATCAATAAAGTCGTACCATATTTATTTTTGTTTGTTTTACATTGAGAATTCCACCCCCCACAGTGGTTAATGTATTTCTAGCAAATGTTAATTTCTACACATCTCCATGACAACAGTTTTCACATGACCACCCCTCCGGAGGAAGTGCTGTAATATTACAAGCTTTTTTTTTTTTTTTCACGGTAGTGGCATTACTGTCGGGATGCCAGGTTTGGTCCAGATTGAAGGAGCTCAACAAACACCATTAAATATTCATTTGTGAGCATTTAAACTCCATATAGGGCAGAGACATGCGTAGCTGAGGCCAGAACTGAACAAAAAATGTGATTATCTAAAATTTGGCTGAACTGAACTGACCGCTTAGAAGAGGAGACTGTGGGGATTGGGGTTGAGGGTTGTAGGAAAACTCCATTTAGATAAACGATACCAGGGGGAGGTGGGGAGTGCCAACATGAGCAGAAGCACATGTGTTCTTCTGAACTCTTCAACCCTATAATGTCTCCCTGCAGGCTAAAGAGATTCCAGGAATCAAAATCTTCCGTTCATCTGCGACTATCTACTATACAAATGCTGAGATGTACTTGGAGGCCCTGCAAGAGAAGGTTTGGTTTCATTCGTGTGTGTGTGGGTCATATTTTATTACACCCTACAAATAGTCGTTGTTTGGCGTCTCCAGCACCCTTTAATTGCTTTTCGTCATCTCTCGTACTCATCTCACCTTCTCTTTTATCTCCTCAATGCCACGCTCGGCATTGCGAGCAGAGTGAAATTGATATTGGGAAGCTGCTGACGGCAAAGAACAAGCGAAAGGAGGAGCTGAAGCGCAAACAGGATAAGGAGAAAAAGAAAGAGAACGCAGAGGTAAACAGGTGTAATCACAAATGCCATTTCCTGTGCTTCTTGACGCCCCCCGCCGCTGCTCTGCTGGTGTATACACACAAACGCTCCCTCAGTCGGGTCCCATCACATATTTTGACATAACCTATAAATGTTGTAGCTTTGCATCGTTCATGTGGGTCAGTGGTAGAGCAAGTCTTCTTTCTACTGGAAGGTTGTGGGTTTGATTCCTGGCGCCGTTACATGTCTACATGTGCCAATGTGTCTATGATCAAGACATGAGCGTGCTGTGTGAATGGATGAATGGCAACACTGTAGTGTAAAGCAGCTTTGAGTGGTCAGCGAGACTAGAAAAGAGCCATACTTTATAAATAAATACACAAAACTTCATCCCGTATGAATTTCAGCTGATGACTGTCTCTACTTTTTTCAACTGTTGGCAGAAAAAAGCAGCCAGACACTTGACCAACGGTGCACACTACTTGAAAAATGAAGAAAAAGCCTCTGAAAGACTGAATGGACAGAGTCGAGTGAACGGCGCAGCCATCTCCCTGACAGAAGCCTCTGCAAATGGGCTCAGTAAAGGAAACATTAACTGGGCTTACCAGCACGACACGACCACGGTGGACTCAGACTCAGAAGCAGGTTTCCACGTCGACGACAGCGTCAAGCAGGCGTCGCACTGTGGAGACGAGGAGGAGGAGGAGGGAAGGAGCAGCGGAGCACGCACACACAGCATCATCCTGGACATATCGACCACCGGCTTTGTGGACACAGTGACGACGAACACGTTGAAAAATGTATGTTTTTTTTGTTGACAGTGTTAACGTGATCACCTGATATGTTGGTAGGACATATCAGGGACACTCTGCCACTAGGCAGAGGAAGATGCAGAAACTAAATACACATGAGGGTGGGCCAACAGGTGGAAACAATCGGGGCAATCAAGGGAGGTGATCAGGCTGGTGACAGGAAGGGCAAGTGGTCTGAAATGAGAGGAAAGTTACTTTCAAAATAAAACACAGGAAGTCACAATATAAAAACAGGACAGGTCTCACCGCGGTGTGACACCCACAATAAGTTGATTGCGGTGAATTTCCATGATTGTGATAATTGTGAAAAATGAAAAAAATTTAAAGGTCCAGTAGGTAAAATTTAGGATAGTTTATTGGCAGAGATGTAATATTCTACCCAGTACTGTACTAAAATATACTAATATACTAGAATAAGCTTCTCATATGTATTAAGGCAAAGGCCTGAAAAAGGTGCAGTGTGTACAATGTAGTACTGTAAAAACATGGTGGTTTGTAGAGCTGATATCAATATAAAAGGCTCATTCCAGGCTAAAGAAAAAAACACTGTGCACTTAAAAAAAACTTAATTAAAAAAGTTCACCTCAATGTTACACACTAGACATTTAAGAGTTTTGTTTTACAAATAAAGGTAAAGGAATATCACTTAAAATATAATTTAATATAAATAGCAAGACAATCATGTATTAAAATTCCATAATTTAATATAAATAGCAGGATAATCATGTATAAAAATCCCATATCGTCCCGTGCCTACATAGAGGTCCTTTATTATTTTTTATTTTTTTTTAAGGACAAAAGGCAAAAACAGACAAAGTAATGTCTATGATTTTCTCCCAGATCTTCAGGGACTTTGGGGAGGTTGACGTGGACGTTTATCTCGCCGGTTGCCAAGGTGAGTGGCACGCCAGACAAAATAGAGACAAAGCTAATGTCCTTAATGCAGAGTCAAGGCACAGGAGCTCTGGATAATGAATGTATCAAGGCCTCAGCCTCAGCGACGCCACATTGTTCTTTGTCTGACATGTCAGTGGAGCATAAATATTTATTTCTCTAATCTCGTGGTCTGCCATTGTCGTGCAGCCTGTGTGGTGGAGCAGCTGGAAACTGCAGCTTTCTTCTCCGAGTTGATCCCGAAGACCATGTTGTTTGTCACGGTCCACGACGCGGTGATTCACATTCTCCAGAAAAAGCAGCAGAGGGACCTCATGCGAGTACGTTCATCCCTGTGACAGCTTCACTCAGTATCACCACGGGCATTTCTCCTGAATGTTTCTGCTTTTTCTTTTTCTTTTTCTTTATTAGGATATTTGCTGCAACACTCAGATGTAACCATCAGGGGTCAGACTGTCCCAGCTCTCACCACCTTCCTCCTCCTCTCTGGTTCCACTCCTCACCATTGGTCTTCATTGTCTCCTCCCCCTTTCAGTGGGGGAGAATGCACCACCTTGACATGGCGGCTGGTTGCCATGGAAACACAGGGAGCCGTTGCCGTGACAACAGGCTTTTTATGATATCGCCTAATGAGATCGCAGGCAATACGTCATTGCAGCTCTGTCTCTCGCGCTGTGGTGTGTGTGTGTGTGTGTGTGTGTGGGAGAATGTAACAGACTGAAAGAAGTCTTTATTTATAGCCTGTGTGACATAGTAGAGAGAGAGAGTGAAAGGGCCAGACAGACAGATGATGTGTTTGTGTCCACCTGCTGTGGATTATTGAGACAATTAAAAAGCCCTCACCCCAAATCAAGGCCAATGTCTGCCGGCATGAATCAATAAAATGTAAATATTAGTCATGAACAGGGAAAGACTGTGCCCTCTGGGAGGGCTCCCTAATCCTCACACTAACACCCATTTTGCTCAGAACACCCACAAGAAAAGAGCTGAGCAGCAGATATGGTATAATCCGTGCAGCTGTGTGGGTGTATTTACAGTCAGCTGGGCTTTTTTCATGCGTCTCATTCTTCTGACAGTTCATGCTCCCCATACTTCCATTTTTAGGCTCCATTCTTATCTGATGTATTATAGCTGTTTTTGTATTTGGTGAAGTGTCTGCGGTGTCATACCTGTATATGCTACATGTTTATATGTCCATCACCAACTGTAAATATGTTGTTTTGTGACTTTGGTGTTTGAAAATCACTGTTAGGATTTACCCAAGTTTTACATATCGTAGTTACCAAATGAGCCAAAACAGTAAAACAGCAACTCTTTTTCGTATCACTGCATGCATCAAACGCTGATATTCTCAATGGACTTCAACGCAGGAAGCTGTGCATACATGTATCCTGTTGGGAAAAGGCCATAATCAAACTGATAAAAAAGTTTTGTTAAGTGGCTAAAAGGCTAAAAATCATTTTTTTCCCACTGGCAGTCGTGACCAGAAACAGAAGTACGGCTTTTCCTCATTCAGATGTCAGAGCTTTCTGAAACAGTGGAAGATCAGCACACTGGCACTCATTTATAATGTCAATATCACTCCTACTTGACACATGTGTTCACAATCACAACAATCAGCCTGCACCTGTTGGGAGGGAGCAAACAATCACGTCAGGTTCAGTTGAAACAGAATAGATTTCTAATGGGTGTGTACAGGCAAGGTTTTACCATCAGTATTTGAGGAAAATGCAGAAAATATCAAGGTTTGATGTTGTAAAATCAAAATGAAACCACAACAAAATCAAATAGCATTTATCACAGAAGACTCAAAAGGAATGATAGCAAAACTTAGGCATTATAGTCAAATCTGATAGTCAACCCGAGAACTATTTAATGAACAAACCCTAATGGTTTTATGGTTAAAAGGAGTAAGAAATCTGAGACCTTTGAGCTGACTTTCACACCTAATTCCTGATGGAAATCACTGCTATGGTTGTTGCAGCAGTTAATTATCATTGTAGCAGCTTCGTACATCCTCATACATAAGGATTTATGTCCTGTCCGACGACATCGATCTATCCCATTGTGATAAGTCACATCTTGCAGAAGACAGAAGCTGTCCCTACCCCTAACAGAAGGTAACCACGAGGCTTTACTTTCATTGAGAGAACACTACGGGCATTGTTTTCTCTCCTCTGATGTCTAGCTGTACAGTTAAAATGTATTCATTTAACCTGGTTGTTGCATCTATTTTTGTTTCTTTTTAAACTGCCGTGATTGTTTGCTCTCTCCCGTAAGAAGAGGAGTGACCTACTTTATAAATGTGAGTGCCAGTGTCGCAATGTTTCTGGTCTGGCCTGAACTTGCTTGTGCGTCTCGTTTGTTAGTCATCAGGTCCACAAAAGCACCACTCCAACACAAACACTGTCCAGTATGAACGAATACGCGGCATATTTCCTTGCAACTGTTGTTGTGTTCACTGACACGTGACACTTCCAGGTAACGGCTTTGTTAATGTTTGACTGTGAGAACTTTCTTGGGACGTACAGGTGTAATGAAAGTGTACCAATGTCATTTGCATGTACCCGGTGTGTTTTATGAATATGTAAATAAAAAAAAAGCCCACAGAACTACATCAGGATCCTTCTTTATCTGGCCGTTTATTGCTTCTTTCCTTACATGGCATCAAATTCTCTTTCACCCCCGTGCACATCCCCGTCTCCTGCCTTTGCAAAAAGATTCTCTCTCCTTCAATTTCGGTGTAAATATTGATCATCATCCCCGCCAAATATTGTTAACACTAATGCACAGACCCTACAATACACTGGTTAGTTAAGTGGTGGGTTAGTCTTTTTTCTTTTTTTCTTTTCTTTTTGTACAAATGGAAGTTGTATTTTCATTTTTTTTTTTTTACTTTTAATTAGGAGAATACACAAAGCTACATGTAAATGGAGACACCGCTGCCATAGTCCACACACACACACACACACACACTCTCTCTCTTCATATTAGACACGTACACTCTCATGCGTGCACACACACACACACACACACACACACACTCAGACCATGGCATATAAGCAACAGATATGAGGGTTGTTGTTTTTTAAGTTTGACCAGAATACAGATTCTCCGTTCACTCACGATGACATGTCGAAAGGCTGCCGAACTATAACACAGAGGCGCAGAGAGGGAAGATATCGCAACTACACTGGACACGTCACACTTACAGAACAAGACGTGACACAACGGCACAAAGGCAGGGACTGGAAAGAGGGGCGAGTTGGCGAGGTAGCGTCAGAAAGCAGAGGAGAGGGAGCATCAGCCGGCGATGACTGTATAACATGTGGGTGTGTGTTTCAGTTCTTCTCCCATCTAATCTTTGGTCCATTTGTCCAGGGCTGTAGCTTTTAAAACTGCTGTGAGGTGCGTAACTGATCTGCACTTTGCTATCACTGGGCCGGTGTTGGTGTGCATGCATTTTGAGTGGGTTGTGTGTGTTTGGGTATGTCAGAGTGCAGATGTCGAGGATGACTTTGGACGTGTGTGTGTGTGTGTGTGTGTGTTCTGTCAGGGGCAGGTTGGGGGTGGGGTTGCTCCGCTCTTCAGATGACGCTCTCAAAGAGAAGGGTGCTCTTGGTTTCGGCGGGCGGCAGCAGTTTGGCCTCGCTCTCCGGGGCCAGGTACTCCAGGTGATGTCTGCCCCACACTGGGGTGGTCAGGTGCTGCCATCGCTGCACAGAGGAAAAAGACAAGGGCGTGAGGGGCAGTTCCCTGGAGTGATGTATTTAGTCTTCTCTATTGAGCTGCTTCTTTTTTGCTGGTCTAAAATAACACTATTGCTGCCTTGATCTTATAGCCGGTATCTGGCCAGGGTGTGTGTGTGTGTGTGTGTGTACACGTGCCATGAAGCAATTTGTGTTTCTCATGAGACCTGAGACTTTGCGAGACCTCCAGATTCTGAGGACTTTGGGTCAGCGGCCCTGAACAGACAGCAGGGGGAGTGGTCACAGGCCCCAATCTCAAGACATCACAGATCATAGTTCCACTTTAAGTCCATATTAACAATGTAAAGCAACTCTTACCAGGCGGATTGAGAATCAAAAGCAAAGTTACTTTACAAATTTGACATTTAGAGTTGTTTTGACTATTTCAAATCTAATCTAACAACATTTGCCCTTTGCAGGAGTTCCAGTTTAGCTGCTTTCTCTGTTCCCTACAGGCCGTGTAGTAGTGTTGGACAGATACGGGAACCAGGCTACAGTGTTTGACACACACAAAAAGTCCAAACTCCAGACTGTGTGACTCAGAGAACATTGGAATTATTTTGCACCACCTCAGCAGCTGCAGTTTCCTCTATTTATTTATTTCACTTCCTGACAGTGACTGGTCCACAGTCTTTTTTTAATTTATTTATTTTTTAAATAAAGTTGCATTTTAACAATCGTCAATTGAGAGAGCAGCTCCGACACACTCCAGGTGTGTGGGACGCTAGATGTGATTCATAAGAAAAAAAAGAATGCGTTAAGGTTGGTCCTTCATCAATTGTGATTTATGCTGACCGTACTTACTGTGTTGTATATGAAAAATATTGCATATTTTGTGTTTTCTTCATACAATATACAATAAGACATGAAAAAATAAGACAAAAAAAATTATTTTGAGGGTTAACTTTCTAAAAATAAAGGATTTCTTTTATGATCAGCTTTGATGTTGCTTAAAATAATCAGATTTTTTTGTTTTAGAGCAGTTTTAGGAATGGTACCATTTTTGCACCTAAAGTGCTGAGTGTTACTTTTTTTAAAGGCTGCATGAAGATTAAAAACAGAGACACAAGCAAAAGAAAAGGAAGGTGTACAAACACACAAATGAGCCTACTGACCTCTCGCAAAGATCCTTTGCAGCGCAGTAGTTTGTAGAGGACAGTGACGGGAATACAGAGCATGGAGGACAGAGCTAATGCCCAGCCAAGCACCTCACCCCATAGAGGGTAAGTATACACGGTGTTGTAAGTCAGGGGCTTGTAGTTCACCACGTGGAACAGGAACACTCCCTACATGTGCACAAAAATGTCATAGTTTCAAAAAAAAAACAACTAAAAAAACTAGTGGATAGAATGTACAGAAAAATATAGAACAACACTTACCACGCAGACAATAGGTGTGATGTAGGCCCAGCACCACTTCATGTAGGGGAGGGGCTGATAGCCGATCATACGCGCCACGTCATCCAAGAAACGGTCTGCACCTGGGAGAGTACACGGTATGACATAAAGACGCTGCGATGATGCATTCAGTGGTGCTTTTCTGTGTTGTGTTGCATTGTGCGTTTGCAAAGTTGCTGTCTTACCATAAACCCATGCGATCACAATGCACTCCCAGAAGGCCTGCCACAGCAAAGTGATGCCACTGGCAGAGTAGTAGTCAAACAGCTGGAAGACATACATCCCTCCCTGACAGACAAAGAGAGAGAGAGAGAGCAGTCAGAAACGCGATCGTCCCGTTCATTGTTTATGTGTGTGACGTGATTTCAGCACAGTTCAATCCTGGTAACAAACGTGTCCGCTCAACTGAGTATTCAGTAAACAGTGAAGGAGGATTGCCTAAAATACCTTCCAGGGGCTTGAAAAGTGAAGCATCGTTCGACTTGTCATTCGATTCCATAAACACACGGGACACACACAGAATGACATTTTTCTTTTATGCTCTTAAAAATGTCTCCGTAAACACGGCATTGTTTCAAGAAATGCCTTCATCCACATGAAAAGCCCCACCAAAACGACTCCAACGCTGTGGTACATATGCCAGGCCTGTGTGTGGCGCTGTAGTGCTGCTACAGAAATACACAGCGTATACAAGACACTAAGAAAAGAAGAATAAGAAAAATACAACTACAAAGATTATAATCTTTTACAGATTCTACTAAACCTGATTCAAAACATCAGTTTTTTCATATTATGAATACAGATACAATAGGCGTCATTATTTTGTTCCATTATAACCTTTGAGCACAATGTAAATCAATTTATCTGAGAGAGATACCGCACTCTGTTTACAGCCTTTCGCTAATTGTGTCCCATCACAGGGCAGTTCCATGGAATGATTGCTACTCTAACACTGGCAACACCTCCCTGCACTGTAAAGAAACGTGGAGAGAAAAAAAGGAGCGAGTCTCAAAGAGAGTTGGACAATGAATGCAATAAAACACGTGTCACTATGGGCAGAGTGTCTCACAGATGGAGAGACGGCCTCGGGTCATCTGCCGTGTATGAAACATTGTGTTTGTCTGTGCTCATCTGAAGAGAGGCGAGCGACTCAGGCCAGAGCGCCACAAATTAATATCCTGTGGATTAAACTCAACACACAACTGTCCTAGACATCCTGCCTATACTGCAGCTTCAAAATTCTCACGCAAGACATGCGGTTTCTGAACGGCATCAGTTATTTGTGTTACAATCTGCAAGTTTATGTCCCGATTATGTGTCCCAAACACCTCGTACCTCTGTGACCATAGACATGTCGATGAGGAAGCAGATGACGCAGCAGATGGCTGCCACCACCTCACGGCGCAGAGAGCCCAGAGCAGATTTAGGTGGGAGCATGTCCATGATTCCCGTGATCAAACCCTCTACCCCGACAAACTGAAAACAAGAGAGAGAGAGAGAGAGAGAGAGAGAGAGTGAATGATGGTCTTAGAGACAAAGAAACACAAAGGCGAGGGGGGGTCGGGCTGGCACAGGCCTCTGAGTGTGTGAACATGCATGACCTACATTGTGTCTTGTCAGGTTGTTACAACAATACTAGAATTTCAAACCACCAGTACCCAATAAATACCCACTAAATACCACAAATATACATACATATTTTTAACAGTAATAAAGATTAGAACAGAACTTGACAAAATGTAACTGCAAATGTTTATTTTCTGTCATGACTTGGCATATTTTTATTATTTTAATTGCTCAGCAAATAGTCGGTAACATGGACTTGGAGAAGGATTAGGCGAAAGACCAGATTGGGAGAGAGATCAGCCAAAAGAAAAACACGTTTAAATTTAAATAAATCGAATTTGCCCTTATATTACAGCATAGAATTGATTAAAGCATATTTGTTTTGTTTTGCTGGTTTTCCTCTGCTCCAATTTTTTCTGGTCAGGCGGGGGCCAGTCAAGCAAAAAATACAATTAAAGTCAAACTGTTTTGGGAATAAACAAAGGCAGAGTACTAGGACCATACTGCAGAAAAAAGGGGAGTTTTTGAGAATAAAGTCGTAATATTTTCAAGGAAACGCTCAATTGATCAGACAGGTGAGATGAAGAATGTGGAGCATCTTGTGAAGTCGTACTTCAGTTTGAAACTTCAGCATCAGCATCAGAGGTTTGAAAAGATTGTGTATAAGAAACTGAGTCTCTTCTGAAAAAGGAATCACACAGACTTGGAGGAAATCCTCTCTCTGTGATTGGTGTGTGCTGTTCATAGAGGTTTCATAGTTGAGCAGAAACAAATGGGTTGATAAATTATGACACACTGAGGCCATTGGTGTTGCAATTAATTGCGGCATGAACAGAACTAGCCATCCCATCATGTGGATGTAGACATATCGCAAACTATCGCAATATTACGACTTTATTATCGTCAATATGGCCCTAATAAAAAAATGTTCGGTAGGTGTCATCATTATCATTATAAAAAACAATTTGGTAAAAAAAAACAAACAGAAGTAATTCATAACTTGATATCAAGCGGTGGGCCACGTGAAATCAATGTGGGGGACCACATGTGGCCCATGAGTCACGGGTTTGAGACCTCCGTGACATTAACAGTCAGCAGTGTTAAATAACACTGTTAATGTCACAGTGTTATGAATAATGTCACAGTGTTATGAATGACACCGTGAACGTCACAGAGGATGACACTGTTGCAAATGGGTTTCTATTCAATACCAGTATTAATATCATTTTGAGTGGAAGACAGTGTGTGAACAAAATGTCCAGTTTAGAACTATCAAATGAAGCTTAAGTAAAGGATGAAACAAAGATTTTCGTTGTTGCTGACTCATTTCCATGACTCCCACTAACATTCCTCTCAGCCAGTGCACTGCACTGTGTCAGATGCACCTGACAGTGCGTCAGCTCAGACCACACTCCTCAGCCTCCTGACACAATAAACGCTTATGTATTTATTCCAGCTGCGGAGCTATTTTTAACAGTTTACTAGAAATGGCAGAAACACTGAAGGACAAGCGCGGCTACGGCGAGCAACGGACGGAGGAGAAATAAGAGAGGGAGAGAGAATGGAAAGTGAGAGTAACTGAATGAACTGCAGAGGAGACAGACTCTCTCTGTGGGAATCACACAGAAGCTCATTGACAAAATCCCTGGGCAGTAAAACAATGGATGTAGGCATTGGCACAAATAGACACACAACAAACAGGCTGCAGAGAAATGCAACGCTGACACTGGACGTGGTGAGTTTGGACTGTTAGAATGGGAGGAAATGAGGCAAACAGAGGCAGGAATGCAGATCGGCTGCTACATCTGCACAACATTAAGTTTGAAAGTGCAGCAGAATTAAAAATAAAGGAGCAGGTCATTATAAATAAACTTTGAGGTATCCGTACCTGGCTGTCCAAGCCCAGTATGAGCAGCATGAAGAAGAAAAGTGCTGCCCAGAGTGGTGCCAGAGGCATCAGAGTTACAGCCTTGGGATAGGCTATAAAGGCCAGGCCCGGACCTGCGAGAGGCATCAAATATCAAATATCAAGGCCAAAGCTTCACACACACACTCCACATTTGAGGTAAAAGGCAAGACAATCCAGACACATATTATATCTTGTGTCATAAATGCAATAATTGCACATAATTATATCAATAATTCATTCAATTTAATTCACAATATAAATATATATATATATATACATACATACATATTTTTACGTCAATATTCACTGTATTGCATGATTACCACATTAGATATATGAGATATGAGTTTCTTCATTCATGAATTGCCATTTTTGTTGGCATAGAACAGGGGTGTCAAACTCATTTTTGTTCAGGGGCCACATACAGCACAATTTGATCTCAAGGGGGCCGGACCAGTAAAAATAGTCAAATAATAACCTTATGAATAATAACCTATGAACAACTAGAACTCCTTTGTTTTTTCTCCTTTGTTTTACATTTAATGAAGGATCATTTTACAAAACATGAACTTTCTTGAGAAATATAAGTGCAATTTCAACAATATCAATATGCCTAAATTTACTATTTACACAGCACACTGGATCTCTAAAGGCACAAACATTTAGTCACGGGTATCTGGAGCATTTGACATTACGTTTAGGAAATTTTAACAAATTCATCTTGTGGGCCGGATTGGACCCTCTGGCGGGCTGGTTCTGGCCCCCGGGCCGTATGTTTGACACCCCTGGCATAGAACATACAGCAGTGAAAAATAGAACTAATTGTATAATTTAATTTAAGTTTTTTTTCAGCCCCAGTTTTGATATTGTTTATTTTTTTTGCATATATAGATGAGACAGCATTACATTTGTGTGTTAGCCTTCAGTTTGCATCAAAACTCAAAAGACGTTTAGTCTGTCCAATGTGTGTGGGTGAGTTATATCAGCTGTCCTGATATTAATAAAATAAAAAGCTCATTCTGGGGCGATGGAAAACAACAATTCATACAATCAGGTGACTGTACACCATGCAATCAGTATCAGTATAATTATTTCACCTACGTTTTACACACTGGACCTTTAAGTGTTGGTTTCTACGGCTCAGTTCTAAACATAGTAACGACGTGTTCAATAAATACGGCGTAAGCATCTGTGATGCGTCTGCCATGGTTTGTAATATCAAAGTGCTTCGCGCACCCAAAGACTGATAAAGGTTGTTTGTCACAACGCACGTTTAACGTCGTAAACCTGCATCATGTCGCAGTAGTTTGACCGATGATGAACATTTGGATGTGTGTCTCCATCAAACAATGCTCTTCCTCACACTAGTCTTGTATTTATACTAGACTTTGGTGGTTAAGTGGTCGGGGAGGCTCTATTCTTACCGCTCTCAGCGACCTTACTGATGTCCACGCCTTGCTCTGCAGCCATGAAGCCCAGCACAGAGAACACCACAAAGCCTGCGAAGAAGCTGGTTCCACTGTTGATGAGGGCCAGGACGAAAGCATCCCTACACAGACGTATGGAGAGGAAGAGCGAGGAGCAGACCGAGGAGGAGGGGAACAGAAGAGCAAGGTTGAGACTGTGAAGCGAAGATGCATTATAATATCCTGTAACAAGAGGCCCACATACCACTCTGAATCAGGAATCAATATCTCTGAAAGCTCACTCTTTCAAATATTGTCTTAATTCAATTAAAAGTGAATGGCGACACAAAGAAATACACACACTGAGTAGAGCTCTGACAACATTTAACCTTCAAAGTGAAACATTTCATATCTGAAATGGATCAGATTTAATTTGCTAGTGAATTACATAATATTACATAATAGTTAATAATCTCTGCCGATCGTCCAATCGCAGTACTTCACAGTTGTTACCATTCACTGTGCCTCTCTTATTGTCTTGTCTTCAGGAAAAACTCGAATTTAAGAAAACTGCATTTTCATTTTTTTCTTTCCATTTCTCCCTCTCCAGTGGTTTCCATGGAGATTTTTGTCCTTCCTGACACAGCTTTCCCATTTACCCGGGCTTGCGACCAGCACTAGGAGTAAACTGGATGTGGATGTGGTCAATTAAGAGTGTCTGATTAACAATGGGAGCGGTTAGCGCTCTTGCCTTTGCAGGAAGAAGACCCCGGGTTTGAGCCCCGGTTGGAACAAGGGCCTTTCTGCATGGAGTTTGCATGTTCTCCCCGTGTGTGTGCGTCCAAAAACATGCAATATTGGGATCAGGTAAATTGACCGTAGGTGTGAGAGTGAGAGTGAATGGCTGAATGGTTGTTTGTCTCTATATGTGGCCCTGCGATGGACTGGCCAACTGCCCAGGGTGTGACCCGGCCTTACAAGCCCAATTCCCTTCCCCTGATCAAGCTGTTTAATTCTTGTCCATTATTTTTAGTGCCCCACTATATAAAGAGACTAGATGTCTGATTTAGGACTGGGATGACTGAACCCAACTGTTATATGGCAACAGTTTTATTTACTAAGTCAACTGGGTCAGCACAGTGAGCAATGACCTTCAGTTTATTCTGATAAGTCCACTACTGGCTGCACCAGCCAAGAATCCTGCCTTTTAACATCAGCTGCATCACGATGGTTATTATAACAGTGACCTCTGCTCAGTCGACTGTCAGAAAGCTACTCTGGCGGAAGGGGATGAAACGAGTGAGAGTGGATTTATGGGGATAAGACCGCAATTATTAAAAGTCTATAATTGGCGATAATGCTTGTTCTATGCTACAAAACAAAGCTGTTGAATCAAGACAACTTTAGTAAGGGTGCAAAATTCTAGTTTTTGTGCACAAATAAATACAGTATTTACCTACTGTACAAACCAAAAAGTACTTTGGGTCAATTGTTGCTTTGAGCTGAAGTTCACACACTAACACACAACAACAATCCTAAACTTAACCGACTATAACATTTAACTGTGTGCTTTGTGTTCCCTTAACCAGAATCTTTGGATATTCGTGTGCAGATGTTTAGCATGCTGCTAACTTTTCAATTCAGTGCATAAAGTTTTGCATTAAGTCATTGACGCGTGGCAAATTTTAGCTTAGCACATTAGCATTAGCAAACTGGTCATGCAACTTTACCAGATATCGTTCCCTGGAGGGGGTGAAACATGTTATTTTCTGCATAACAAAGGTGCACTCGTATAAATGTGTGTTTGCACAGCAAAGATCTCCAAACTACTAATGTTTATTTTTGGACGGGGGTTGTGTATTATCTCACGTACGCTGAATCTTTTCCAGCCAACTCCCTCGTCAAAATTTCAGAAAATGTCAGCATGACTTCACGTGGGTGAGTTGGGTGAGTGAGTGGGTGAGCTTCCGCCCAAGTACCACTCCTGGCCTGAACGTTACAGAGTTTCCTCCTGCTGTTGTAAACGCAGCTGACCCAGACAATCTCCTGCTGTGTTCCTAATATGAAATGTAATTTACAGACATTTTATAGGCTGAGTGACACGAGAAGAATAGATAAAAAAAAGAGAGTGGTTTGAAAGTCAACAAGTCCCCAAAGCATGGTCCCGAGTCCTAAATACACTGACATTTGGGAGCAATTTATATACATGTTTCCCAGGATGTTCCTGCGCTACTTTGAGCAAGCGTGAGTGTGTGTGTGTGTGTGTGTGTGTGTGCATGAGAAACAGAGCAGAGCGGACATACCTCACTATCTCAACTCATCTTTTAACTTCCAATTAAGGTCAAGACAGAGAAAATGCCAGATGGCAGGATATCCACTATACTGCTGCTATTACAGACATTCCAAATATAAGCAGCAAGTGAATTCAATTATCTCCACTAATGCTGAGGAGCTCATAAACGTCTGAATATTATTTACACATCTGTCTGTGTATGAAGGGGAAAGATTATTAAGCTCAGCGGCCATGTGCACAAACACACGTCTACAATCCCGTCTTTATGAAGAGCTTTCACAAAGACAGGAATGATCGGAATGATTGACCTTCTATTGTAGCAGTTGTCGAAATAAAACAGAGCGCCTATAGGGAGGATAGAGGCTAATCCTTCTATTATTATCAGAGAGGATTCACGCTATCTTTTTAATTCAGCAAGTGTGAGTCATGACAGAAGGTTTAAATCCAGTGGGAATACTATCTTCACGGTGTGTTTAGTGTTCCACAGCAGTGGACAGAGTTTGTGTTGACGCTGGCCTCCATCCAGTGACAGCGGTGTCTGATTTTATGTTGTGTATGAACTCACTGGTAACAGTTGTTATGGAAGCGGTTGTAGCTGCCCAGTGCAGTCAGAGCACCCAGGCCGATGGCGTAGGAGAAGAATATCTGAGTGCCTGCATCAATCCACACCTGTCACAGGGGGGAAAACTGTGTGAGCTTAAAGCAGCAGTAGGCAAGATCGCGAGGAAAAATCTGCCATTGTTGCGTTTAATACGGTTAAAATTGATTTTTCTCTCGGGAGCTCCCCTCGCCACCCGAGCACAGACAAACATTTCTGTTTCATACACGGCAGATAATGGATAATCTGAGGTCCATCTCAGAATGTCTGTGCCTTACTCTCTTTGAGACTCTTTTCCTTTTTTGAGGTTTCTTTGGGGCGTATGCAGGTGTGTGCTTGAGTAGCAATCATCCCAGCTAACAGGAGCACCTGCTCTGTCAGTGAACCTCCCTTTAAAAACCTCCCATGATGGGACAGAATTAACAAAGCTGCAAAAGCTCTTAAAATGTGTGTGGCTCTCTCTCTCTCTCTCTCTCTCTCTCTCTCTCTCTCTCTCTCTCAGATTGCTTAATTTACATTATGCTGAAAAGTTGATCAAAGACACCAGAACCATGGATGGGCAGCATTTCTGATAAATGCCTTCATATTTTGTATATAAATAATTAAACGTTGTGTATTTTTGTATTTCCTTTTTAAAAAAAATACTTCTTTGAAACAATGTAATGACATCATAAGATGGTGATGACTTTCATTTGACCAAACTTGTTGAGATTAGAGAGGAAATTGATTCAGTGCAAGGTGACTTAATGTAGCTAGTATTTTTAGTCATTTGAAAATACACTCACTTATTTTCACTTTACTTTAAAAATACATTTCACTGTATTTTTGCCCATGCATGACCGGAACAATTCTGCCTACTGTGCCTTTAATCCATCTAGACGTACACACACTATAGACAGAGACTATGTATGACTTGTGTAACGAAATGCACTCTTGTGCAAAAGTTATACCTGGGCTTCACCAAGTTTGGACCAGTCTGGTTTCAGGTAGTAAACAATACCATCTATAGCTCCAGGTAAAGTGACTCCGTGGGCCAGAAGAACGACCAGAACCAGGTATGGGAAGAGAGCCGTGAAGTACACAACCTACAGAAAGACGGAAAAGAAAGGGAACTGTGGAGTACATGTCGTGACAACATAAGTCAAGGCTACACTTGGAGGGGTGGGGAGGTGAATAGTGAGTGCTATGCATTGACTTGCATTAAGTTAAAAGTATAAAATTCCACACTTAACATTTAAACTCCTCACATTACCTGAGTTAAGTGCACAAAAGGATATGATTATATGATGAATTTAACACGCTAGCTGAACAAGTTTAGTGCTTATTAACAGGGTCCATCAGCTATGCTCAAATGTTTCAATGCAACACCGCATAAGCATGTTTTTATTACTTTGATTAAGCAATTACCTGCTTTGCAAATACTCATGTCTTAAGAAGAAGCCCATTAGGTCCTTCCTGTAGATGTGTAATGGGCCCTGTCATGTTACTTTGGAGAAAAGGTAGCCTGTAAATGGAAAGCCAGACAATTTGTAAACCTCCTGCAATAGCAGGGGTTTGTGGAAGACCTTTTCAGAATGTATAGCCTTTGTCACTGTTAAGCTGAGAAAGCAGCCCCCATGCTACCTAGTAAGAAGCAAGTACGAGCTAAATCAGTGTGGTGAGAGCAGAGTGCTGAGACCGCACATATTTGATCTGGGGGCGAACATGGGCAGATTTAAAACACCTACATTGTGGAAAGTTTCTAATCGGCTTACAGCTGGCTGCCCCTTGGTCTCCTTAACCCCACCCGAGCTGTAGCAGCTCTGGAGACACAGGTTATTCAAACACAAACAGCTCCATATGCTACAAAATAAGGATGAATCATTGTTGGCACGTTAAAAATAATGAGTTAACACATTTTTTACACTAACAATGGAAGTCACTGAAAACAACGTGTACGTAAAGTATACAAGTTTATAACCCGACTGAAACATTAAAGCTGCAGTGCGTAACTTTTTGGTGATTGTTTTGGTTTTTATTCTGCCTCTGTTTGGTCTTCATGACTGAGGGAGCGTTTGTACGTGTACAGCGGCACCGCAGGTGCGGGCGGGGACAAGAAGTATTCATCTTGTCAAACGGATGAACGACTGGGTTTTATGATGATTTCCCTTCTGAAACGGAACCTGAACTCAGATTTCCGACTCAGAAACCCGGAGGTTGTTGATTTCACCTGCGACAAAGCGACAAAGCGTCACCTGAGCGATGCATTTGTTTCATATTAAATCAGTCGTACTGGCTAACCATTGGCTAACAATGGCTAGCCTGAGACTAGACTGTGTTCAACAGGAACACAGTGAACTCGGGGGGTTAACTCCCAGCTCCGACATCCAAGTTGCAATAATGTAAATAGTAAATGGATAATGTAAATGGAACGTAGCCTAAGAAACACAGGGAGAGTTGTGTAGACCTGATAGTGCCAACTCATTTGACAATGGTTTGAATCCAGTGGAAATTAGTATAGTTTTAAAAGTTACGCACCACAGTTTTAAGCTGCATATAGATTTGGTATAGCTATCATTACACGTGAGAGAACGGGGGGGGGGGAGCAACTTGCAAAGCAGTTAATGTTCATATAAAGACAAAAACATGTGTGTGCTTACACTTGTGTTCATGTGTTTCAGTCTAGACACTTATCCTCTCACTATACCAAAGCTGATTTTGGGGTCAAGGGGGTGAAATGCTGCAGTTACGTTAACTATTTCACGTGAAGCCATGCAAATAAAAGGTCTAAACCTGCATGAACCCTGACGCCAGAGACCAGCAAACATTTTATGTGACAGTAATGTGAATCTATACACTCATAAACCCCCGAAAAAACACTGACATGTGACATTAAAGCACTGTGAAATTGTACAGCCGTGAAACGCTTTACCTTGCCAGTAGATTTAACGCCTTTCCACATGCAGAAGTAAACAATGACCCAAGTGGCCATGAGACATAAGACCATCTCATAGCTGATGTCACCGGGCTCGTGCAGGCCACCAGACAGACGGAGCACTTTACGCCTGCGAGGAGAACGCGGAGATAAAAAGTTACCAACATAACCATTTTAAGTTCATCCTGGAAGTCAAATGACACTTTTAGAGGATTTGTACTGTAAATGCCACCAGAATTATAACTGTGACGTCATTTGCGCTGCAGACAGTTTCACATATCGTCCATAAACAACTGACATCATGCTGTGTTGAATCATCAGGCAAACGTTAACTGACATCATATTAGAAGCTTGTCTGAAGGACAACCTGAAGTCTGCCCTGAAGAGGTGAGGTACAAAATTTTTTTAGCTCCTGAACCAAAGAAGCTCTTCTCTCTTTTCCAGTGTTTCTTTTCTGAATGAAGTGAATGAATGATCTTTGGCAGTAGATAATGGTTTGTTTTCAAAACCAAATTACATTACATTACAAAACTGACTTGCTTCTCTAGTTCTGAATAAAGTCTGAATAAAGCGACAACATACTCCCAGAATTCGATGACTGGGGAGCGCATGCCCTCGGACTCCGAGCAGTTGCCGTTGAGGAAAAGCTGAGCTGAGGTCAGATTCAGTGGGGACGCGGAGGCGAGGAGGTTGGACGGTGGGGCTGCAGTGGCCTGGGCAGCGCTGCGGTTGTGGCAGGCGCGCCGGAAGTCCAGTGTACAGTTGGGAGTGTTCCAGGGATGACCACAGGTGGCCCAGGGCAGCGGGTTTGTGAAGGAGTGGAACAGAAAATAGAGGCCCCACACCAGAATCATGATGTAGTAGGTGTTACAGAAGAATACGATCACCATTGAGGCCAAGCCCAGACCTGACAGAGAGGGAGAGAAGACAACAAGTAATCATGACAAGTAAAATAAAAGAATAAAAGAAAATTAATATGATATATGATATATGATTTCAACATTTCTATGGTCAAAATCAGCTGTGCCTCCACTCTGTGCCGCACACACTGACTGACGGGGGCAGTTGGCGCATGTCCATTGCTGCCTCTCTTTATATCGCCAATATACACGTTTGATTACACATGTACGTGCCGTCTCTCTAATGTATTTAATCAATGTGTGTGACCTATTTAGTCTTTCTGATCGGCCGCAAATGCACAGGGTGAGGCAGAAAGCACCGCGGCGCACTGATAGGGAGCAGTGCTGAGCCCCGTAGGCACACCGGGTAACAGGTGCACGTCACTATGTATAAAGGTAAGACAATACACGATTTTCAGCCAAAAAAAAACCATTTAAATTATGAAAATTTGAATTTGACCTTATATTAATAATATTATTTTGTTTTTCTTGCCATTGTATTTTTGAACAGTATGGAATTGATTTAATCATAATTAAACGTTTTAAAAACAACTAAATGTTTAAATTAGGGTCATAATATGAAATATAAGCTTCTTTTTTGGGTTCTTATTTGTACATCTAACTCCAGAGCAGTCAGTGCCTCCCCAGTCATGAACCTCTCTGCATATCACTGCTTTACACATATGGGAACTATTCTTCATGAGTTAAACATGTCAAGTCATCAGTGGTGTGACAATATAAGTACCTAAGACCCTTCAGCACAACATTTAAACATTTGTTATTATTCAAAAATAATATTTCAATCTAAATTTAGAGAGTTGTCACTCCTCAGGACTGACACACAGAGAGGAAATGCATTGTCCGTTAAACTAAAGCTGACTTAAACGTGACCTTGTGATGTTTATACTGATTGCACAACATAATGGAAATTAAGAAAAAACAATTATTCTCTCTCACGTTGATGCTGCTTTCGTAGAAAAATGATTCCCCATCTAAAACAATGAGCACAATAGCATTCAACCAAAATGCAGTGTTTTTACAAGCAGAGGTTATCACTTATTAACAGAAATGCTTCGGCATCTTGCTACTGCTACTTTGTGATGACATTACAACAACAATGTAACTGTTGACCTCGTTGACGTAAAAAAAGAGAAAAGTACCTTTGAAGAGGGGCGCGATGTTCCAGGCAGAAACACCTCCTTGCTTCATAAACTGTCCCAGTGCAATCTCCAGGAAGAAGACTGGGATTCCCCCGATGAACACGATCAACAAGTAGGGGATCAGGAAAACACCTGCGACACACAGCGTACACATTCATCACATGGTGACTCTGTTACCAAGTAGGGACAGTGATGAGACTCTCATCGTTGGCTGTAACAATATTAAAAACAATGTTCAAAGTCCAAAAACTGCTCAATTATGCTGATTTTGTATTATATGTCCTGTGTCATGTCGTTATTCAGAATGAGCCTTTAATATATTTGTTTGTTGCCTTCCACCAATAAATGCTACATTTTGCACACTGTACCTTTAAGATATAACCTGGTACAGTGCATCAAATGGTAAATGTTTGTCTCCTTTATAGGAATAACAAAGCATGAAGTATTTCTCTAAATGACCTCTGTTCCACATGAACATAAGGTTTGCATTTAAAATATGAAATGCTAATGAGAAATCAATACATTCCTTATCAAAATCAACCACAAGATTGGATTCTTTCACTTCAAAGTGTAGTAACAAAACAAAACGTCAATATCGCTGCAAAAATGACCTTAGTTTTGCTAGACTTTTTGTCATTTACCACAATAGGTGTATTCTCCAAGCAGGTGTGTTGACAAAGTGACAGAAAATTGAGTATTAATTGTAATAATCCATATTATTAATAAGATTCTTACCAAATTCTACACATTTTAGGGATTAAATCCATTGGATAAATGTATGTTCGCGGTGTGAATGGACTGCACTAACACGCCACAGACAGACAGAGTTGATAGAGTGCAAAATTTGTCACGTTAGTTTTACCCTTCAAATCGATGAAAATATAAGAGACAGACAAACACTGTGCGTCAGAGTTTTCTATAAATAATCTCCTCTCGGACTCTTTGCTCCGCAGCAGAAGCTGCAATCAGCAAAAAGCAGCAGAGGGAGAGAGAGAGAGAGAGAGAGAGAGAGAGAGAGAGAGAGAGAGAGAAGCAAATGAGACTTTTTAATTCACTTAACAGCGAAAGGTTTGATTGATAATGTAACTGGGTGATGCCGCCACAGTGCGCAGATGGGAGGGGAGGAGTCACATGACCAGCTATGACGCAGAGCAAGTAGAGGCAGAGGAAGAAAGGACAGAGAGATGGATAGATCACAGAAAAGGGACACAGGGAGAGATTAAATATATAAAAAAAAACAAAAAACAACTGGGACAATGCAGCACTGTGGTGGCAGAGGAGGTTCAACCAACGCAACAATGTCTCACTCCACAGCATCGACCCCGTGCGTCTCTGCAACTGCGCCATTGATTGACAATTGGTGCTTCACTCAGTCCATCATTCTTTGTGTCACTCTGTGTGACCAGAAGGGCTGCAGCCTTATAAGGAAACGCTTGTGAGCGGGAGACTAAGAGGGAGAGGGGTGGGAGGAAGAGAGAGAGAGAGAGAGATGCAATGGGAGGCGTTGAATGGAATGACTGGAGAAAAATGGTATTTACATTAAATATCAATACCCACAACGTAAACTTCTCTCTAATTGTGAGACTGGATCTGTCACACACAGTCGAGTAACAAGTAAACAAATGAGATTTTACAAGTCTTAATCCTCGTCTCTCACTGCCTCCAGTGGAGTGCGTCGCTGACAGTTTCAACCTGGACCTCATCTGAGACATTCATTGTATTACGATGTGGACGCCCTAGATTCATCGAGGGTGTGAAATGAAGAGCGGGCACAGTGGCGGAAAGGGCTTCGGCACACGCTCACAGGACGGTTATTGTGCAACCTTTCCATACGCCTCCTTATCAAGAGCAAGAGTGGGAGAGAACACCTTTGTATACTACGTGAGCGCCGGGCAGGAGCACAGGAAGGAGGGAGGTGGAGGGAGCGGGGGGCGGGCACTGTGTGAGGCAGGCCATTGTTATACGATACCAGAAGGTGGGTATCAAAGCCATGGGTCACAAGACCCACACAGACATGACAGAGAGAGAGAGAGAGAGAGAGAGAGAGAGAGAGAGCTGGACTTAGGAACACACACGTATGCACAGTACGTGTCATACCATTCCATTTCATTTCAAATGGGCACCTCGTAAAAAAGAAAATAGCAAAAGTGGGTTGGGCAGAGATAAGAACCAGTCAAGGCCAGAACCTGCATTTGGCAGCGATCACCATGGACTGAACTGGCACAGATGGACAGGGAGAGGATATAGGAAAAAAGTATAATAACAGCTCCTTTCAACTCCAGTGAGAGTTCAGCAGCAGTGCAACTGTAGGACAACGTGTCCTGAGTCCTGAGTCCTGAGTCTGTTGCGCAACATAACAAGAAAAGTGTTGTCCGACCCAATGTGAGGAGCCTCTCAGTCTGACGAAATACCAGGAAGATTCTTCAATTAGGGGGGAACAACTTTTTCTCAAGAACATGTTCTAGAAGTCTTGTTTCCTTAAATGTTGTTTTTCTCACTCTGTATTCTCGTACCACACCCTGAATATTTGAATTCCAATGCTTTGGTTCCTCCTGCACAACCACCAAGAGTCATTAAAGGAGTAGTTCAGGTTTTGTAAAGTGACCGTGCTGAACCGCTGTGAAACATGGACACCAGCTCTCAGGGAAGACAAGGAAGGAGACAAGGAAAGGCAGGTTTGAGACACGTGACTAAAGGCTCGCCTATAGAAATCAATGCTTATTTAAGTCTATGATATCTTTAGAATGTATTCACTGAATTATCTCTCTGTTGCAAAGCCTGTAAATGGACGTTTATTAACTACTGCTGACTCTTCCACACCAAATTCCATTGAGCAAAAACCTGTGTTTTTAGCTCACATGGACAAAGGAGCTGCTCGTCTACTGCTGCCTTGTTCGGGTAAACCTGTGTATCTGTTAAATCTGTAATCTGTTTTTCCAAAAACAAAAGCACAAAATAACATTCCTGCGTGCCGTGATGTAAACTGGCTCATTTTCTCCATGGACTTTGGTGGGGCGAAGTGAGCGGTTTACAAAGTTCAGTCTAACGCTGAGCTAAACCTGAGACCAGATATCAGAGACTTTTTTACATTACATTACATGTCACTTAGCAGACGCTTTTATCCAAAGCGACTTACAATGGAATCAAGTACAATTAGCCAGGGGTGGAATCGAACTTGCGACCATGATGTCTTTGGTACACAAAGTAGGGTCTTAACCACTGAGCCACACCACCCCTTCAGCAGGCATAGGTTATGTTTGATTAGCCTTTTGTTAAATGGCTTTTAACACTGTGTGTCCTCACTGGCAGTCATGTTGTTGTTGTTGTTGTCGAGTATTTTTGTGGCTTTTGAAAAAGTCAGCGTTGCATATCATTGGGAAATAGAGCTGCAACAGACAATTTGCATGAACAAATAAAGCTACAGTAGACCGAATGGCTAGCGAAATAGATAATAGTTGGGTTTCCATCCACAGGTCATTCCTTATAAACATTTGGGATGAAGGATCGCTCTAATTCACATTGTGCTGAAAAAGTACCAAAAGCATGTTACCTAGCCCAGCTTTAACCGGTTTGAATGTTTCTGTTAAATAATTCAATCTTCTTAAAGCTTCCTCAATGTGAATCTTTAAGGTTTCTTTGCTCCTCAATGTCTTCGCTTTGCGGACAAAACTGGACATTTGAGGACATTGTCATTTTAAATGAGTCATTTTTCACTACTTTCTGATATTTCATGGATCAAACAACAAAGCCGTTAAATCGAGAATCAATGATGGAAAGGGTAAGAGATTGAGTATGAAATGAACGTAGATGAAAATGTAACTGGAGTGACCAACAGCCAATCAGACCAAGGATCTGGAGGGGGCGTATGCAGAGCGATGGACAGTGTGCTGGTTGTAGTAATGGCGTGTAAAGACATTAGAAAAAGCCGTTGGACGGGAAGGACATGTGTGTGATTGGTTCGATTTTTCAGGAGATTCTGTCATAGACATTCTCGTGTGTTCATGGTTTTCACAGTGATCCTGACGCTCACCTCCTCCGTTCTTGTAGCAGAGATAAGGGAAACGCCACACGTTGCCCAAGCCGACGGCAAAGCCCACACAGGACATGATGAAGTCCATCTGTCTGGTCCAGGTCTCTCTCTCCACCACTGGTACTGCGACCCCATTTCCAGTCCCGGCTGCAGCCCCGTCCTGGGACTGCGGCGGGCCAGCTCCTCCACCCTCACCACACCCCGGGCCCCCTCCAGGCACAGGCACCAGAGGGCGAGCTGACCCTCCGCTCTCCTCCTCAGACAGGGCCCCGGCCTCAAGCTGGGACAGACTGACATCACCTGGACAGGAAAAGATCACATGGAAAAAAAATAAAGGGTCTGATGTGAAAGTAGGACAGGAAGGGGGAGGAACAGGAGCAGATAAGACACCAGGAACTGGTCTGCTGAGTAACACTAATAAAATATCTGCAGACAATATTTTAACAACACTCTTATCTAAAATACACTCACACACAACTTCCCACCACGTGTCCTGGGCCATGGCCGAGGAGTGCGACTGCACGTTTACGCCTCAATGTCATTGAATGTCAGTGAAAACCTTAGTAACACGCCTCAAATTATGTGCAATCCCTGTGTTTTCACAGCTAATGATTGGACTGAAATCCTCTCACGGTTTCTCCTGCCACCGCTGAACCCTCCCCCGATGATGTTCATTCCCTCTCTCTGTCTGTCTGTCTGTCTGTCTGCCTCACAGACAAGAGTGATTAGTGTGTGCTGCAGTACGACACAGCAGAGAGCACAAGGTTACAGGCGTATCTCAAGCGGCACAGCTTCCTCCTCTATGTATGCCACACACGCACACACACACACACACACACACACACACACACACACAGACATGACAATGAATACATGCTGGCAGAGGCTCTAACACATAAATAAATGTGACGCGTCATCTCTCCACTGCTGCCATGTCTGTGATGATCAATGTCAGCCGCTCTGTGCTGGCTGCAAAGCAAGGCAGCTGAATCCAGATCAGAGCAGTTTGAGAGAGAGGGAGTGTGCGTGTATTTATTTGTTACCTTGTCAGGACCAGTAGTCCTCAGATTGGAGACCAAAACCTGGTCCAGATAAGGCAGAACCTCGATTCTGAGGCACTGGTTAAA
The DNA here is from genome assembly GCF_019176455.1 of Solea senegalensis. Taxonomy (NCBI): domain Eukaryota; kingdom Metazoa; phylum Chordata; class Actinopteri; order Pleuronectiformes; family Soleidae; genus Solea; species Solea senegalensis. Next base: position 11,390,314 of record NC_058031.1, on the reverse strand, counting down.
TTTAGGGCTAAGATTTTGAAGTGTGGTAATGGTTAAGGTTAGCGATAGCACTGTGGTTATGCTGTTCAAGTGAATGGACGTCAATGAGAGTCAGTGTTTTACAAATGATTTTGTTATATATATATATATATATATATTTATATATATATATATATTCTGTTGTATATATATTCTCAGAAATCCAAAATTATTTGTATCAATTAAAATGATAAATCTGTCTATAAAAGGCTGTCTCTGAAATTCTGAATATTCAAAATAAAAACTAAAACCAAACTTCGTCACCTCAACTTTTGGATGCAAAAAAACATTTCATTGACTTTTCTGAGGACACAAATGTGTCAATTTAGGATTATTTGGCCGACAGTGAAAAACTTGGCAAAAGTCTCTGTCTCCTCTGAAGGACACTGTGTTGCATAATAACAATAAACTTGAACTAAAGTGAAGGTCACGCAGTCTCACACAGCCTCATTCTACCATATCATATATAAAATTGAGCACTTTTTCTTCACAGGACGGCAACAAGAGGACACATCTATTGTCCTTGGACATGAATGGGGTCAAAAATAAAGTCCTGGCAGTGTAAACAGATCCTGACCACACTGACTTCACACTGTACAGTGATATATTAAGATGCATGTGTATGTGTTGTGTTCTGAAGTCATGAGGAGTGACACCTGTTCCGGCAGCACATTTATAGCTTTCAGACCCCTGCAGTTGAGTAGGGTCTGTGTATATTTAGATCTCCTCAAGAGTGTATTTATAATGTGGTGGTGATGAATATACTGTAGAGGGAGGCTGTGCTGCTGCATTAATAAATCATAAATCACGAGGAGGGAGGAAAAAAAAATAAAAGAAAGACAGTGGAGGTCATTCAGTTTATATTTATACTCACCCTGACTGTTCTCTTCCACTTCAGGTGACATGTTGTTTGGTAGGAAAAAATACTTGGATTTATTTCTACTTCTTCTTTTTGCTGTCTGAGCCTGATGCTGCTGGTGTTATGATTTAAAAAAGAGGCTCACAGAGACACACAGGCAGCTGTGCAGAGCTCAGGATGTCTCCCTTTTGTTTTGTTTTTTTTTCTCTCTCTGAGTTTGTTATTTATGCCTTCTTGAAGTAACAATTTTATCTCTCTTTCTCCCTCTCTCTCTTTCTTTCTCTCTCTCTCTCTTTTTTTTGGAAAAAAAAAAGGATCAGGATCGCAGTTTTTGTTGATGATCACACGTTGGAGACCCTCAGCTCAGCCAAGAGATGGGGAGGGGAATGTCACAAAGCGCCGCGCGGTTCAGTTCAGCCGATGACAAGAGGGGATTCAAAAGCAGTCGACGAAGCACTTGAAGGTAAGCCTGAAGAATCTCATGGATGACAGTTAGATGAAAAAGATGCTGCGCCTTTAGGAGGAGAAGATGATTCTCTTTAAACGCTCCAGTCAGAAGTCCATGAACCTGTGCGTAACGCTGCGCCTCCACACACGAAGAATGTGATCTGCTGCTGCTGCTGCTGCTACTGCTGCTGCTGCTGCTGCACGGTCCGATAGCTGTGACGAACTCTCTCTCTCTCTCTCCTCCCCCTCCTCCTCTCGCTCCTGCTGCGGCTGCTGTCGGCCGGCCTGATTGGCTGAAAGCGAGCCAGTGCGGTGCGCAGCATCATCATCATCATCATCATCAGCGGCAGAAGCAGCAGCATCATCATCACGCAGTCAGAATGAGAAGGAGTCACAAGGATGGGTTTATTACGCTGCTGTGCGTCCTTGACCTGAAAGCACACATAACTCACATAGCTGCAGATAAATGGCCACAGCAGGCGAGCGATGCAGCTTTGTTTGGGGTTGTTTGGTCTAGAGGGTGCGTTTCTGTGCAGTGTCAGCAGTTTGCAGTCACTTTCATCCACTTCAAGAGCTACCTAAGGGCACTTTTATTTATTTATTAACCAGTGTGTCTCATGCTCATCCTCTCTCATCGCCCTCACCATCAGTGGGGATGAGCCGATCTGATACTCAGTGATGAGGATCACAAATTGGGGGAAAAGTAAAATCAGATACCCGCTGTAAACCTTACAGGTGCAGTGTGTGACAGTGAGTGTTTCTTGACAAAAGTCCAATATTCTAGCCAAGGGAACTAAGAGGCTGCGTGGTTCCTCCTGGTGAGCCAACTCTGGAGCTGCTGCACTTGAACATGTATTTAGATAACTAAAAAAGGGTTTATCTTCACTTATTTGGTTGTATTTCATTGCATATTTAGCTCACATCTGTTCTATTTTTGTATTTGTTAGTTCACTTGTATACAATGTCTGTTGTTGTGTTTTGTTATTTTTTCAACTCAAGTTCAGTATCACCACACAAAGTACTTCACTTTGAGTATGAAAGTAAAATTTAACACCAGGCCACCTTTGTAATTTCACTGCCCTCTATGGTTAAAAGATGAGTGACATTGGTTTGGTGTAAAAAAAAATTACAATGAATATAATATAATATAATACAATGAATGCAATCTATAATTCTACATTTGTATATCAAGTGCCCAAATCAGATTCTGCTTATCCAGTCCAATAAAGGCTTGAGCCGCCATCTGTGTTGTGGAATGTTACTTTTAAAATTAACTGATTATGTTACGAAAAAGTGACTTATAGTTTTTTATATGGATTCATCTGTCCATTATTTTCTCAATTAAGTCAAAACATGTCAGAATATTGTCGGAACGATGATATCTTGCTCTGTCCAAAAAAATCCATCTGATTTGTGGTTGTCAGTTACTAATCGATAAACTCTTGCCGGAGCAAAGATTTGTTTTTGACCCACAATAACTAATAAAAAAGGTTTATGATTTCTCATTGTGTTCTAGAGCAGAGGCAGTTTATTAACGATTAAACATGTCCTATACAGCCCTATACAGTTTGTGCCAGAAAAATGAGTCAAACACACTGAAAGTTAGTGAACCTAAAACACATCACTGCCCCTTAGGAAGAAAAACAAATGTCTGCAGTGGAAAAATGCTTCAACAAATGTGAGGTAACTGATAATCTTCCTCTGTTGCTTTTAACATTGTGACTCTTTTCCTATTTTATTCCACTCTGTGTTGTATTTGCTTTTTTTTCCTTTTTAATGTGAAGCACTTTGAGCTGCAATCCCTGTATTAAAAGTGCTATAGAAATAAAGTTTGTAATTATTATCATTATTATATGTACTTAAGGCAAAGGGACTTACTTTATGGCGGCTGCCATCTTGCTCCCACTGTGTTTCTAAAGCAGCCTGAATGGTCAAACCAGTAGTGACAGCTTAATACGCAAACAAAGGAGACAGACATCCTTTCTGGTATGTGTAGGCCACCGTAGTTCCGCGAGGCAGCTGGGGGAGGGAGAGGTAAGCAGAGGAGTTCTCTGTTTGTTACAATCTGCAGTCTCACCATTAGATGTCACTAATTCTCACACATTGGGCCTGAATACTTCTGCATATTTACAGTTTTGAGTGGCATGCTGGTGGTTTAGAGTCCACGCAGAATACGCCGTCACCAGTATTTCAGTTCCACTGAAAATGGGCACGTATCGGATTATCTGCGTTGGGACCTGGAGCTAAAAAAAACAGGATGCCAAAAAAGAACAGTTGTAATTGAAACCACAATTAGATCAGGTCTGAGCCAGCTCATGTTTAACAGGTCAGAGCGGCTGGAGCAGCAGCTGTGTTTGATTTTGGGCGACATCTAGTGGACGCTGTCCACACCAACAGCAGGCTTACATGAACGACCCCACAGACACAGACACTGATAATAAAACAACACTTTATACATTTCACATCATAGAACACAAATAGTGACAAATTCAGTGCAACGCCAAGCCATAATAAATACTCCTTCCCTTCATTTCAAGATCACCAAATGGTGTAAATAAATAATAAATAATAAATTACAATAAATACTTTCAGACAATTAAATATGAGTGACACGTGAGGATCAGAAGTACAGAAGATTGAAATAGAAAATAACTCATTTTGAAATACACCTGAGGGACTGGCCTCCCGCAGCCATCATTTAAGTCCAGTTTAGAAAAAGTCCTGTATTTATGCTAAACAACATTTCATAATAAAAGCTCAAGAACTGGAAACAACAGAACAAACAGAGAACAAGCTTTAACTCTCCAACAGTAAATACCACTGACATGACAGATGTCTGAAGTGAAATGAAAGGGCAGGTAAGCAAGCTTATCTTTTACATAACTGCAATCTCTTGCCCCAAAATCCCATTCAAGCATCCACAGATATGTTATTCTGAAGTCATACGTTTAAGGCTCAATTCACTGTAATAGAGAATTCATATACTGCCGCTTCTTCTAAGCATGTCACATATTTTTATGCAATGTTGGCGTCGTTTTTTTAACTGCTCTACTGTGCGGGCGAATCTTGCTAATTTGTTGAAAAACGTTGCTGTTTATTTTAAGTCGAGAACCGGACTTTCTGAGCAAACAGACTAAGGTTCGATTAAGAAGGAGCTGGTGTGAATGCAGCCTAAGAGTTCACTGAACACTTTAAATCCACAGAGATCGAGCAATATATCACAGAACCAGACAGACTGAATATCTGATCCTTAAAATACCCCCGGCTGCTTTTCACCAGTGTGGAAACAGCCAGGGCGGACATTATTCCAACCCTTTCACACCAATAACACGCTTTCAATGCGAGTTACTTTCCCCTTAAATGCCAACCTTGAAGCTGTGACTGTGGATGCAATCTTCACTGTCATGATTCAGTTCCCGATAAACTCCACAAGCGGGAATCTGTTGTCTGTGGGTTTTCCATCACTCGGTATTCTACACTCATTTGGATTGTGTTTTATAGCAGTCCTCCGGGTCTATGGTGATCCAGTAAAATGTTCTCCTATGATTCAGTTCCTGCAAGCCACCGTGGACGTGGGACAAAAGACAATATTACGTCACAAGGACTAAGACAGACTCTATGGACACGAGGATGTGGTAAATATGACCTAAAGGCAAGAAATATTTATCAGAAAGTAAAATGTTAGGAGCTCAGGACATAGATCTGTCATCCAAAATGTGAGTATTTTCACAACCTGTGGATGAAACTATCTGTTGAATGATCCTGCCTACTGTAGCTTTAAGAAATGAGAATTTCATTCAGCAAAATAAAATACACTACCAAATTTACTGAAAGTAGAAAATCCTATTTTATCTTGTGCAATTTGAATTTATAAAACATCTTTCAGGCCTCGCCAGCTTCATACATACAGGACCGGATAGCCTATAGACTATAGATCCTGGTGGAGGTCACTGTGTGAGAGAGGTTGGTAATGCTCCTCCATAACCGACTTAGCTTGATGCCTCTGAGCAACAAGTCTCTGGTAGCGTGCCTGCATCTGATGGTCTGGGTCCACATTGACCCAGCTGTTGGCCGCCCACTTTACCCCACGCCTGACCGGGCAGTCGCCGTGCAGGGAATATTCATCCAGCTCACCTATCCAACCTGGGGGGAGGCACGGGAGAAGGTTAACAGATGAATCCACTGTGTTGTTGCTACCAACAAAGACAGCGGCACAAATACGATGAAAGACAGGGAAACGAAGAGGACAGAAGACAGATATAAGACTACAACAAGTATTAAAGTATAATAAGTATTTTGATAATTTTTTTTAATAAAGTTTTTGTTTTTGTTCGTGGACAGAACATGACATTCAAGAATAACATCATTTACAGGTTTGGTAAACACTGATTTTCTGAGTTTACGGACCTCGGTACTCAATTACTTACTTAGAAGATAATTGACAGATTAATTAATTATGAATCATTAGACGCAGCCCTACAGAAAGATATAAAGGCAGACAGTAAAAACTTAACAAAGTCAATTTCCCTGAGTCCATCATCTGTGTGCAAAGTGACCTTTCACCCCTAATTTCAGATGCTCCTCTCCCACAAGTGATTTCTCTGGAGTGCTGGTGGACCAGTTTATGATGAACCCACGTTTTTAGGATTGTTAAGTCTTTTTAACTGATCTACAGTTTGGCATTGTTCGGCTCGATTCTTGTGTTGGACGTCTCTTCCTGTGACGGCACTCACCGTACAGAGGGGTCCAGGTGGACAGGGCAAGGGGTGAGACGGGACTGAGCCTTAGTTTGGAAACTAACAATTATTTTATTTGAACATTAGAACATTTTCTTGATTAACTGATATGCTATTGTGTCCATAAAATGCAAAGAATGGTAAAAAGATTTTTTCCCAAAACTCAAAATGGACATCTTCAAACGTCTTGTTGATATTTCGCTTACTATCATGGAGGAGACTCAGGACTGTTGAGCCATTATCAACAAGCAAATTGAATCCTTACCTCTTCCATCAGACAGGTGGTTGTACCAGAGAAGTGCGGTCCCAGGAGAAGGTTTTATTCTCAAGTTCCCCCTGCCACACGTCTCCTGTGTGTTGGTCAGGTCAGCTCCATCCTGGACCAATGCCTAAGACGTGCAAAACATCTGTCAACACTTTGTGTCTGATGATTTTGTTCTGGCACACGTTGATCACTGAGGTGTCAGATTCCTTGTCACGAGTCATCACAGTGGCTTAATCTCATCAGCAACATTCAGGTCATGTCGCGTTGTCATCATTTCACAGAGGCAGTGTTACGAACAGGTCTGTGGGTTGTAAACACACACTCACCTGCTCGTCATAGGTACGATTGTCTGCCACAGGGAAGGTTGTCTCTCCACCTTCCTCTGCAGAGTTGAGGTAGAACAACACAGTAAGATACCTGGAAAACAAATTCAGAATCGATCGTTATGGGGGGTTTTTTATGACGATTTTTATGCCCATATATTTACCCAATTTCCTTTTTTTCCTCCATCTGATAAAACACAACAGTGTAATTATCAAACAATACAAATGAACTGCTTAACTTGCGTACCCAGTTATTGGACAACACTAATGGTCTCTCTACACTTTTTTGTCTGCACACTAGTGGAATTATATGCAATATTTTTGATAAAAAATAATGTATAATCTAAATATTAAAAAAAAACAATCTAAAAAATGAACTTTTGGAATGAACAAATAATGTTTTTTTGTGACTTAGTAACACATTCAAAAAAAAGCATAATTTGAAAGAATTGACAATTATTATTCAATATCGTCCAGATTAATGTCTACCTCTCTTAGAGACTGACAGCAAAATTTTAATTTGAAACTACAAGGAAGAGAAACATAGAAATTGATTAAACTATCAGTTATTCAACTTATCTAATGACTCATTTCTTGATTTGTGATTGTGTCCCCATTATTCAGTTAATATAACTAGGGCTGAATTTTTTTTTTTTTCCAATTAGTCACAACAAATTAAAAGAAAGAATAAAACACACAGCTGTATTAATTATCTCGAGTTGAAGGCTACATCTGTCATATACTCTGTACTCATCTCACATAAACCATTCCGTAGATTAAATATGTTACAACTCAATTATTAATGTGCTCCAACCCACAGAAAATAAACCATCATGTGTTGCTTAACTGCCTCCATGTTCATCACCGCCAAGTCAACGAGCGTATGTTCTCCACTGTTGAACATTAAAGTACTATCTGCACTGCAAAGATGTCTGGACAGCTCAGTTTTAACCACTCAGCTTAAGTAGCACAGGCCATCAGCACAGCACCTCTTACCACAGACTGGTGCAAGAGAACAGAGATAACAGGAGAATAACGTGAACATTCACCTGATTTCATTGGTTTATTATTGAGTTTTTATAGCATTTATTTATTATCATGCACCTACACCTAAATTTCGCATCGGCATTGTTTTTATAATTAATTATAATATAACCAATTATATTGTCTAATGCAAGCCCTGCAGGGAAAATGCGTGGTTATGAAGAAATATATTAATATTATATAACCTATTATATTATAACCTTCATGACCACTTATCTTGTTGGAGAACTATTATTATGAAATTGTGAATGCGTATATTGTTACATGCTATGCGCTCGTCTTTGTATCTCTTTTTGTTGGAGTCTTGTCCCTTATGGGATGGGCACTGTTGAGAGCATGACACTTAATAAACAAAACAAATAAACCACTCAATCCAATCAACTATTCAGACCTGATGGAACCGGATGGAACGGGTCAGTACAGGTTTGGATAAATATTATGTGTTTGTTCAGAATGGATGGGTTGGCAGGGTACGTGTGTAGCACCTTATACTATATTTTTTATTTCAAATCTATGTGATATTTTGAGGGTCATCTATGATATGAAGTGTCTCTACATACAAAGAAAATTAGCCGTAACCTTGATAACAGTTATGTATCAAGAACAGGGAAACACAAACTTTAGAGCAGCTAGACTGCAAAAATGTATTATTATACATGGTCATGATAAATGGAAGAAATTATTACAATTATTATTATTATTATGCATCTAAGACCTGGTGGCTACACAGGACTCAGTGGCTGCCCCAGCTGAGCTCACTGTGAGATGATTCAACATGTTTGTGTGAGTTAAGAGTATCTGAAGAGTTCATACCTGCAGGAGACCTCTGTGAGCGCAGACGTGTTTCCCGCCAGGCGTGTGTGCGCGCAGCTCGTCTCTAAATGCGAATGGCTGCTGTCATGGTGGGCGTCACTGAAGTCTCCCTGTTCATAGCGAATCACCTGCAGAGGCTCACTCAGTTCCACCAATGATGAGGGCAAACGTGTCAGAGTGATGACTCTGGGGAAAAAAAAAGAAAAAAAGTTAATGACAGATAAACATAATATCATCAAATATGAGCGTAAAAAAATAAGGGCATGTTATATGTGTGTGTGTGTGTGTGTGTGTGTGGGTATGTTAACCTGTTCCTGAGTGTTTGCAGTATGTGGTGAGATCCTGATCCTTGGTAAAGCCACGTGTGTTTGCTTCTCTGTTTGAAGTGACTCTGGAGCTTCCCACTTCGTTGCTGTCCCGGGCCTTGTGACACATCATAGACATGCCTAAAGTCCTCCAAGGTCAGAAAACCTGTCGGGCACACATAAACACACACACACAAATCCAATATAAGAATATTACATACCATCATATCATCATTATAATAATATTAATAGCAGCAACCACACACAGAGCTGGAGTCAGTGAGGTTGTGTTTTTGCTAAAGTCCTGGTATAGTATGGTTCAGTTTGGTGCATCACTCAATTATTTGTGTTTTATTTGTCAAGACAACAAAATAACTAATCCCACTACTAAACTACTAAGCTGTAAGGCTGCAGTGATTATTTATTTAGATATACTTTTTGTATTATCGATTAAACAGCTTGAATGTTTGTTTTTTTTAATAATAAAAATAAATTCTCCTTCTAAAAGTGTGAATATTTTCAGGCTTCTTTGCTCCATATAACAAAAGGTTTGGAAAACACTGATCAACGTTTTCCGCCAAAACAACCAATCGATTAATCGAGAAAATAATCCACAGATGACCGCCGCCTTTCCCCTTATGCCAGCTGGGGTCGACTCCAGCTCCCTGTGACCCTCATGTGGAGGATAAAGCTGTAGACAATGAATGAATGAATGAATAAACGACAGATTAATGCTCAACACATGACTCATGACACATGTTAAAAGGCCATTGTTGCACATGATATTTCGGATTTTTGGATGTAATTTGTAGTTTCTCAGTGTTTTAGACCAGTATATCACATATTAGTGATAAAAGTATCAAACTGGCTCATCCCTACAATGAAACCCTGTGACTCATGATTATTGCTGTACTGAATTGTTTGACAATGTAGTGGCCGGTAAGTTATGACAGCTCCCATCTTTGTTTTCTACCATTCCTTTCCTCTTTATTAAAATCCCCAATTACTCTCAGTTGAATGACCGTTTGGCCCTCAACTGCAACAATAGCTATGGGGTGCCAGTGAAGAAGTGACTGGGGAGGAGGGGGTTCATTAACAACAGAGTGTGTGTGTGTGTGTGTGTGTGTGTGTGTGTGGATGGGGGGTTGGGGCGAAAGTTTGGAGAATAATCAGCCTGTAATGAGTAGTGAGGAGGCACATCCGGACTGGGATGTGTACAACAAAACTCTTCCAGCCTGGTCACTCACAAAGACTTTCACAGCCACCAATCAGCCGCTCCAGAACGCATGCACGCCTAATATACACAGATAATTGTTTACATATCTGATTCTAACAGACTCACGAATGACTGAATGGACTGACAAAACTGAACCGATCAACTGAAGTGGCCTTTTGCAAGTTTCTTGGATTTCCTTGTATATATACACAGTCATTTGCAAAGGTCACAGGTCACCACCAGCTTTGTTTCTTCTGTCAAATTCTGTGATCGTTTGGATCAGAATCATGTGACTGAGTTTAACTCATACGGTGCGTGTATGTAATGCTCAAACCTGGTGTAATAGACCTTTGTCACAGCAGATATTTGTCAACATTAAAGAGCAGGACAAATAGATTTTTACCAGGAACATTAATTCAAGGTTCCACTCCAGGTTTAAGAGAGCCAGGGTCATGCTATTGTTCAAGTGTAGGTCACACTTATGACGCTTTTCCACGACCAGGTTCCAGGCGAGCTGAGCCGATACTATGCTAATATACTATAACTTTTCTGCTCATTCCTGAAACCTCCAGAGAATGTCCAGCCTACATTTGAACAACAGTTCAGAGTTGTTGTTGTTACACATTAGACCTTTAAAGTGAAAAACCTAAATCAGGAATAGGAGATGAATTCCTCAACCTATTTTCTTTCAAGCTGCGGTCAGTCTCTCCAAGAATTGACGGAATCAGGCAGAAGACCCTAAAATACACTGACACTGATGAAACCCGTAAACACAGACCTGTTGGACGAACCTCCAGACCAGTGAGTATCTGCCGCAAGTTGTCTGGGCTCAACCAAGTTCCATCCCGAGAACGTGAGTGACTCACAATCTGCAGGAAAGAGTAGAGTAGGTTTCTCAAACTCACAGAAAAACAATAAACAAAATACGATGTCACAATGAATCCAGGTTTCTTTGCATGTGCATTTGTTGATAACATCATAACACGATATATTAATTGATATGGCAGTCCACGGCCAAGTGGAAGGGAAGTGGGATTGTAAACTGTAACTGAAACTGTATTGGTCATGATTCTAGTTACCTCAGCCTAAGAGGTTATGTTTTCATTGGTATCTGTTAGCAACTTCCTGTCGACATTTTTGACGTATCAATAGGATTTTATAGGAATAGGAAGTAAAGTGATCGCCCAAGTATGTTTCCATTCAATTTGTTATGTGTATGCAGGATCAGACACTCCACCCTGAGACTAAGTTTCACCAGGATCCGATCCAGATTACGGATTAGGCAGCAATTTAATGTGAAGTCTTGTTCAACAAGTTCTTATCTTAACAGAGCAGGATGAATTATGTCACGCTTATGTAAGATGGTAACAAGCTATAAGTAGATAAAGTTCTCTATGTGCTCTCTGAGTGCTCTTGTTCACCATTTGTTTTTGTTTTTATTACCTCCTGCTTCTGCAGTAGCCCGTCCTGGTTCAGGTCCAACAGGCTGAAAACCTCCTCTGTGCTGATAGAAAGTAACGGCTGGTTTGAGTCCTCTCTTCCCGGGCTGGGTGATGGAGTCTGGCTCTCCATCAGACCCTTGAGTTGAGCGAGCTGCACCACAACGCGACACTCCTCCTCTGACAGGAAGCCAGGGATCTCTGGTGAACATTGATGAAAGACAACAGTGGTGAATATAGAACTGTGAGATGTGTGATGTGTATATGTTTTAAATAACATGCATTTGATTGGGCGTACAAATGTTTATCATATGGGTCCTAAGGGGTTTTTCTAAACCGGGTAACAGGGGTGCTGCACAATCTTACTTTTCTCTCTAACCAAAATACTGACTAAGTGTTGGATGCTATTCATTGCTACTTTGCAAAGGAGTATGGTCTGATCACAACATTAGTTTTTCCCATTTTAAGTTATATGGAGTCTTGAGGACAGACTGAAAAATATATAAAACGAGGCGAGGAGAGGTCCATGATCAGAGGATACTGGGATGGAGAGGCAAAGCTTAATCAACCACAAGCAAAATGAGGGTTTACTAAAAGATTAGCTGACCCACACATTCCCCCGTTAGGATTATGTAGGTGGATTGGGTAACGTCGACAGCTAATTGATGGGAAAGAAAGAAAGTTGAATTTGTGTAAGGACAAAAATGTGACCATCCAGGTGCACAGCTCATGTGCACACCAGTGTAAACGGGACATTTGTGTTCAGGGACTATCACTAACAAGAAACGACAACAATGAAAAGTTATTTCTTCTATTAGACACCGTTAACTGAAACTGAAAGTAAGTGTTACGGTAACAGAACCTTGAGGTAACAGCTCATAGTCAAATCACTGCCTTATTTTTTTCCATCCAGACTAAAAGACAGTTTAAGTTTAAGTTTTAAAAATACAGAGCATTGCCTGCTCTGATCTGGGCCAGAGTCACTCATGTCTGTGAGGTTACTTGACATTCATTGAAACACTTTCACATGTTAAAAGGTCTTCAAGTGGAATAAAACATCCCAGTCAACAGTGTTGGTTTGATCTGTCTGATGTGGGATTGGATTACTTTTTGATTGCCAATCAAAACCTCTCAAGGTGATGGAACAGATACGTTGATCAGTGGGTACTAAGTAGGACAATTACATTCAAAAAGGTAGGACAATGAAATCCCTCATTCATTAAATGACTAATATATAAAAAAATAGTAAAGGGATTTATATCAGATTACAATAGGGCTGGGAAATATATTGATATTATATCTACATGGTCTTAGACTTCATAGATGATCATCAAATGGTGATAAAGTATGACCAGGATGGTTTTTCCTGGTTTTAAAGGCTGTTGTATTGATAATTCACATATTTATTATATTAAATACATTAGTAAAAACACACAAAATAAAAGAAATATTAAAAATAAATCCAGGTATCATCATTATAAGCCCTATCGCCAAAGCCTTACCTTTAAGCGTGACAAAAATATAGATATATATCGATATTGAATTATATAAGAACATTTTTTTTCCCTTATCGTCCGCAGCCCCAATTACAAGTGTAAAAAGGGAGCTACGGTTCATATCTTTTTGGTAAACTTTATTACCTCTGATTGTTGCAATTAGTAAGTGTTAAAGCACAGGAAGTCGACTAATGTTCCACACTAAACACAAACTCTATATAATGAGTAGATGCTATTCTATTCCACCAGTCCCCAGTGAGTCATTTGTGGTATTGTCTATAGCCCACATGCCACTAGAGGTTTTAATGAGACGGCGGTCGTCTAAGGAAGGTAGAGACAGTGCAGGCCCATGGGATGCAGTAATTGTGGATATCAATTACTGCAAAGTTGAGTCAGAAAACTAGAACATTGTGATAGCCATGTTTAGGAAATTGTTTCTTAAACACATCTATTGACTTATTAAGACCCCAATAGTGAAGGTGTGGTCCCCTCCCGGTGATCCATCAAAGTGTTTTGATCATTACTCCTCTTAATAAATGGCTTCCGGCAGGTTGCCCTCCCTGTTCAGTAGTAGTTTGTCGGACTGTACCCACTTGGTTAATCCCTATTGTTCAGTCAGGCCTCATTAACCTGGATAAGTGATATGAATAAAGGGGACACTCTCACTCTCGTTCCCGCTCTCTCTCCCTTTCTCTTTCTCCCCTGGAAAGGAAGTGACCTGCTTGTTTGAACAGGAATCAGGCCACTGCGACACAGTAAGTCTACATCAATTTTATTTCGGGTCCTGAGTACACGTCACCACACACAAAAAAACACAACACGTCCTGTCACTTTGAGATGTTTTCTGCATGTTGATTATTTTCTCAATGCACTGGCCTCTCCCTAGGGGCGGCTTAATTGTCTTCTTAATATTATGAGCACCTTCCGTCTCATGACGAGGACATTTTTTCCTTCTTAGCAGCAGGGACGGACAAAAAACAAGTCAGGGAGGAAACAGGGCTGTGAATTTTGAGGATTTCACTACATGGGGGCCAGTCACTTCCTTGGTTCAAGCTGTGGGGGTGGAAATGGCAGAAATCCAGAAGGATCCAAATACCAACTCACCACATTGGTGAACTTGAGCTCTTTCAAACATGCTTAACTCTGCATCTCTAGTGATTCTTCAATGTGCCCCCACCCTTTGCTTCTCCACACCTCCCTTTACCGCCTTTCCTATGCAAATGCAATCACTGCCCACTATAAATACACCTTTTCTGCCATCCGCTTGTCCCCAGCACTGTCACACAGAAGACTTAAGGAAAAACAACAACAACTCAAAAAACACACTACAGGATTTCCCCTTTTTTCCAGGATGACCTCAGAGCTCTGTCCTCATTTCAGCTCCATTAAGTCTTTCCATTCAGCCTCTGTGCTAATTCTCCTTCTGCTTGCTGGACCTGGAAGCACATTGGGCCCCGGCGCTCACAGAGTGAGGGCAGGGCTTGAGGGACGAGCTAGAGCCGAGGGGAGGATAAGAGCTGGGGTGAAAGACCCGAGCCGGGACAAGGCAATTACTGAGGGCAACACTGAAACTGGATTTGGAAATACTCATGTTTCTGGAGGAGCAGGAGAAGATGGCGAGGTGTGGCGGGACCCTGGTACTACTACTGGATTCAGGTCTGTGCTTTCTGTAGGAGACGGTGGCCTGTGGGAGCCCCGCAGTTCCTCTCGCTGTGTGCCCGTCCCGCCTGGCATGGCCTTGTGCCAAAACATTGGTTATGACTCTATGAGGATGCCCAACCTGCTGGGCCATGACTCTCCAGCCGAGGCTGTACATCAGAGTGCCAGCTGGTTGCCACTGCTAGCCAGAGAGTGCCACCCTGACGCTCGCATCTTTCTCTGCTCTCTCTTTGCACCCATCTGTCTAGACAGGTAAGTTTGCTTATACTGGCTTTTTATTTACCTGTTAACATAATTGTCAAACCTTGTAAGTCAAAATTAGACCCTTTTTTGGTTGTTGTTGTTTTGTTTTGTTTTTTCTTAAATCATTGAATGGAAGCATATTAAATATGTTTCCAAGAGGGGCTATATGTGATGATATGATACTTAGCATCAGTATCGTTCCAACACTGGTCAAAATCACTGGATCTGATAGCGGAAAGAGAACAATATTAAGTCTGATACATTCCAAAATCCTATGTATAAAGTGTAAAATAAAAATCAGTAACAGCATTTTAGCCGAGTCATGTTTTGGGCTCAAACTGCGTGAAATGGATAGCACAAATATTCAGTCAACTGCTTTGTAGTTTATAAGGTCTGTGTCAGACCCTGATGCTGTTAGACTACACAAGAAGCACTGCTCCCAGTAGACCACATGTAACATGTTACACTGTCATTTCACATAATAATATCTCAAGCGAAATCCTTGCATCTGATTACTATTTTATAATAGTCAATATACTCTATATTGTACATGTGAAAAAGCATGTATTTATTACCTTTAATTTTAGCATATTTGCTGCTCTGACGGCGGACATTTCTCACCATTGTGGGAATAATAAAGGATTATCTTGTCTTCTGAGAAAAAGCAACCAAATGTCATTGCTTGTCCTCCATCACTTCATTATTGATTTAAATCCCTTTCCTCTATCCGGCGCTGACCCTGTTTCCTCTCCATCTCCTCTCGGTCAGGTTTATATCACCCTGCAGGAGTTTGTGTGAATCTGTACGGGACAGCTGTGCGCCAATCATGAGTTGCTATGGCTACCCCTGGCCAGAAATACTGCGCTGTGACCAGTATCCTGCAGACCATCTCATGTGCATCTCCTCCATCACCAACACCACTGTGAACACTGGTGGGCACAGAGGTGAGACACTGACATCGCACATGCACATGATGCGGCTGACTTCATTTAAACAATAGACTGAATAAGTGGTTTGAATATTTCAGTGCCTGTGGCGAGCTGCCGTGACTGTGAACTGGAGGTGGCCTCCTCTTCTAAAGATACACTGGAGACTTTTTGTAGGAGTGATTTTGGTAAGTATCAGCATTCCTCCACCTCATTTCATGACATATGTTCCTAATTTATTTATTACAGAAGATAGTAGACAAAAGGCCTCTGCTCCACAAATAGGTTGTATTAAATCAAATATATCTTACTATCCCCACAGGGACATTGTTTACCGTGCAAAAATGCTACAGCAGCTGTAGCACAAGAAACATTATGACAAGGGCAACAAATGGCCTACAAAGGACATATAATTCACAGAATATAAATTACACAGAATAAAAAAAATGAATTAATATTGCACCTGCCCTTAGGCAACCATTAGTTGTGATGTTTTAGCAATGCTATAATGACCATATAAGATCATTTCTCAACTTATTTATTAAAATACAACAGGAAACTATGTAACGATGTATGCAGTATTAAAAATGCACACCACCATCAGATCATTTAATTTTCAATTCAAATTTTCCATGTAATTTCACTAAGAACAAATCTTTAAAATAAAGACATTTTGCACATATAAACATATATAACTACTAATTTAGAGTAATCACATGTGCCAGTCAAACTGCAGAACCTTCCAAAAAAGATGACATCAATCATGCCTTGTCTGTGTCTCTGCCCTCTTTCCAGTTGTGAAACTGCGTCTAAAGCGTCTCAAGAACAGTCCAGCGAGTCTGTCTCAGTACTCGCTGGCTGCCAAACTGCAGGTCCTGAAGCACGGACCTCTGGTAGGAGGGCAGATCCGCTCCCAAATTGAGCTGTGGCTAGAGAGGGATGCCACGTGTGTGAGGAACATGACACGGCACCACTCTCAGGGCGGTACCTTCCTAGTGACAGGTACAGTGCAAGGGGAGAGGCTGGTGGCCAACAAGGCTTACGTCTGGCAGAGACGGGACAAGAAACTGATGGGAGCTGTGCGCAAATGGAAACATCACCGGTGCAGGAGTTATGATTAGGTGTTTATTCCTACAAATTTTTGAAAAAACTGAATTGTGAAACCAGCATTGAGCAGCTGTGGTTTAGAGATGCATAGATTTAGAAAAATAGAATGTAACCCTGAGCCAATAACTGTAAATAATATTTGGAGTAATCTTTTCACAAAGGAGCTTAAGTATACTGTAGGGCTGCAACATTTACTTGATTTTCTGATTATTAACTGATTACCAAGTTAATCGTCAACTTTTTTGACAATCAATCTGAACACTTCTGGGTTTTTGTTGTGTTTTTTCTCTTCGAAAATGTACATAAAGTATCTGTGAATTTTAAATAAATACTGATGGTCTATATTTGTATGACTTTGAGAGGAATTAAATGGAGCGCCGTGAAGACTGAAGAAAAGCCGTTTATTCATAAACAGCAGATCGTAGCCAGAGACGACACTGTACTCACCAAATAGAAGCGGTTTCAAGCTTAGCGTCACCATTGCATGTGTTCTGCCCGGCACCAAGGAAACGTGCTGAACATGTCCCACCTGCAGATGCACAGGAGACGTTATCAATACTCTCACCACACAAGGATTTAGTAATGAAGTATTTACTATGTTTACATGGTACAGATACTTGGGCTGGGCTATATATGAAGATATCATTATCATGTTGGCCACACGGGGGAATAAAACCTTTCTGTGTAAAGTGTGCGTGTTCTCCCCATGTGGATCCGTTTTCCTCCCGGTGTGCATGTGAATGTGAATGGTAGTTCATCTCTATATGTTGGCCCTGCGATGGACTGGCGACCTGTCCAGTGTTTACCCCGCCCTTTTGACGTATGTCAGCTGGTAAACTGCCATGCAAACAGCACTTTCTGATTACTTTAATGGTAATATTCAAGATTCAAGATTCAAGATGTACAAGTACACCCCCAGTGAAATGACTTTGCAACAAGCCCCACTGTGCAACAGTGTCGAAACAAGTTTTACAAAATAAGTAGCTATATTATATTATTTACATAAGCTAAAGTACACAAGAATAAAATACAATAAAATAAGAATAAAATACAGAATGGAATGTACAGCAATGATTGAAATAACAATGATCTGTGGAGTATTCCCATCTTTGTATAGCTTGATTTTATTAACACTATCAATAACTTGATTGATGTGAATTTTGCATTATTGAGGTAATCCCTTTGTCTCCTGGTCCCAACAGTGCTCCCTGCTGATACTAATCCTCCATGCAATATTCTTTCACTGATTTATTTATTTAAACCAGAGGTCTCAGACTCTAAGCCTCCCAATCATTTTAATGTGGGCTGCCTCATAAATGTCTGCTTATGACACTTAAAATTTAAATTTGCATCATTATTCTGTTTATCATTATAATTATTGTGAACTACATATATATTTCCGTATCAAAACAAACACTTTTATTTTGAAATTGTGCAAAAATATTTTTGTTGTTGCTATGACATGATGGAATATTGTGACATAAAGGCCCCTGGGCCATATGTGATTGAGACTCTTATTTATGGATCACCCTATTGATACTTGGTAACACACTGCAGTTTTAACCACTGAGTAAAAACAGCATATACCAAAATCAGACCAAAAGTAAAATTACCACTCATGGTGTAAACAAAAAAAACACAAGACAATGGATAAAACGTGGAACACACGTTGATGGTTGGTTGAGTAATTGGTTCATTAAAGCCCTATAATGAATAAAGGGAGGAGAATAATTATAAAATGTGAACTGATAATAAAGAATACAAATATTTGTGCAAATATTCAAATAAATAATTAGTATTTGTATACAAATATAATGTAATAGTGGAATATTACAAAATACTATAAGTGGAAGCAGCATACGTGGTTGATACTTTGTTGTTAGTGCATTCTCGTATTTAATTGGCCAACCTGTAAAAGAAATGATGCCAATTTTCTTACCCGTATTCCCTCAATACGAGACAGACTGAAAGTTTGACTGTGCTCCTCCACATGTAGCTGCCTGGCAGCTGGAGCAGAGGGACGGGGCAGAGAGCTGCCACCCTGGCTCACTGCTGCTGACGAGGCCGTGTCTCCGCTCACCAGATCCCCGGCACCGTTATTGTAGTGCACGTAGAGCAGCAGGGCGATGACATTCAGGATATACACATGGAAGAAGACCATGACCACGACGAAATAAGCCCGAGAGCAGACACTACTCCTCTGGATGTTGAGTCGAGTGGAGCGACGAGAGGAAGATGGTTTCTTGCCGCTGACGAGCGGTTCTTCCTGCTCCATTACATTTTCTTCAGTGTCTTCCATTTTATCTCACTAAAACAACTGTAAATAAACCGCAGCGTAAACCTGGAAACGCCTGTCAATTACTGTGTAACGTCAATGTCTATCACTTTACGACTGCCTGATTACGTTAGCCAAATATTAAGCTAGCCAAGGGACAAACATCCCTGCGAAAGTCTGGTCTTTTCGAAAAACGCCGTCGCTGTCATTCCTGTTTTTAGGCAAATAAGTAAAGCAGCGATGAACGGGAAAATGGTGCAAGCCGCCAGTCGATAAATTAATAAATGTAACATCGTTGCCCGAGACTCATAATCTCCTATTAGCTAGCTGGGCTATGGAGCGCTGCCCCTGACAACCTCCCTAACAACAAGCCTGACGCCAACAGCTAACGACTGCAGAGGAAGTGCTGTTTTCACGTTCAGCAAACCCTCAGCGCCCCCTGGCGGTCAACGCCAAGAAAAGCTTTTTCTTCACTCAGAATTCAGTTCCTTCAATCATTTGTGTATACCTATATGTGTGTGTGTGTGTGTGTGTACATACATATACATACATATATATATATATATATATATATATATATATATATATATATATATATATCATTTATATCAAAAGACAGGCAATCAAACTGTTCATACAAACATAACAACATAATTAGCCAGAGAAGACTCCAAACCAAGATAGAAGGTGTTCCATCAAATATCCATTCAGTTTATTGATTTTGCACATCCCTTTGAACCCATTTAATAATGAACATGATTTCAGATCACTATGGAGGTTGTCCTGTGAGTGTAATACAGTGATATTTGGTCCTAATTTGCACCAATTGCTTGTTAAATGAGCCTGTTCCTCTTGGGTCATACTGTTTTTCCCTCAGTTTAGCATCTTTTTGATACAGCTTGTGTAATAAAGGTAATAGTTCATTTAATGTTTTGTTTTTTTAATGAAAAGTAATCCTAAGTTATTTGTTTTCCTCTTTAACTGGTTTTATGTATAATTGCTGTGTCTCTTTTTGAAGGTTAGAGACTGTTTTGAAAAGACAGTCATTACTGTGAATTCTAAGTAGACCATGTGCATAAAATAATGTGCTGACCTAAACTGGGTGTTTTAGTTTGTACATAATAATCTGTTGTGAGGAAATATGCAGTTCTGCTGATTGGTGACAGTTGTTTCTGTGTTCAGTGGGTCGGGGTTATGTGCTGGCCACGTGATGAAGATATTTATAGATGACGAGATGTAAATAGCCCCAGAGTGTGTGGATACTCATAACGCCTGTTGTAGAACCTACTGCAGGAGCACCATTTGACTGAAGGTAACCATCTGATAACTATTCGTATATGGCTCTACAGAAACAGAAAAGACTGATTATGTGGAGTTTGATGGTATTTGCTTTTGTAGTCGAGACTCTTTTGATATTCAGCTGTTTTGTATTATTATTTCTTCAACTGATCAATCAATTATACAATTTTATGTTCTCTGAAACTAGATAAATGTTGCTTAGTGACAAAACATTGTTTTTTTCTCAAAGTTTATTTGCAAAAGCGCTGATTTTTTTATGGCTCAATATTAATTTAAATAATTTCTATTAAAAATATAAACCCAGCTAAAGTTGTAGTTTACTTCCCCCCCCTATTTTTTATAGCGTTTTTTAATTTATGGCTATGTTTTCCAGAGCAGCTCCTTGTGCATTTCAGATGACCACAGAGACAAAAGATGACTTTTATCAATCAGAGGACGACTTGGATGAAGATGAGGCAACGCAATATATGATCGAACAAAGTCTGATTCAGTACAGGAAACTCAAAGGACTGAATCCGAGGTAAACTTCAAAACCGCCCTGTAATAAAAGTTTATTTTTGTATTCACTGAATCCGAACCTGTTGTTCCTTTAAATGTTGGCTCTGTGTAATGTCTTCTGGTAGTGATCTGAAACCCAGTGAAGATCCTGATGAGATATTCAAAGCAATAAAAGAGGGTAAACGCATGTTGTTTTTAATCTGACAAAGCTGAAACATTCGTCTGTCAGGGAGCTGTCCTGTGATGTGATGTTTCCTTATTCAGGTGATGAGGACACACTGAACAGACTGGCAGAGCAGCCAGAGTCTCTGTCCAGGGTCGATGAACGAGGCTGGATCCCCCTGCATGAGGCTGCAGTGCAGCACAACAAGAGGATAATTGAGATCATATTCTCAGGTAGTAATGCTGCGATTTCTTGGAATCCTATGTTCCGACTACAAATGGAACAAACTATAACTGTAATGCTGGATTCACACGTACACGGTGGAGGTGTCACCTGAAACACTTCTCATTCATTTTGAATGGAGCAGTGTCATGGTGCGTTCCACGAAGTTGTAATTTCCATGCTGAGAGGGCATTTCTTGAATTTGAACCCCCCTCAATTCAGATGTCCAACTCGGATTCTGTCTTATTGTGCCAGTCTTATACACAGGTAGACTGCAACCAGCGATTATTTTCACAATCGATTAATTTGTCCATCATTTTCTCAATTAATCGAGTCATCGTTTGGGCCATAAAATGTCAGAAAATGTTGAGGAACGTTGATCAGTGTTTGTCAAACGTGGAAATGATGGTGATCTCAAATGTCTTGTTTTGTCCACAAATCAAAATGATTCAGTTTTTAATGATTTCATTGTTAAATGGAGCAAAGAAACCAGAAAATATCCACATTTAAGAAGCTGAAACAATCAAAAATCTTGTTTTAAAAGTGAAAAGAGTTGATGATTAATTTATTAATCAATTAATAATCGATGAATCGAGTAATTGTTTCAGCTCTTTATACAATACATCAAAAATGTTTTGCAAAAATATGCTGATTGTTATCAACTGGTATTGCGTCCATGTTTTTTCCTGACTTTTCTGTGGAATGCAGTCAACTCCCAACAACATCACTCCCAGTTCCAACTTCCAAGTGGCACTGAACTGCATTGTGGGACCATTGCTTTGCTTTGCCTCTGTTGTGTTTGTCAAAATTTGGAAGATATTCAACTTTTCAAGCAAATACACCAACACAGACACTAGCCAATGAAATCATACATTTAGCTTAAACAGCACGTGGCTAAAACAGAGCTGTCAGACAATGTTGTTTTCACTTGTACACTCAATAATGGTAGAGAAAGCGGTCATTACATCAGTATCACTTTAGTAACGTTAGCAACTCTTGATATGTAGTTAGCTATGACAGACACTGCTCTTTTAACCTGTGATAGCCGGCGAGCGACAAGCTAGCTTCAAGTGTGAAATGTGAATTCAGCTATTTTGAATGGTCCTGATGTGACTAGGTGGTCATAAATAGCGCTTCCCAACCTCTGTTTCCCCTGAGTTGAGAAATATCTTCATTCTTTTCTTTGTTACTTGCCAGTGACACTTGGTCCGAGCCTTGAAACTTCAATGCTAATTAGGCACTTTTTGGACCTCATTTACAGAGTATAAACAGTGTCCTCCATATTTGCTAACAGTTATGCTAACAGGACCAAGTGTCACTGGTGGGCACGTAACAAAGATGAAGTGTTCACCATCTTGTATGATTTTACAGCAGTCCAAACGGTCAAACCAGGGTTAGGGTTAGCCAGAGTGTGCGTTACATGCTCTTAAGCATAGGTTTACTCCACAAACAAATATGGATGACATTCTTTCCTTTATGTGAAGATCAAGTGAGGAACAAGGTCCTCCTTTTGTTACAATCTGCAGTCTCGGAGTTCATAACATTAGTTCATCAAATCTCCATGTTGATTAGCTGTTTGTTTTTTTTGGGTTCCAGCGTCACCACCAGGTGCCGCCCAGTGTCGCACTCTCAAAGGTGAGACGCCCCTGTTTCTTGCTGTCGTCCATGGCCTCAGAGAGAACGCTACATTCCTACTACAGAACGGTAGTAGCCCAGATCTCCAGAATGATGAGCAGGATTCTCCATTAGTGGCCGGTATGTGACATTAGTAAATTAGGTACAAGATCCCCTTTGTTTCACATTAGATCTTAAACATTTATAGAAGCATTTCAAAGGACCTCAGGAGATCTACAGCAATCACCACCTCACCCCATCAAAATTAAATGTATAGTAGTAGTAGTAGTAGTAGGTTTTTTTGAAGTGTAAATCCTCTGATCAAATTGTAATCAGTCATTATTAAGGTAATACATCTGCTCACGATAAACCATTTTCTCTCTGTCCTCCGTATTTCTCAGCTATTCTGAATGACCAGTATGACCTGGCCACACTGCTGCTTCGCCACAGAGCCAATGTAGACCAAACAGGACCACTGAACAGGACAGCTCTACATGAAAGTGCCTTTTTAGGCTTGGAGAACTTTGTCTATCTGCTCCTGGAGTCTGGAGCCAAACCAAACTCATGTGACATCAAGATGAAAACTCCACTGGCTCTGGCTGCACAGAATGGACATTTGAATGTGGTGGAGGTGCTGGTGCAGAAAGGTATATTATATTATGTTATATTATATCTCTTTGTTGATTTAAACACGCAGATTGAGGATCGCTATAGAGCAGTTGTGAACCTTGACCTTGTGACATATGGGAGCGTGTTGACAGTGTGGAAAACTGAGAGCGGCCTTGGAATTTTGAAGAGAGTGTTTTCTCTATAGGTCAGTGATTTCCAAAGTGTGAGCCACAACCCCTTGTCAGGTCATGGGGTGGGGGGGGATTATAAATGAACAATTAAAATATTTTCATTTTCAGTCTTGTAACTAGGATTTAAATAACCATTAAATGTTAATGATACATTTGAAATGGATCAATGGAGCAATGGCTCTCAGCAGCTTTGCAAATAGTTAATTCAGTCAATGACCTTTTTTTCTTTTGACTACTTCTTTAATGCCTGAATGTCCCCCACAGGAAAAAACCCTGTAAGTGCCCCGTAATCTTAATAACGACTATTTTTATCTTCCCTAAGCAATGGTTGCTCCTCCTTACAAAACCCTTTTAATCCCTGGGTGATGTTCTACTGATTTTGTTGGGCTACCTGGTTCAAAAATGCCTGAGCCATTTTTTTTTTTGTTATTTAAAGACTGTGGGTTTCAAAAGTATCTTTATTCATAGTTTCTGAATTGAAACTGTGTCAGCAATTGATTAAGGTTCTCTTTCAAGTTCTTGAAGATAACTAGTACTTTCTGTATTCACTTTCTAGGAGCCAACGTGAGGTGTGAATCAGAGTCCGGCACTATTTTATTTGAGGCGGCAGCATCAGGAAACCCTGATATAATCTCCATACTGCTGGAACATGGAGCCGATCCCAATGTACCGCTCTACAGTGGGCACCTGCCTATTCACCGTGTGGCGTATCATGGACACAGACTGTGAGTATAGAACCTGTGTCATGAGATGGGATGAGTCAACTCAATACTAGTTAAAACAAATGGACCAGATCCAAAACCTTCACATAAATGCTTCTTTATAAGCACAGACTGTAAAACTTTGGTGTTATTTCCTCTTTATTGGAGAAGAGCATTCGTTGAACATAATGTTTTTTATGTTTATTTCTCAGCACAGAAGTGACATCAACAACTTGGTTATTTTAAAGATGCATAAAGGAATGTATTTCGCTGACATCAGTATAGGTAGATACTCAAGGTTGTGGCTATGACTCAGAGTGGGTTATCCTGGCTCTGCATGCCAATGTGTCCCTGAGCAAGACACTTAATACCCTGTGATAGCAATGTATGAATGGGCACGATGTACTACATGTGTGACAGAATGTAGATATATTGCGTGTGCAAGAGACCAGCTGGAAGGAAAGCAAGGCCAGGAGCATCAGAGGTGGATTCAAACTATTCTACCATGGTCTAGATAAAATGCAAAATGGAGTAGGGATCGTGTCAGACAGAATTGTGAGTTTTGAAGCTAGAAATTTGAAGGTGTCATGTTGAATAATGAGATGAGGTGTTTGAATATTGTTGACTGTTGTAGTGTGTGCCCCATAAGTTGATTGTCAGTTAGTAGAGAGTTCTGGAGTAAGTTGGGGGAAGTGTGGTAGAGATTGATCCCAGGAGAGAGTGGGGATTGAAGCAGACTTCAGTGGGCATGTTGGTGAAAGGAACATACTGTAGGTGAGGAGGTGTTGGGTTTAAGGAGAAGGATGGAAATGACTGTGGTAAATACATATTTCAGGAAGAGGGAGGTGCATAGGGTGACCTATATACGTGCAGAAATGGAGATACAGTGCTGAATGTAGCCGTTGTGCATGAATGAATATTTAACATATATAAGATTAGGGGAAATTTACAGTGTTACAGCAACAAAGACAGTCAAGGTAATAAATGATAAACATGTATTTCACATCTATGCACAAACAATTTGAAAGGATTTGCACTATTAGAATAAAAATAAAATAAAATATGCAGCATGAACACCGAATACCACATGCAAAAATAGGTATGGGACAAGAAAAAATTGGAATCCCTTGCAATCCCTGCTTACAACCTTTATTCTCAAACAGTTTACAGCTATAGTTAATGTTAACTCCTCTCTGACAGGGCCCTCGAGCAGCTCATCCCAGTGACTAAACTAGAAGCTATAAAGGAGAGTGGGATGAGTCCTCTCCATTCTGCAGCCGCCGGTGGACATGCCCAATGTGTGCAGATACTGCTCAAAGCTGGTTTTGACCCCAACTTCATGCTGCACTCAAGGGTGCGCTGCAACTACGACGACGACCGCAGGTCTGCCCTCTTTTTTGCCGTGTCCAACAACGACCTCCAGTGCACCCGCCTGCTGCTAGAAGGTGGTGCCATGGTGAACCAGGATCCGATCAGCTGTCTGCAGGTGGCTCTTAGACAGGGCAACTATGAGCTGATCAACGCCCTGCTCAAGTTCGGGGCAAATGTGAATTACTACTCGCGCGTCAACACCACTCACTTCCCCTCGGCCTTGCAGTACGCTTTGAAAGATGAGGTCATGCTGAGGATGATTCTCAACCATGGATATGATGTGAAGCGCTGCTTCGACTGTCCGTACGGTGACAATTCCCATGATTATGCTCCCTGGATGACCACTGTCATCAAAGACATGGTGGTGAGACAAAGCTTATGACAATGATGCTATGAAATCAGCCATTCACCAAACAATGTTAGACGTTTCTGATACTAGTGCTGTACCTGCACGGGGCAGCCCAGGGCCAACTGGAAGGGAACTTGGCTTATTCAAATCCCTGCTGGGATATCCCTGAGCAAGGTATCCAATCTCCATTGCTCATTTTAATTGGACACTCTAAATTGACCCCAGCCATTAGTATCAATGCCTGAGCAATACTTTTTTTCCATACCAATTTATGAAATATGTTAAAAAATAACATAACATAACAAAACCTTAAATCACAACTTTGATAAACATACATGACTACAGCATCAAAAAGGGCTGGAGGATATGTCAATATTATTTATAAGAGGATAGGGCACATGTGACAAAACAAAAATAAAACCTAATAAAAGAATTCTGAGATTAAAGTCAACATTCTGAGAAGTAGGAATTCTGACATTAATCAATCTGATTTTTTTCCTTGCAATGGGCTTTTATATATTTTTTATTTATTATGTATTCACATGTGGCTGTAATCCTCTTCCGTAATATCGTGACACGAGACATGAGAACTGACATTGAGGCATTTTTCAAATATTATGATATGATATTAAATTCAATATTGACAAAAAAAACATGGAATCAACAGAGGATTATGTTAAAAAGCCACATAAATACAACACAATATTATATAAATAGTTTGAGAACAGAAATTGCTGTGTTAAGTATTTTCGTTTATTTATTTATTTTGTTATTATTTATTTCAAAACAGGCAGAAGATAACCTTAACCATAAATTGTCTATAGTAATTAATTCACATGAAAGAAACACTTTTTTAGGGACATTTGCATTTTACTGTCATTTGGAACTTAGTTAGTGAAGTGAAAATCAAAATCTTTCAGTTTTACTTTGATGACCTCTGATGATCCAGCTGCTGCAGTACCTCCATGACTGACACTTCGAAATCACTGCGAGAAAGGATTAAAAACCAAGAGGACCAGTGAAGTAACGCTTGTCTTTGTTTCTTGTAGTTCTGTGAGGTGATCACCGTGTCCTGGCTTAAGCACATATGTGCTCAGGTGGTGCGCATCATGCTGGACTACACTGACCAAGTTTCCTTCTGTACCAAACTGAAGGAAGCCTTGGAGGAGCAGAAACAGTGGTCAGAGATCTGTCACCTTCAGAGTAAGAACTCTCATGATCTGTCACTTTTCACTTGTACACAAAGGTGTAAAATCGTTTCTTCTAAAAAAAATTATAATTATTTTAATTTATACACAGGAAATGCACGGAGCCTGAAGCACCTGTGTCGCTTGAGGATAAGGGAGCATCTCCGTTGCATGCGTCTGAGATCCCCAGCTTTCATCAACTTCCTTCCTCTTCCTCCCAGGCTGAAAGATTACCTGCATTACAAGGAGTTTGATATTTACAGCAGAGGCAGCATGATTACCTTTGTTTAAAAGACAGTCACTTGTTTGCCTTGTGATTACATGTTAATGTACATATCTGTGTACGTTATGCGTGCAATATCACCTGTGCAACATTACATGCAACTCTACAGTACATTTTAAAGGACCAGTGTGTAGGATTTAGTGGCAGTTGGATATTGACACCAACTACCTCATACCTTAATGTGACCTTCATACAAAAAGCCCTCACTATATCCAGTGTTTGAGTTCTTCATTTCAGGTGACAGTTATTAATGAATGAAAACCCACTTATGATCCCCCTTAATCCCACACACTGGACCTTTAAACACGTACTGTGTTATAACACTATTATGATTATCATTGTTATTCTTGGAGACAATTCTTTTTTCACTGACCTTTTCTACTCTTTTCTCCCTATCATAAGAGTCAGTGATACATCAAAATGAATTAAATCTGTTACTTTATGGTCAAACTGTTGATTTATACACGATTACATGAAAAGAGCGGACAGTTACAGTGTAATTAAAAAATAATTAATTCTCAGGTGTCCTAAAATGGTAGTGGATGCCTTGTTGTCTTCACCTGGTGGTCGAATGAAATATTACAACTGTGGTAATTCCCAGGCTTGTGCCATCTCAGTGTGTGGGCTAAAAGTTTTTTGGGTTTTTACATGATAAAGGTGATAAATGGTGATATATATATATAAAAAACACATATTGACCTATAAAACAATGACAACACAATAACCAGAGTTCAATAAGCATTTAAAATCATAAAGGCCCATCACCAATTCTCTATGTGATAATAAATATATCTTTTTAAATATGTTAACTGTTTTGTTGTCTGATTTATTAATTGTGTAGCTACATTGTGAACTCTGTGTTTTAAAAAATAATAATACATAAACGAACCAGTGTGTAAAATTTAGCGTCCTCTAATGGTGAGACTGGAGAGTACAGCAAATCGAGGGCTCCCCCCGCCTTGGCATTCCAGAACTTTGCGTAGGGAGCTCCAACTTCAAAACATGATAGACATGCTGTAGAAACATGGTGATAACCTCCATAAAATAAGGCTAAAGTTTATATAAAAGGCTTATTTTATGGTGAAGAAAAACACATTTTTTTCCACATAAACATAGCAGATGGTATATTCAATGTCTGCTAAAAAAAAGTCTCCTAAATGTTGTACACTAGACCTTTGAATTACATTTTACAACGTTTATGTTTTACCCTCGACGTGTGTCAGTTGTTGTAGTTACCGGTCCGTGCCACTAGGTGGCGCGGATTGTCTCGAATGTAAACATAGTGACGGCACCGTTTTGCAGTGGTGGAGAAGAACGTGTACGTCATTTTCACAATGGCGGAGGCTGGGTGAGGAGGAGAGAGTGCGTGTGTGTGAGTGTGAAGCGGCACTGTGTTCGTTAGTGCTACATCGCCCGTGAAACGTGCAAGGTGCCCGAAAATGGCCCTGAACCCCAGCGCGGCGGGGAGAAAGGATCCAAAGGGTACCGAGACGGCCCAACTCCACCCCGGCGGTGTTGAGCCCCAGAAGAATTCAGCCGCCACCTCGGCCCTAGCCAACCAAAATGGCGATCAGGCTGGATTTGGAGACGGTGTAAAGCCCGAACATGAAGCCCCTGAGCGGCGAAGGAGCGCGCAGACGGACGCCCGGAGCTTCAGCAGTTCTCCCTTACCGGGCCAGAAACCGAGCGAGGAGCTGCCACGGAGAAATTTTCAAATCCCGAGGAAGACGAGAGAACGGAAAGGTGGTGCCATATCGCTGCTATTTTGAACAGAGCCCTTACTGTCTTTGATAATTTTGCTGTTGCTGCTGCATGTTGCTAGCATACTTGCTAACTGGCTGCTCTGGCTAGTTTAATAGATTTAAACAAAATGTCCCCTGGTGTTAGTGTGGGTTTGAATTGGGTCAGCGTCACACGGCTTAACCCCACGGATAGTGTCGGTTGGTGTAGCGGGAGTTGTTTTAGCAGACCCTGGGCTCAGGTATCCGAGTTACCAGAGAAGCAGCGGGCAGCAGCAGCTGCGCTACTGTGAAAGAGAGCTACACTTACCCGGCTGGAAGCTCCACATTGTTGGGTCTCTTCACCTCTTCTTGAAGACCAGAGGCAGGTTGAACGAACCTACTGGAGTGGGTTGCAGGCATCACCTGACAACATGTGGGTGTCATTGACCTCAGTGAAGGGCATGGATGTACCCACACCAACTGCATATATTCAAAACCAAGTTTTCATAGTGGAATAATTCAAATTGAGTAAAGATGCAGACACCTTATCCCAGCACAGTGTCAAGCACCTCATCTCTGAACTCCTCAGAGCATCTTTTAGTGTTCTAAGCAGAGCCAGATGCACCGATGCTGTGAAACATCATTGTGTTAGATTGTATACCAGTCAGCGACAACTTTAAAACCAGGTACTGGCTTTACTGTTGTGCCTCATCACTGAATACATACACCCACCAGTCAATCTTGTTATTGTGTGTACATATAAAGTGGCAGGTGTGGTCTTCTGCTGCTGTAGGCCATCTGCTTTGACAACGGCATTCAGAGATGGCCTTCTTCATACCTTGGATGTAAATAACTTGTGCTTTTCTGGCCACTCTCCTCTGACTGTTGGTATCAACATGTAGCTTGTTGCCCAGAGAGACTGCTGCTTGCTGGATATTTTCTTTTTGACATGGAACTCATGCTCTGAAAACCCTTGAGCTGGTTGTGTGTGAAATTCCCAGTTTATGAACAATGTGTGTTCTCAGACCAACAATATGCCATGTCCAAAGTCTCTCATATCACCCGTCTTCCTCATTCTGAGGCCCAGTTTGAACTTTAACAGCTTGTCTTGACCATATCTACATTCCTCAATGCATTGAGATGCTACCCTGCCATACGGAGAAGTTGAACAAGTGTATTTAACAGTTTATCAGTTGTGTATAGTGGCGGTCTACAAGTCTCAGGCCACTTTATTGTCGAATTGTATGCACAGTTGTCACTTGTCATTTTAGAGCCAGCTGTGTTTGAGATATGGGGTCAGCTTGTGCACCTTCAGGTGCAAGGAAATATAAAGCACATTTTTGTCACCCGTGTACTCCATCGGTCTTCGTTCTTTTGCCCAATATACAAAGGATGTTTATAATGTGTTGCTCCCACAGCGTGAGTGAGGCTGGTAATGCTCTGTTCAGATAACCTGTAGTGATCTCACTTCTTTGCGCATGTCTTTATTGACACGATTAACCGCATGTTAAAACAGTGGTTTTGCTGTTTTGTAGCATATTTGGTTGTGATGAGCTGGTCTCAGCAGAGAAGAAACGAGGATCCGGCTGGTTCATTTGCAACTCTGCTGTGCCAAAATCACGTTAATTATTGCCTGCAAGCACCAAGTTTGTATTCATATAATTGGAATGAGACACGCAGAACACATCGTCTCTTTATAAGGAGCGGCATATTGTAGGCCTGTTGGTTTGTCTGCACATACACATATTTGTGTGGTACAGATGCTGTATGCTAATCCACTGACTCACCTTTGTTTGTACAGGCTTGTACCAGTTTCTGCCTCCTGACAGCCGGGAGTTTGAGGACCTTGTGAAGATTTTATCCTCGTTTTACCTGGACATGCCGTCGCGAGGGTCCGTCTCTTACAGCAAAGCCAGGCTCATTCACAATGAACTGCTGGAGAAGGAGGTCAGTCATTTTCTACTACACCCCACGTAACCTTTTTTTCTGTAGTAAAATTGTAAGTAGCTGTCACCGCAGCCTTCTAAACTGGGTAACAGGGGCTGCACCCTCTTACTTTTCTCATGTGCCCTCTTATCAAAATGCTGATTAAGCATTGGATGCAGTTCATTACGCTACTATAGACTCCATGCAGTCTTGCTTAAAACAACTGTTTTCCCATACAAATTTCAAATTAATGCCAGTAAGCAATATTCCTGTTGGCTACAAAATGCATCATGACCTCAAAAATACCAAAATCATAGACGTCTCCTGTTGACCATTACATACTTTTTTAGTTTATTCATTGTTGATAATGTTGCAAGTTACATGATCTGCAGACATTCATTAATGCTTACTTTATTCAGGGAAGGTCATCAGTTGTTACAAAGACCTTAGGGAGCATAAGAATGCCTCATTTGCACCTCATATTTTCAAAAGTTCCACACAGCACCACGCCCCCTGCTGTTATACGTTAAAACGTTCACTATATGCTTTATGTTACATGTTCCACTAGAGCCTCACATGGCAATGTTAAAACATTCACATTGCTGCGCCTCACTTACCGTCTCCAACCTTTTGTGTACCAGTTCATCGAGAAGCGGAGAGAGATGAAGCAGGAGGGGCGGACCGAACAAGAACTGGCCGAGTCCTACTGCTTCCTTTATCCAGACAAATCCAAGGTTAGTATGTTTGTAAACCATGCATATAAAGGTTGATGGAAGTTATAAACCATTTTTTTATTTTGTGATTGTTTATTCTCTTGTCATGTACAGCTCCAGTGGATCTGCGAGAAGGGTCTGTCTGTTGGACACTCCAAGATTACTACACTAGGAAATCCATCAGTGGGTATGTTACTGTTGACTTTAAAGTAAGAGTCTGAATAGAAGCTGATAGGTGTTGATTCCTTCCTTTGTGGTGATACTTTGGGTTTCGCCAGTCTTTATTATCTAATCCATTTGAGTTTCACCTGGTGAGTTCACAGCTGAACCTCCACAGACATGGTTTATCAACAACTTGTGCAACAAAATATGACTTATAGGTGTAGTGTGAGATATTTCAAGCAGTCTTTTATGAGGCAAAAACACGTTAATATGTAAGTTACTGTGGCCTGCGTGCTCGCTGTGCCAAGAAGCAGCAAGTGACCGGTGTCGGAGGGCACAGGAGGTGGTTGACTCTTCAAGAATCAAGAATTTTATATGGTCATTATGAGGACATAACGAAACTCCCAGCTTAAAGGCACACAATAAATAACAAAAATAACGAAGGACTTCAATTTGCCCGCACCAGTAAGTTGTTTTATGTTGTGACTTTGTTGTTTGTTTACAAAGCCTAGCGTATTAGTAGAGAAGTGGCTTCCACCTTCCCTCTATCAGCCGTGATGTAAAACGCATCACAGACACAATGTATTTCAATGGCATTTGATCGTGCTGGTTTCCCTCTGATTCTGTTCTTTTGTCCTCATAGGTGTCTACCTTTCCAAATACTCAGATTTGTTACAAATCAATCCTTTTGAAGTGGGCTCGTCCGGAGACATGATCATTTTTAAAGTTATGAGGGTATGGCTACTATTATCTCTTCATCATGTTACAACTATGACACATTCCCTTATTCCCCACGGGACTGAACTCCAGCTCTTATGTTTTGTCTCTCAGGGTCGAATAAAGCACATTTTTGAGAACATGCCTAAGAATGCGATGGAGCCTACGCCGAAGTTTGACTGTCACTTGTCCAAAAGTGCCAATAGAGTCACGTCGTTGCTGTCCTACAGGGCTTTTGAGCTCACACAGGTAAACGTAGGCTTCATTTCACTCACATACTGCATTTCTATTCTATAAAAGCAGTCTCTGATTCTGTATTCTCTCTTTCAGCAATATTTTTATGAGTTTGCATTTGACGAGATCAAGGCACGGCCCCGGCACGTGTGTCCCTACGCTGTGGTTTCCTTTAAATATAAAGGCAAAGAAGCTGCTGCTGCTCCCTTGACTGCTCACAGGTACATTTTCCTGGTGGTTGACAAGACATACACAACATATCTGCTGTGGTCTGTGTTGCAACTGACTTTTTGTGTGTGTGTGTGTGTTTCTCTCTACACAGGTTTAGCACAATTTCCTCTGATGGAAGAGGTAAAAATGTTTAAAAAACTCTTCTATATTAAATCATTCTCCATCCATTTAAACCATGAACTGTCACACTCACATTTACTCTCTTAAAACAAGAAAGTCTTCACATTTAAGAATCGGAAATCAAAATGTTTTGTGTGCTATACGCTGTACAGCAAAAGGGATGTGAAGGAGAATTTCAGAATTTCCCCCAGGGGCTTAAAGGTTGCATTCTCCAGGCAGCAACTAGTTAATAAGTATTATTTCGATCATCGTAAATATGTCATAATATCAGAAGAAAAACTTATTACTTCAATAAAAAAGACAGAGCTCCAAATGTCAGATCCTCAATAGATAATGATAAATTGGGATTGAGAGTTTAATTGGTAATTAGTCAATTATCAGAATCGTATCATTACAGCTCTACGTTCTGTGGCAATCCAGCAGTAATATGAAGTTTACAGCTATGCCCTTTGACTCCCTTGCAGGGAAGAACTACACTGTGTGGACTGGTCCACTCATAAACAAGGGTCAGGAGTTATTTCCAATCTGTCTACGATCCTCTTCTCGACCCTACCTTCCTTTCAAACTGTGAGTAAATATGTGACACTTTTTTTTTTTTTTTTACCTCTGAAGAAAAGAAAATATATGTACAGTATGTAGTCATATATGTTCAGTATGTAGTCATTATTTGTTGTGAGTTGTCTTCTGCTGCTAATGCTCCGTGTGCTCCACTGCAGCCCTGACAAGCTGGAGGTGAATCGTGGCATGCAGCTAGAGCAGGTGAAGCGAAAGATTCCCTCCGTTCTCTTTTCTTGGGACACCTACAGAGCATCGCGGGAAGGTCAGTCCACACCGCATGCTTAAATTTTATATTGACGTTTGGAGACGTGTTGGTTAATGACTCACAACTTAAAATTTAGTGGTTGAATCTATTTTAAATACATGCTGCAATGTGCATTTATTCACTTATGGTCTTCCTACAACTTAGATTTTTTGTCTTTAGTCTTGTTATCAGCAAAGTCGAGTACAGCAAAGCAGACGAAATGTACATTTTAGAAAGAGTCAATTCTACCAATTGTACTACGTCCATTGTACTAAGAATTGCATTGAAACAAACATTTTAGTTCCATATTAGAAGTAATCTGTGTCCATGCTATCACAACTGAAGATGCTCATCATATGTCAAGAAATGACAATGAAAAGTAAAAGCACTGATTTCTTTTTCCTGAGCCAGTGATGCTGTGAAACTGAAAATTTAAATGTTAAGAGCTGACCGGCTATACCTACATACATTTGGCTATGAAGATTACGCAATAGAGACTAATACACAGATTATTCTAACTAAAACAGAGCCAGAAGTGTTTCCAACTTCCAAACTCAGGGGAAATCATGGCTGGCAGGCGTGATTGTTAGAGACACGATGCATTTCAAAAACACATTTTCAAATTAGCAGTGTGGATGTAGACACATTATCTGCATTTTGGGTAAAAGCAGGGTCCCACTTTTCTTGTTGTTAGACACAGAATTAGTCACAGCTCGAACATGCATTTGGCTATACAGATTATATAAGACCTGAAAATGGCATGTACTTTTAAAGCATAGATGGATTATGGGTCCATCACCTTGTATTCTAATGTGCTGTTCTCCGTGTCTGCAGTGATGAAATGTGGCATGTCCTGCAGTCTGTTTGAGGTGGTGGATGGAAAAGGCAAACCGACCAGCGGCACCTTGGCAGCGCTGGTCAACAAGCTGGAGAGAGACAGGATGGTGAGTTTACCAGGTTAATATGTACAAAGCTGTAAACCAACAACTTGAACTCAAAATAGTTGTCGCTGAAATATTCCTTTTTGCTATATCTCATATTAAAAGAAGAACCAAAGTAGTTGCTTTTAATGTCACACTTTTATCTTTATATATAAGTGGATATAAACAAACTAAATGAACCTGGAAAGCACAGTGACGTACCGGCATGTCAAAAATAATTATACATTCTGGTGTAAGTGACTGAAGTGTGTGCTGTCCTAATGCAGGTGCTGGTGAAGTCTCTGTTTGACAGGGGCTTTCTCTTCCTCCTCTCCTCAGCTCAGATGGTGGAATCGAAAGGTATCATACTGTAATTCTCTGTTGTGTCAGCTGAACACCTACTTACTCAGTGAGAGTTCAACTTCAAAAAGTCTCTCCGTTTGTTTTCCAGAGCGGCGGGGGCGGACTGAGAAGAACCTGCAAGCGCTATTCATCTTTCAGGAGTCAAGGATGGTTGTTAAGTATTGTAAGTGTTATCTGTCTTAACTGTCTTATCCATGCTTTTTCTGACCAAGTGTTTTTACTGTCAACATCTGTATTAAACAGTTAACAGTGGAAACCTTAGTTAGATCCCTTTTTGAGAATCACAAATAGATATGAGGAGGGTTCAGCACTGACACCCAATATGTTATCTTGACACGATTATGAGTTCGCAATTCTTTTTGGCTCTGTGAGCTGCAGTGCCAGGTGTCCACCGTCCACAAGCTTACAGAGTGAGCTTGCATGCAGAGGAAGTGGCACATGTTTCACTCCACTGCATGCATCTTTACTTGATCTGAAGCCAGATCACTCGGCCACGGCAGAAAACCTCGTGTCATGTTTTTTGCATCTTTGATTTAAAGGTGAAATAAACACATCTGACAAAAATCACAAGGTTATGTGGATGGGGTCAATGTCAAATTAGTTCCAGCACAAAATGTAATATCATAAGTCTCACTCTCATTCCCGCTCTGTCTACAAATAATATATCTAAATATGAAATACTTGAAACTAACTTGGATTAAAAATAAATAAAGGTTTTAATGTTTGAGCAGCTTTTATTTGTTTTTATAGTTCCTGAGAACAAAAATGTGTAAACTTATAATACTATTTACCTATTTTCATACATTCATTGGCTTTATCCTCCATATGAAGTCAGGGCCCCCCCATATTGTTGTCAGTGCTACCAACTGAGCTATCTGGTGCCTTCCACCCAACAATCATTTAAAGAAACTCCCGTGCCATAACCTTAACTACGGTTTTAGGGTTTTGTTCACAATCTTTTTCTATGATAGAACACTCTGACATTGTCTAGTTTCCTCCATTTCAGCATCCAGACTGTTTGAGCCTGATTCGCTGACAGTGGAGCCCCAGCCCGCTGTCCTGTCCTCCACGGAGCCCTTCATCCCTGCTCTGCACTACGCTCTGTTCAAGCTGCGGCCCAACCCAGGCAAGGACGTGAGCTCCAGCGTGGAGCGACAGGCCACCGATTACCTGACGCGCATGGATTCAGGCACGGTGCGACCATTCATCTTGCCTGATTACAAGTACAACGTGGATGATAGAACCAACCCGCTCCAAGTGCCCAGACCCAAATTCAACATGGAAGCTGTGCTCCGCTCTTACGTTCACAACCCTGCCAACTATATGTTACCTCTGAACAAGGCAAAGGATATCATGGAGAGAATACGAAACCCTGTACCTGTGCCTGTACCCACACCCACACCAGGCCCAGCCCCAGCTCTAGCTCCAGCTCTAGCTCCAGCCCCAGGACTAGCCCCAGCACTCGCCCCAGCACCAGCCCCAGCACTAGCCCCAGCACTAGCCCCAGTGGAATACAGTCCCGTTTCTGACTGGGGCGGCTCAGACAGGGGCTCGGACAGGGCTGAGAGGCCGGCCCAGGAGAAACCGCCACCACCAGACAGTAACAGCAGCAGCAGCAGCAGACGGAGGCCGGGGCTGGGCCATTCAAATGGAGCACAGTTGCAGCAGAAGCCCCACATTGACTCACCATCTCACGCCGAGAAATTACGGTTAACGAAAAATGAGTATGATAAAAACAAAATGAAGCAGCTGCTAAAGCTTATTCAGCTCCACAAGAAGGCACTAATAAAGGATCCCGGGAAGGAGAGGGGAGAGGACGGAGCCTGGGACGCCAACAGTCTGAAAAGGAAGTTTGAAGGTGATGAGAGTGGAGGCCTTAACAAACATCAACGCACTGATGCGCTGAGCAACGGGGAACCCAGTCAAGGTGAGGAGTGCCGTCGCTGTTGCTCGATTTCTTTCACGATTGCAACGATTGTCATTTTTTGTTATGGCGAATTTCTAACTGCAGCCCTGAAATAGGTCAGTTCCTCTGAAAGAGTGAATTTTACATTAGTTTCACAGCACACTGTGATTTTCAATATTTCAGCTACAAATAAAAACATTGCTGCCCACGGGCACTACAACAGCAAGCCTTAAGCATTAGTGTACAAGGGAAATAGTGAGTTTTTTTTCATTTTAATGCATCTGTGTATGTTACATTACATTACATGTCATTTAGCAGACGCTTTTATCCAAAGCGACTTACAATGGAATCAAGTACAATTAGCCAGGGGTGGAATCGAACTTGCGACCATGATGTCTTTGGTACACAAGGTAGGGTCTTAACCACTGAGCCACTCCACCCCTATGTATGTTTCATGAAAACTAAAATAACCTATAGCTGCAACAGTTAGTGTTGTTTCTTTCTGCACCTTGTACAGTCCATCCGTTTCTATGCACAGTCAAACTGTGTCGTCCGTCAACTACGCCTTGTTCCAGTTAACGGTGAATCGATTTATCCAACAAAGTGTGTCCAGCTCTTCTACGCTACGTGGTGAAATGTTCCTTCTGCTTTTTAGCACTAGGCAGTTCCAGTTTAGCTGACAGCTAGTTGTTAGCATATTGAGCACCATTCTGAGTCATCCTCATGTTGATTAGCTTTAAAATATTACGTTCTTTAAGCTGACAGAGCTGTGGCGTGTGCTGTGAAGTAGAAAGTTGTAAGCATGGATCCAAAACCAGAAGTTCTGTAGTGCCAATACAGGCGACCTATTAGGACTGTCGGTTTTTCCACAAATTAAGTTTGAACTAATTGACTCGTAGTGACTTGTAATTGGTTTCATTATCTCAAATGTGAACATGAATCCTGCCAGTGCTCACTGCCGCAGCGTGGCGGACTTTACATTTACGTTCATATATTTGCACATCATTAAAACACAAATGATGATACGATCACAGACGGACAGGACTGGGTGAAAAGAAAATATATATAAAATAATATTCATATGAATAACCTGATATCAATTCAGTCAAACTTTTAATATATGCGTTTTCCCTGGTGTAACCCTATTAGGCTTGCAAAGAGGGAACTGTGACGATGAATAATGCAGGGCGTGGATGTAAGGCGGCTGCCAGGTCTCAATAATTTTACCAGTAGTTTTCTTTCATGCACTAAACTCTGATGGCACCAGGCTGATGTAGTGGTACCAGACGTAAAGTTGGCTCATCTTCTCCCGCTTAACAAGGGAGTTGTCAAGAGTGTACACTGATAAAAAGACACAAAAATGATTCTTTAATTTATAGAGCTGTTCACATTATGGTATCAACTGTACAAGTCTTACAAATATCAGCAGAATAAAAATGTTCTGGAAGGAAATTGGTCAAAAATAATTTGGTACGTCAAACCAATATGATGTATGAGAGTGGGAATGCAAAATGAAAACTCAGGGAAGGGATTCTGATGAAAGGAGTTGACAATCAAAATCACATCATGCCTACAGCTCTAATCTGCACACACGGGCACAGTCGGCAGACTGATGGAAAGATGTTTAACATTTGTTAATGCAGAGAGCTCAGAGGTCAATTACAGGCTATTAAATTCATTTGAGCAATTTTCACAATTTAACTGCTCTTGGTACAAAATATTAATCCATTTTTTTTTTGGATCATTGGAGCACAAAACTACTTTGCAACAATATAATTTTCACTTGTGCCATTATTGTAAACATGCTGTATCTTTCTGACAATGTTAAAACAATGTTTTTGACAAGTTACTACAACAAAGACGAGAAGAGTTTTCTTTTGGAAAGGAAATAGCCCTCATAAAATCGATATTAAATTAGAAAAAATCCAGACATTGTGAAGGGGAATTGTATTGATCAGGTCATCATTAATGATACAAAGTCCTAACAGTACATACCCGTCCTTGCAATCTGTGTGACATACAGAAAATCAATATTCCTAAAAATCAATTTTGACCTTTTTGAGAGTAACATGTGTCAAATTCACTGTGTGTCCTCACAGGCACTTTAGCGGCTGAGATGAGTGAAGAAGGAGGACAGGGTGACAATCTGACGGCAGTAATGGAAAGCATGGGCATCTATGACACCGATCTGAGGGCTCACGGCAACAGCAACACCACAGCGGCAAGCGAGACCCAGCGGCTCCTCAAGATCCTCCTGACCACTCTCAACAAAGCCATGGCTGGCTCAGTGTCTGTGCAATCGAATCACGGCGGCGAACCGTCGACAGGTTCAGGCAGCGGCGAGCCCTCGTTCCCCAACCCAGATATTAGGAAACAACTCGATCCAGTATCACAAACCAACTACACAGAGGTGAAATGTGAACGGCTGATTCTCGGGCTACTTCCATACCAATTATGTTTTCACTCAAACAAAACAGCATCTGCTTCCAGATAAGCATTTTAGCTCTGTTTAAGAAGTCATTCGGTTCATGCTTAAAAAAATAGGGATGGAAAGTATAGTACTGTGTACTTTAACAGCAAAAGATTTTTTTATTCACTTTGACTGTGAACAAAGAGTATAGATAGATATTATTACTGCTTTTTGAAGATTTACAGTCTCTTTCGAAAGTATTGTAAGAGTGAGTAAAAACATTTGGGTTTGACATTAAAAGATGAATAAAAGACAAGATAAATGTAAGACAAGACCAGTATTTCAGCTTTTATTTGCAGGCATTTACATCGAGATATGTTAGACGACTGAGAAGATGGCCTCATTTGTAATGAAACATGGAATCAAATTAGATTCAAATGAATTAGTGGCAAATCCTTTTATCAAGTTACTCATTACCACACCCCTGCTCAGCCCACTTAAAGATGTATAAAGTGACATCGGAGTAGATTTACTAGTACGAATTCTCGAGGGCAGCATCGGACTGCATGAAAAAGAAATGCTAACTCATAGTTGTCTGCTTATTTTAAGTTTTACTTGCTTAATCTTCACTAATGAGAAACAACAGTGGTGAAAAGTAAGAACAAGGAAGACCGGCAACAGAGTGAAACTTAAACTCAAAGTAATTGTTAACAACCCGATAAGAAACAATCAAGAAATCATGTGTCATTCTTTACTAAAACGCAGCCCCCGAAAATTGAGCCAGGAGCAATTTTAAACATGTTCTAGGGTAATGTGGGACGACAGGCATATCCGGTGCAGAACCATATGCATTTTTAAACTAAACAAACAGTATGGATGTAGCCCATAGTTGTTGTTTTTATCTGTTTGTGCAAAGCCCTAAAAATAACTTGTGGTGTTTTCTCTCTTCAGGAGGACATGGATTGTAGCCCTGGCAGTCCATTCAGTCCAGGCTCCCCTCCAGAGCAAGCGCACACCTCAGATAACTCAACCTGGGTTATCCCCTCAAATGAAGGTACCTTGAAGCAGTCGTCGAACATAAATCTGTCTCCATAGCAGGAATATCCCCGGCGTTCCAGTGACAAGTTTCCCATCTGCTTCCCTCTAGACAAAGTGCAAGCGTTTCCTGAGCCGAAGCCCGAGCCCGAGCCTGAGCCTGAGGCTGTGCGAGTGGCAGACAGTCATCCGGAGCCCAAGACGTCGCCCGCGGTGGAAGCCAAAAGGGTGTCGCCACCGACAACGTTACCAGTAGCGGAGGAAGTTCTCTCCAGGCCTTCCATCAGCCTGGACACCATCCTCAACCAAGAAATCCACAGCCTCTCGTCTGACATTAAAAACATCATGCAGACTCATCACATCAGTTATACCTCGCAGCTCCCACCACGGTTACCTCCACGCCACTGCTGGCTGCCCAACAGCTGCTTCTCTGACTTTGTTGTACCCTATGTCTCCCCTGTCCCCACCCAGGGACACGTCAAAGCACTGTGTGAGATGATGGACAAATTAATCCCAAGCCCACCTGCTCCCTCGAAGGTCACTTCTCCACCTCCCCCCGCGACGGCGTCTAACCTTACACCACCACCACCCTCCACCCCAGTCCAGACCTCCAAACCTAAAGCAGAGCCCTCTGTGTCGAGGAGCTCCTCACAGAGTGATAAAACGGGCTCCGTCAAAGAGACTGCATCCATAAAGGTTAAAACCGAACCTGCAGCCATAAAGGTTAAGACAGAACCTGCATCCATAAAGGTTAAGACAGAACCTGCATCCATAAAGGTTAAGACAGAACCTGCATTCACAGAGGTCGCGGGAGACGTCTATTCTCCCTCTCAAGTCACACCAGAGTCCCCAGACCCTACTGCTTCTGGCAGTGGGTCTGGCTTGTTGGCTGGCAACCTCATTGGTCAGCTGAAGCCCGAGGTTTTCACCAGTCTGGTGGAAATCTTCAAGGACGTCACAAAGAACACAGTGAAATTCTACATCTACTCCGGTGACGAGGGGGAGGAGAGCACTGTCTGCAAGGAGATAAAGGTACACGGAAATGCTACGTAGGGACTTTTAAGTAGGTTCTCTGTTTATTATATAGTTAAAGCAACATTTTTTAGCAAAATGGTCATGATGGAAAGACTTGGATCTTTTTAAATGACCTTAGTTTAGTCTCTTCTGTCTCCCCCCCTGAAGAATTGAGAGTAATTACCAAGACACTGTTGGTGCCTCTACATGAGACCTGGAATGAAAGAAGCACCGTTCTTTCTAGTACAATTCAGTGATCCATCAAAAACGATTTTGAACCTGTTATTTTAAGGTTACATCGTGTTGATTTTAGGTCTTCAATGATGAATTTTTATCCTTAAAACACAATTTATGATGTGTTTTCGCTTCTGAAATGTGAATATTTTCTGGTTTCTTATTATATTATAAAGAAATAATTAAATCTGAATAATCTTGTTTTGTGGACATTGATAACAGTGACATTTTATGGACCAAATAACCTATTGATTCATGGAGTTGCAGCCCTTGTTGCTTGAATTATTTACCTTATGTATTGTTTTTCTTCTCATTCAAAAGCAAAACACAAAGTAAGAACCATCTCACATTCGCTAAATATTATTTGTTGAATAACCTTAACTTTTATTAGACTGATAAAATCACCATTCTGCATTATTCTGAGGATAAGATAGTTTGAACACAACTTGAGACTATGATTATGGCCCATTTTACATCTGTAGACCTATTTAGGATGACATTTTTAAGCCAATGAAGTGCAATATACAGGCAAGCATCAGCAGTGGGAAATATAAAAGGCATCACAAGCTCCTCTTCATCACTCATATCTCAGTGCTCCGCCTTGTCTGTGTCAGTCACTCTGCACTTGCACATGTGTAAGAGCGGAGGACACGTTTCATCCATTTGACCGTTAACAATGACCTCTCTCCTGTCTTGACACAAAGGGGTACTTGAAAAGTCTTGGCAACAGCGAGTGCAGCCCACAGACGTTTCTGGAAAACAGCGGCAGTTTAGACAAGCTCCTCATCATCATTCAGAACGAGGACATTGCCGCACATGTGCACAAGGTAGGAACGCCACCTACTCATCACACATCAACATCACCTCACCTGCACAACTTTAATTCACATTTGATTTATTACTTGATAACACATCATTTGCATCTTGTGTCATTGACTATAACATGGGTTAAACATGAAACATGATTGAATAAATCAGGGTTCACACAGAATTTCTAAAAACTGATTTCCAGGCCTGGAAATGGTTTGGAATCAAGTGAATGTTTTGGAAAAGATCGTCCCGATCCAATAACAAATATATCGGATATAAGACTCCAAGCTTCATAAACGTCACTCACTTAAAATGATAAACGTGTCACGTGATACAAGTAGTATGGATTATATTCCCTTGCGAGTGAAATTAGCTCTACTCTAACTCTAACAGATGGCTAATCTGCAAAAATACCAGGCAAGTGCATTTTGTCTTATAACTTTTGAATGAAA
Source organism: Solea senegalensis (assembly GCF_019176455.1). Lineage (NCBI taxonomy): Eukaryota > Metazoa > Chordata > Actinopteri > Pleuronectiformes > Soleidae > Solea > Solea senegalensis. The sequence goes on along the minus strand of NC_058031.1, from coordinate 11,346,886 downwards.
AATATGGATCAAAAAAAGAGACAACTGTGGATGCTAAGATATGTTTAAGTATTGAGTCATGGAGGTTTGGTAAAATATTGTGGAAAAGTTGTTTAAAAGGTTGTAAAAATGAATTGGTAAAAACATGTGGGAACCCTGATAAATTGAATAAAAACCAAACAAGTGGTAATAAATCTTTCTTTTTTTTTTTTTTGACCTTGTAGATCCCGGCTCTGGTGTCTTTAAAGAAGTTACCTTCAGTGAGCTTTGCAGGCGTGGACACCCTGGATGATGTCAAGAACCACACTTACAATGAGCTCTTTGTGTCTGGTGGCTTCATGGTGTCTGATGAGTTTGTACTGAACCCGGACCTCATCACACAGGGTAAGTGCTTGGTGGGGAGCAGTGCGGGTTCACGGGAACTGTTAGCTGAATGACAGTTTGAAACTAACGTTGTGCTTCTTTTTTGTTTTCAGAACAGTTGCAGGGGCTGCTGAAGTTCTTGGAAGATCAGAGCACCCCTGAACACCCCTGGCAGTGGAAGGTGCACTGCAAGTCCCAGAAGAAGCTCAAGGAGCTGGGGAGGTGAGTGTGTCCATGTCAGTGACCACCTAAGACGAGACTGGAAAGACCAACCGATCATTAAATACACTGTAGACTTGAAATGTAAAGACTAATTATTCTTAGACTTAATGAACTTCATGTCCCACAATCCTTTGCAAATATGCCTTCCATCCGGTTTCTTAGTGTATTTATCATCATCATCTCTAATTAATTGATGATTAATCAATTACCTAATTAAGCTGCAACTATTTTGTTAATTAACCTGTGTTTTTTCGGCTTTTTAAATGTGGATATTTTCTGGTTTCTTTGCTCCATAAAATAACGGAATCATTAAAACTGAATCATTTTTGTTTGTGGACTAAACAAAACGAGACGATATTATGGACGAAACAACTAATCAATTAAGCAAATAATCGACAGATTCGGCGATTCTGAAATGAATCGGTTAATTTGTCTGAATGCATCGTGTTTAACAGCGTGCTAATAAATTGAAATCATATCAGCCCCGTGCAAAACAACAGAAAGCTAAACTGTCGGATCATAACTGACGTGATTTTCGTAGTTGTGGTAAACATTTCCATGGCAATGGGGGGAGCTTCACCAATTCAAATCCCAAGAGGTCCAGATAGAGAAAATCTCCTTAAGCTGAAGTCTGGAACTTCGTAATGTTTAGCAAGTGCAGTGGTTAAATCTAATATACTGTTAATATAAATGTTTGCAGTCAACAAGAAATTCAAATTAAATGAAGTATGATGAAATAATATTTAGAAAATGTTCTTGTCAATTTGAAGTGGATGGCTTGTAAAGATGTTCTAAAGTCCGGCCTAAAAACTAAAATATAGATGAAGCACTTTAGAAATGAATAACTCTGAGCTGTTTGCGTTTCTGTTCTCGCATCAAGTTTTTTTTTCTCTGATCATCAGTCTGTGTTTCTTCCCTCCTCATCTCTCCCTAGAGCGCGTGTTTCACTCTCTGTTATTTAAACACAGAATACAAGGCTGTGATACTCTTACACCGCGTTTGCCTCTGATGATGCCGCAGTATACGCTAAAATACTGCTCTGTGCTCAACTAAATACCAGGACTCTTCAATGTGACGCTGCACATCTATTGCTCCTGCACAATAAAAGCCTTGTATTTTTTTTAAAAATAAAATTGAATGGATTTGGGGAACTCAAGCGATAGAGTGCTTTTATTTTGGAACAAGAATGGGACGCATTGTACATGAAGCAGATTGTGACGTTGGAAAGAAGCTGTAGAAACATGGTGGCACAAGATGGAGGCCTCTGAAGCCCCTTGCTTAAACTATTATAAAGGGCTTGTTCTAAGTGAATATACACCTACACAAACGGTTATTGGTCGTATATAAAAATTTTGCCTATAAACCTGACTAAATGTAACAAATCAAACAGCCCTTGGAAACACCCGCGACAGTGAAATAGAGACATGGAATACACAAATTTGCTCTTGTCATGATCCATATTGTGAGATGGGTCGTGATTTTTTTTTATTTTTTTATGCGGTGTCAATAAAAATCTGAACATTGACTGGATCTACTCTTATTGCTGTCATAAAGGTTAAACACCAATGCCATGGGGCTGCTGAACCTCCTGACAGCCTATCAGAAGAAACACCTTGTGGAGTTCCTCCCTTATCACGAGTGTGATACGCAGTCACGCCAGGCTCCAGACCTCGATTGCCTCATTAAACTCCAAGCTCAGCATACGCAGCAACGGCACCTTATCTTCCTCACAGGTATGTTCATCTTCAGAGACATCTAATCGCCCGTTAATTGTCAAGTTTTTAATTTGTATTTTGTGTTTGCTGTTTTCACAGAGAGGCCATTTGAGATGTTTCTGCATTTCTCCAGAAATGGAATAGTGATAGCAAGCATTGATGATGTTATGAACAGTTTCCACAGTCTGATTGGTTCCATTAATCAGAACGAGCTTCCAACGCCACCCTCTACTGGTGGGTAGCGCCTACAGCAGCAGTGAACACCAAAACACTTTGGATTTCATGTCATATTAATGAAGTGTAATTGCTTTATTAAATTGCCTTTTGCTTTATACAGTTAGCAGTTTATTTTGCACATATGTTGCCGTTAATGCATCCGCTGATTATATCCTCCTCTCTACTTTTCCATTTCTCTCTCCCTCCCTCTCTCCCAGTAGTGAATGATGAGTGTGTGGAGGAGGAGGACATGTCATTAGACTCGGATGATGGCGAGCCACCCACTATAGCAGACTGCGCAGAGCAGAACCAGGAAGCCAAGAAAGAGAATCCTCCGCAGCCGCCGCATTTGGACGAGTTTCGTCCCCCACTCCCAGAGCAGCAGGTCACACCTGAGAGAACGCCATCGTTGTCCGATTACAGCGCTCTCAAAACGGCCATCTCCCAGTTCAAAGCCTCCAACCAGATAGGCATCTGCTCGGCAGACCTTGGCAGCTTGTCACCGGGAGGTTTCCCGGTGAATCCCCACCAGAGCTTCCTGTGTCCCTCGGCCCCGTGGTCCTCCTACACTGGCTCGTCAAGCTATGCGGCTTCCCCCGCCTACCCAGCCTCACCCTGCAGCAGCACCCAGGAGCAGGATTACCGGCCACCTGCAGCCCCCGCCACGGTCCCCACCGCTTCTGTCATGGCCACAGCAGGACCTCTTGCTAACCTGGCTTCGCTACCCATGGAGGTGAAACCTCCCCCTCCCCCTCACCTCATGATGCTGGGTCACACATACGGCTCGGACACTGGCGGGACCAGAGTCACCGGGAACTCTCCGCTCAGTGAAACAACTCAGACTGGTTATATGGCTGGCATTCCTAAAAATGCCAGTGGTACTCCCGCACACCATGACAGGACATTTAGTGGACCAGGGGAGGGTTTGTGGGGCACTGCAGGGACCAGCACAGGACAGACTAGCAGTGTCACACAAGGACTTTTAGACCCAAGTGGGCTCCCCAAGACACTGGAAGCCCTAGGAGGCTGCACTCCTGGCAGTCACGGGAGCAGGACTCAGGTGAATTGCACTGACAGCCTTGGCTCATCTGTTGGCATTCCCACAGTGGCCACAAGGGGGGGCTCTATAGTCAGACCTAAGCTGCCTTCACATCCAATGACTGGTGCGGGATATGGTGGTATAGGCAGCATCCCAGGACAGATGGACCACGGGCCAATGCAGGGTGCAATGGGTCCTGGTTCTTTAGGGAACTATCGAGGGAGAGGAATCCCACCAGGACTTTGGACACGACCAGGACGAGGACATGATCGGGGGGGTGGGGTTGGAGGTGGACCCTGCTCTTGGGGTTACCCAGTAGGAAGGGGTGGGCCACAGAATTACTACTCAGACTTCACATACTCTCACAATTACGCCCCTGAATAGACAATCAACCTGATGAGAGTGGTAACACAAACACCATACTCCGGAGACTATTAGAACTGGCTGAATGTATATATTTCCTTGTCATAAACACATTTGATTTAAGTCAGTACATAAGGATGATGGTTTTCTACATTAATAAAAATTGATACAGGCAGTGCCGAGTGTCCCACTGTCATGCAAAAACTGTATGTATGCTCTTTCATGTGAGCTATTTCAAACCCTGTTCAAACCACTATATTTATATTTGCCAACAAATGGTAATGGCCTTCCAGCATCTTGGAATTTAACATGTTATTTCTGTTTGTTCGGGCTTTTTGAAGCGGTTTGTGAACAAGGGGAAAGGCTGATATTTTTTTAAGGAAAATAACTATAGTGAATTAAATTTCACTTTTGCTGTTGGTTTTCTTTTTTTATTTGACATATTTGGTTGTCCAAAATTCTATTAAAATAAACCATTTCCAAATCTTGTTTGTGTGACAGGTTTGATGACGGTGTCAAGCAAACCATTAAAATTGTAAACCACGCCTCTCTTTCTGTCCTATTACTCCTACTTAGAATATTCTTCACGTGAGCAGAATTCTTTGAGAAACCCCATGTTTCTCACCGTTCATAACATTTGTAGAGCATATTTCTAGAAGTAAGCAAGCAATTAAAAAGTGTGGAAAAATGAATTTTCTCTCCGTGACACAAGGCACGGTGCTCTGCTAGAAATGACTGAAATCTATTTTCTACCGCAGTGTAAACAATGTGCTGAGAGCAGTTCAGAGGGAGAGACTACGGCATTTGAAAGCATTTGAGACTCCCTGCTGAGTGCCACTGCGCCTGACTGTGACACTATTGAAAGAATCATTAGGAATGTCAATGTCGTCCCTGTGTGGGCTTATTGTATTGCTGCATTAGCTCAGTGGAAATTACTGAAGAGAAACACCAGATGGCGCAATTTCCTATTTATTTATAAAATAACTTTTTTTGTATTCTCTCCAGTGCCCCATTCCAGATCAGCAATGCTGCCATGGCGACCCCCATTAAACCAATTTTGGCAAAGACCCATCACACAATCCAGTATTAGTTTGGGAGAGGCTTAGTAAGAAAGAATGCTTTAGTTCCAGAAAAGCTTCATACCTTGACTACATTTACTCACAGAATGCTTTCCAACACACATACAGTTTTGCTGGTTGAGCTAAACCTTTCAGCCTCTGACCTCTGAAGTAATGCTGCCAAAGACTAACCACACACCCTGTAACTATCTCCGGAAGTAGTCACGTGGTGGTATTTTCGAAATTGAAATTGATCTTCATTGGCTAAAATGCTAAAATAGCTACAATGCTCAACTGCTTTTCTGCAGTTAGCATGCCCTGGTCCCTTGAAACACCCATGTTTTTGACCTTCCATCCAACTGGCATGGAGCCGTGTTTCGAATGTAAGTCTAATATTCAACGTTTTTAGTTTTGTTGTTTTCTTTAAAGTATATTTTTTGGGCTTTTGCCTTTTAATCGACAGTAGAGTGTTGAGTGACAGGAAATGGGGAGGCAGAGAGGGGGAATGATATGGAGGAAAGGGCTGCCCGATGCGGGATTCGAATTGGGCCGCCTGCTGTGAGAACTGCGGTCTCAACATGGGGCGTCAGCTCTACCAAGTGAGCTAAACGCCACCAGTTTTTAGTTTTGTTAAGTTTTCCACTGACATCGATCTTCCACTGTGTTATCCAGCTAGCTTAACCGTAAGCATCATTAACAAGTAGCAACAAAACTAGCGTTTAGCTTACCAACAGGCTTAAATGCTGTTCTCTAACCACAGTTTGTACAGTTTTTATATATTATAATTCTCCCTGTAGCCTTCTTTTACTAAGTGTTATGTATTAATGTTTTTTTTTATAGCACATAACATGTACAGCTACATTTTACATGTTAAAACAGATTAGCTTTGAATTAGCTTAGAGTGTCTGAGTAGCCTGTAGCTCCACCACACTGCTGTGGCCCAACAGAAGGTAAACTATTTACTATTACTTCGAAATGTAAACTTTAAAAGCAAAGTTTAGAAACTTGACAACTAGGGTGACCATTCCCGTACAGTGATTATGAGATACTCATTGCAGGACATTTCAATTTATTCTCAACAAAATATCAGTTTTGAAACTGCAAAGTATTGTTCTCAGATCTCAGTTGTCAAAGTGCACAGTCTTAACTTATTGCACTGATATACATAAATTGGCAAAATAACAAACCTCCAGAACATTTCTGGACTAGGAAAAAATTGTGCTAGAACTATATGCTTTTCAGTCAGTGCAAATTAAAAATGAATGTAACAAATAAATAAAGCTGCATAAATGCATCAGTTGTTTTTTGTTGCCAAGGAACTTCTGGTACATGCCTGTGCAGGGAAAAGTGAAATTGACACAAACTTGGAGTCTTTTGACCATTCAGAAGTAAAATATCTTTTACTTTTTTAGCAGCAGCAGCTGCACTTTTTTTGTGTGTAGCCAGTACATGGACACCTTGTTTTTCTAGTCATGCTGGGTATTAGTGCAGCTACAAAAAGCAGGACAACTTGGCTCATTTAAAATCCAGACTGTCCTCCCTAAATCTATTGACAACACTATTGCTTTGGTTATTATTGTTACAAATTGAATAATGGTCATCAATACTGACCAGTACTTTTGATATTGAACGTACATTTTGATGATAAATGTAGAAACGTTAATAACAATGCCATATTTTAACTTATTGTTGTGTGGCGTATGGAACACAGGACTCTGCCTCTGGCTATGGATTCTGAAACAAGACAGAGAGTCTCCAGTCCTGAATGGCCTCACCAGAGCTACCTAGTGGTGTTAACAACTGATATGTGCTGGTCAGGGGTAAGTCAAACTTTAAAATCTTCCTTTGATTTTAGGTACATAAAAACCAACCAATTTTAAATTTTTATTAAGGTGAAACTATAAAACCACCCACTTGGCTGAGGGACACAGCCCAAGGCTATATCAATCCTGGTGGGGTGTTTCATCAGATCAGTATCCTGGGGTTCATTGCTGATGATGTATCATGAAATTTGGTCAATAAACTTTATTTTAATTCATAAAATACTATCACATTAGCTACTAAACTGATTACCTGTATAGATTTATTTTATCATGATTCAAAATTACACATCACAAGTGCACGTCTGAAGAAAATTACATTACATCTGACTCTCTATGGTAAATGATCTGTATTTATAAAGTGCTTTTCCAGTCTTGATGACCAATCAAAGCTGCTCTATACTAAAGTTTTGCCATTCACCCATTCACTCGCAGCACATTGAGCCACATAAATATAAAAAACTGTAAACACAAATATTAAACTATAAAATGTAACACCGTAAGTGTACACTTTATATACATTGGATTTATTGCACATTGAGGTTTAGTGTTTTCTAGTATAAGTCCTTGGAACCAACTGACTGATTTACGTAGATCAAAAATTGAGATTATACTCTTATTCAAATATAAAGAAACGGGCCAGGTCAAATATTTCGATTTCTCCTCTTGTGTGCCTAACATTTTATTGGTAGGTGTTAACATTCAGTGGTGGTCCCTGTCACCCGTTAATGGTTGGCAAACTGCATCTGAGTGTGGAGAACCTTCAAGGGACATTAACTATCTTGTCCTATGTACTAAAAAAGTGCCCTTCTTCATCCCACTGAGGGATAAAAAAGTCAAGTATGTAGAAAAACTACTGTAACATAACCAAATAAATGTCACAGGTGCCATAATATTAAAGAAATTTGTCATTATTTTCAAAAATATCGTATAATTGTGATATGTCTTTTTTAATGCTCTGAGTATGTTTTAGATATGAAATCCAATTTCACCCCTAAGTATAAGGTAATATGAAATACATCACCATTTTACATAAATACTTAAGATGAGTACAGAGCACATTCCTTTATCTTAAATAATAGATCTGTATAATTCTTCACATTGTCATTTTAATGCCATCTATTAAAATAGAAAGAGTAATTTGAATGAGGGCATATAGGGGAAGTATTAGTCTTGAAGTCACCCACATAATCTGAACTCCTCTTTTGAAGCTTCCAGTATTGCAATTTGGTCTGCGGGTATTTTGACGTTTTGTAGGCATCACCTACAACTAGGCTGTTATTGGACGACACCAGCTGTCACTCAAACTGGTGTTCACTCACATGTGCCGTACTTAAATGAGAGCATAATTTACAAAATTGACATCGCGTTCAATTGAAGGAGAGCTGAAACCTGTGTTTGAGCCCATTAACTCCTCAGGAAAATGTTTACTGTAGAAGCCCTTTGTCTTCCATTTACCATACAGAGATTGAAAACAACCATTCTCTCTCACATTTACACCTACGCTCAATTTAGAGTGTCCAGAGGTTCACCAACCTGGGCCTTTTTGCTGTAAAGCAACAGTGCTAACCACTATTCTGCCATGTGACTCTCACACATACAGTATGTGTCGTAGTTAAATGAGAGCATAATTTACAAAATCGACATCATGATCAATTGAAGAAGAGCTGAAACTAGTGATTGAGCCCATTAACCCCTCAGGGAAATGTTTACTAAGTTATTTTTGCAACCAGTGGATTAGCCTCATAGTGGCTATTCAATATATTCTCATTCCCACTATGGCTTCAGAACGGACTCGGAAGACTAAATCCATTTTTAATGCATGGTCTATGGGAGAAATATATTCGCATTTGTGCAGAAATTCAAATTGGATCAGTGAGCTGTACAATGAATTCCCTGTGTTTATTTATTTATCTATTTTGTTTGTTAGGTGTTTAGAGGTGCCTCAGCAGGATATGGGGCTTTGGGCCAGAATGAAACACAGCTCTGCAACTGAGTATCCCTTCTCTTGTTACCTGCCCCACCAGCATGTGTTATGGAACTCCCCCAGTTTCCACTGTTATTTGTCTTTGTTTTTTAGGCAACATTACCTCTGGATGAGGCGTGAACAGGGAATTAATGTAGCTTAAATAAAGCTCCAGCAGCCTACCTTAAAACAATGGCAGTGGCATTTGCATGAAAAATAGCATATACTGTATTTTTCGCCTGTGTAGTAATGTGCTTACAATGATAGAGCAAAATAAAGCTAGTCTAATAGTGTTCGCCATGTTTGTTATTAGTATTAGTATTAGTAGGCTAAAAGTGCATAATTAGCACTAAACACAACTAGTCATAGATACATAGTGTTTTACACTACAGTTTTGTTATGTGCAGTTATGTGCGGTTCATTTTCTATCACACATCATTCACATGCAGCCATCAGGAGCAACATGAGATTAGGTGTCGGCATGCAGACTATCAGAGCCGGGATTCAAACCCACAACCTTCCAGTTGAAAGCAACTCACAATAAAGGCCCGTTTATACTCAAAAGCAGAGATGGATTACGTTCATTTCGTCCGGAGCGGAGCAATACAGCAGGAAATTGTGGGGCCAATAGTCCAATCAGTCAGTAAAACGACAAAGAAGCTCGCTACAGTTGCAGTGCCCAATTTAAAACATGCTGCCAGAGCTTGCTGGCTTATCCCTGCAGCCAGGCACTCGACTTCACTCAATGACGTTATCAAAATTCACGACGAACAAACAGAAATATTAAAAAAATGTCGCCCATAGTCGATATCTCTCATCAGCAGTAATATTCCCCTGTGGTCTTACATTCCACCTCCACGAAATCCGCTTTTGGATCAAGCACAGTAAAATAACCTCTTCAGTGGTCGCCATGTTTCTTGATGCCTGCAATTTGGTGCTCAGCGCTAGAGGCAGTATTGCATACATGTCCATACTAACGCAAAAGACCCATGGAGGTAGTGATGGAGATCACGTTTGGGTTGGACAGGCATAAAAGTTGATCATGGTAGATTTACATTATCAGGGTAAGGACAACAATGTCATTTTGGCTAACTTCAGAATCCCCTTAAAAAAGGGAACCAAACCAAGGTGGGTTTTTCCCCCCTGGCGCACTAGAAGCGGGCTTATCACGAAGATGAGAGAATATGTTCAGCAGAATTTGTATGCATCTAAAATGGCAGTTACCAAAGAGCAGCTGTCTTTCAATTTCTATTTTGAGTGACTTGCTCATTAGATGCCATCGCTCATAGAAAACGGCATGTCATCCACATCATTGGTCTAATTGGTTGTAGATCCAATTGTGTACACGCCTCCTGGCAGTAGGACTTCCACACTCTCAATCTCAATCGGAGTCAGGCTACTAAAGTTATGATTAAATACGAAGTTCAATTTATAAGTCATTCAGGACCAAGAATTATTTACAAGAATTAGTGACCTAATTCTGAATCTACAGAAGGTAACAAATCAAAAAGTCTTACATTCACCCTTCCCTTTACACGACGGGGAACTACGGTGGCCTTTTTATACCAGAAAGGATGTCATTCTTCCTTGTTTGCATAGTAAGCCTCTTTTTCTAAACGTAAATATACTTGCTCTAGCTGGTTTGCTCGCTTGGAAAGTTGCACGAACATGGTAGAAGATTATGCACACTGGACCTTTTAAGATTTTAGTTTGTGTTTAAAGCATATTTTTGTGTGACTGAGTTATTTTTGACAGAATAATTGTGACATGAAATCTTCATATAGTCCTGTGTGTAATCGTGATATAAGGTTCAAATTTGCGTACATAAATATTTATGTAGTTAAAGACTGTTGCTTGGTAGTGAGTATGGGTTTAAATGTGTTTATGGGCAGAAGATGACAAAACAAATTGTTTGTTTTATTGGCCAGCCCTCGGATCACAAACATTAGTAGGTTTCGTCCCCCAGCAAATTTACAGCGTTTTTTATGTAATAGTTGTTGAGATATTTCAATCTGAACCAAACTGGTACTAAAAGAAAGGCTGACATTGCCATCCCTCAAGCCATGTCACAGGTACAGCTGAAAAATAGTACAATAAAGCACATTATTGAGTATCTCTGACACTATGAGCCATTGCAGATAGGGACCCCATACTGTCTCTGACAGTAAAGGTCTTTTTTTTTTTTTTTAATGGAAATAAAACAGCCATATTTCATCAGAGTTTATTGTTTTGTTTTAGAGGACAGGTGTGACAGATAATAACAAGGGCAGTACCATTACAACATAATACAATAAAGCGGTGGAAGAAATGACATGAGCTGAACAGGGCGGGAGAATAAAAAGCCAGGAGGATATGTGCTCATGAGTAACAGAGAAATACAATATGTCATTGTGTTTATCAAATCTAATCTCTAATATTCCACTACAATTCTATTTACTCAAGCACAAAATGGCCCCAAAGAGATGTAGAGAGAACCGTGAGGCTGCGCCGAGATCTAATGAGCATCACTGCATGTGCTCATCTATTTGTTTGCAATAAAACTTGATCTACACATTTGATTAATGAGGCGTTCGCGTGCATCGTTCCCCACAGTGATCTGACTGAGACCCGAATCGTGTTGGACATCCAGCTGCTTTGGAAAATACAGAGCATGGACCTGCATGTGTTCACATTCAGGGGAGAGGTATGATAAACAGCCTGCTGTCTCTAGTGCAGCAGTGTTGCATTTATTTTAATCTTTTTTGGGAAGCAACCAGCGTAGCTTCCAAAAAAGAAAGAAAGAAAGGGTACTACAGTGTAGTATCTGCTGTGTTGGCCTGTTGTGAAATAGATACTGCTGCGTGTGTTTCTCAAGCACATGTCCAATTAGAATGAAATAAGGGTTTGAGTCAATGGTGTGACATTGGACCTCTATTGAGCGTGTGTCTATGTGAGGTGTCTCAGCATGTGAAAGATGTGTACGTGTCTGACACAGCTGGATGCCTCCACCCCACCAACCCCCCTCCCCCCCCACCCCGCCTGATGACTGTTTTGACAGCTCAGTAATAGCTCTTGTTGACAGTCAAGGCAGCCATCCACCCGTGAAAGCAAATCAACTCGCTATTTAGACTGAAACTCCCCTTTCACTGTAATAAGATTCTTGGATCAGATGATTTTTGAATCTCTGGGAGCTGAGCCCAACCTGGTAAAACACTGAATGTGAAAAGGCCAGCTCATGCTTTAATTGAAGCCTGATGGAGTGCTTTGCATCAGGGATGTTGAGTCTTTTCAAGCATCACATAGTTGTCCTTTTGAAAATCCTTTTAAAATAAAATGTATTGATTTATTTTTTTGAGCATGCATGGTTATTTGGAGGAAGCAGGATGATTGATGATTGAGTCAAATATCACATTTTTCAAAAATTTCATTAACAGTATTTTAAATAGGCTGAGCAGAAGGAAATTGGGCTTGTAAGTGGAGGGTTTGTCGGTTTGAATCCCCGCCCGGTGAAGGACTGCGGTAGCCAATTGCAAATGTTTACTCTAAATTGACTCCACGTCCAGTGTACTCTCAGTGCTTGTCACAAGCCCAGATAAATGGGAGGATTGTGTCAGAAAGGGTACACGGTGTAAATAACTCTGCCAAATCAAATATCTCTGTCTAAATAAGTGTGTCTGTGGCTCTGGCTCTGGCTCTGGCTCTGGTGCAGTGAGTTAGAATTAGCAGTTTTCTGCTAAAGTTTTCTCTAAAACATCTTTAGCTGGTGGCTGGTTGGTACCATGTTGAGTGTCAAATTTGTGTCTTTCTACCATCCAGTAACTTCAAAATATTCAATTATAAAAGCTGACGGAGCATGGATTCAGTCAGCCCAAAAACAGGCTGGGTTTTGTCATGTATTTACCGCTGTTGTCTTCTTCTTCTGTGTACCTGCTTCCTCTTTTATTTCTGGGTTTAGCATGGATAGTGTTATCTTGCTGTAGATATTGACACCAGAATAATTGGCTTTGCTGTTGATAGAGGCCTTAATGGATTTCACCTTATCAGTAAAATTGCATACGAAGATGCCTCAGCCACTATTATTTTCAGCTGGGTTACAATGTGAGGCTGATCAATGGCCTTTAATAGCATCATGGATTGTGTTGACGATGATGAGCTGCAATTATTTCTGAGAAACGGCATTCAAGCATCTTTACCATGGTATTATAGTAAAGATACGGCTGTGACAAGATATTGATACAGCGATATGTCGTTGTTCTGACTTCTGAGTTATAATTATTGACATGCTGCAGCCAAATGTCAAGATTTTAGCTTCAACAGCAAACAAGTCCTGCACACTGGCATTGATACATTTGTTTGCAACATTTTCAGTAGTACACTTATATCAAGTATAAGTATTCATTTTAAAAATATGGCACTCAAACAGATTTTACTCACCCGTGGCACTTCTTTATGACTCATTGCTCTGGTGTTTGTTGACGTCAAAGTGTGGATGGCATCACTTTTTCAGAATTTTAATGAAAAAAGAAAATCGAAAACTGTTCCAACAGTTCCAGTGGTACCTATGATTGATTTCCTAATTAGCTCTGTTGTGAAATCCTGCTTTTTTTTCCCCGTTTTAGGCAATTACCAAGGATTAAATCTGTTTTGTCGAGGCATGGCTTCTTAAAGGTGACCCGTGCTTTCATTAACAACATGTTTGGACCACTGCAGTGCTCTTTTTGGGGCTAGTCAGGCTTCCCTTTTACAATGGCTGTTAGTCCAAAATGCTACTGCCCAGCTTTTAACTGGAACTCACAACCGTGAGCACATTTGGCCAGTCTGCCCTCTCTCCACTGGCCACCTGTGCATACAGCATAATTGTAATTTAATGTTATTCATGTTTAAATGCCCAGAGTGAAAGAATTAGAGAGACTGCAGTTTGCAGCAGACTGTGAAGCACGTCAGAGAACTACAGTTGTCAATAAAAACGTTGAGTTGTCTCTCAGCTAATGACGTTTCCGACATACATAAGGGCACAGGTCCTTGAAAATTGCCCAAAATTGACATGGGTCATTGAAAGTGCTTGAATTTGTGTTTAGGTAAATATGTTCCTTGTTTGTTACGACGCTTCCAACTGTTTCATGCCCTTCATACGCAGAAAAACGTCAAGTCGTAATTACTCGTGGTGTTGTGGACTAGCTTACCCAAGATCCCAAGGACAATTACTTGGCCAAATGCAGTGCATGCTGCAAATCAATAAAAGTGGACGTCATGGGAGAAGCGGCTCTTACGAGTGGCCTTCACGTCTTGAGCTGTGTCAGCACATTCGGTTGTTGAATTTGAGGAAATTGGCCCTGGAAACTGTTTGAATTTGATTTCAACCAAGGTGTGGGAACTGTTATAAATATTGTATGCTTTAATATATTATTTATTCACTTTGCAAATGTTTAGTTCATAGTCACTGCTTCAAAATGCCAAACACAGGCCCCTGCTTATAGTACATATAAAAAGCTTATTCTATGGCTACAAAAACCAAACAATTTTTATTTTAAACTAATGCACACTTTTACAAGCATACTGTATTCGATATCTGCCCACAAACCCTCCTAAATGTTACACACTGGACCTTTAAACCCTTCAGTGATGTCACTCCCCCTTACCTCTCCACCCTTCTTCAGTCTGTGGCATCTCAGGTCAGCCGATCAGATGCTCCTGGTTGTCTTAGAAACAAGGTTGAAGCTCAGAGTTGGTCAGGCCTTTGCATTTGCGTCTCCCAATCTATTGATTGAGTTACCTCGTGTCTCCCAATCTATTGATTGAGTTACTTCTTGAACAGGCAGGCCTCTTCACTGACTGTTTAAAGCGCTTCTTAAAATGCACCTCTTTTCCTTGGTGCATTTAATACAGTGTGAGCTGCTTTTATGTTGCTTATTTTATTGGTGTCTTATTGCGTTTTTTTAATACTTTTCTTACTAGTTTTACTGTCTTTTATGTGTTTTATGTCTTCATGTGTTTTATTATCTCTTATGGATTTTAATGTTACTGTACAGCATATTGTTTTGAAAAGTGCTTTATAAATAAAACTGGATCGTTTTAGATTTCCTGCAATATATCGATTATCACATTTCCTGTCTGTCCCACGTCTATAAATAGTAGCCCCTTCGTGGCATTTTCAGTTCATGTGAAGGCTGCTTTCTTTTCCAATTGCACTCTGCTCTCCTTTGTTTCCTTCTCGATGGTCAGATGGCCAGATCATTAGCGCGGAAATGTCCTGAGAGACCTCTGCACTGATTATCGAACAAAGTGTGCTGAAATTTGACACTTTGCTCGTCAAAGATGCGAGTACATGGTGAGCACGGTGAGAACTGCATGGTCAGGCGGTGGTTCGTGGTAAAATATTAAGCATTTATGGCCAAATACATTTATGTTGATTGCTCCACAGTGAAAACTGTGTTAACATGGTTATTGGTTTGTCCATGCACATACTGTTTAAAAACTTAGTCTGCTGATTGTTTGCAATTATCATGTTAAAGCCCTACATTGTAATGCTCCTAATGTCTAAAAGGCTAACTTCCCCCCGTGTTTCATATGAGCAGGGATATGTGTAACATCATTTATGCCTCCTGTCTGTTTTAAAATGCACAGCCGAGGCCTCCCATTAAGTCAGAAGGTTCAAATAAAATGTTTGAGCAGGAAACTAATTGCACTCATCTTAAGTGACATGCTGCCTTTACTGAGATTGAAGCCAGGCTCAGGAGTGTCCTTATCTAACCGAGGCCTCCTGCAGATATTTCTCTCATGAAATGCTCACGTCATTGTGTTCTCTGTGTTTTAACTCATATCAGAAACAATAAATCCCGACCCAGCTGTGTGTGCTGTGTCAGGGAATGGTACCAGATTAGAGGGTTTAAAAAATATATAAAAACTGATAAAGCAACCGCTTTTTATCCTCACGGTAATCTCTTAAAACTAGTCACATCATGTAATGTCTCTGAAAGACATCAGGTCATGACAGGCCCTGATACGAACGCTTACATCACGTGGGCACTCTGCTGCTAATGCAAGTGTTACCTAACCTGCATTGAGGAACTGAAATAACATTAAAAAAATATTTAAAAACTTTAATACAATTACGTAGTAGCATGATTTAACAGTAATGGATAACAGTACAGAGCTCCCTCAGTCGGATTTTGCTTAATCCTCCAGAGTTTACAGCGATGACAATCTCGTCTGTCCCACTCATGCACAGTTGCCCTTTTCACATTTTTACCTTTTTTTTGTCTGTGACTTTACATTCAGGTTGCACAGCTATGGTTATTCCGCTCGAGGTTGGAATAGGCCAAGTTTTAATTAAGGATTAAGAAATCATTAAAGGCCACTCCTCAAATGTCAGCCGTTGCTTAAAACTGTGGTTACTGGCAACTTCTCTGTGACATTATATGAAGGATTACGTCTAATCCCACTCGATCTCAGTGCAATCCTTAGTCCCGGCAACTGTGTGCATTAAGATTAAACTACAGTCTCAAAACATTATGGATTCTTGGACTTTGTGAAATCGATTTGTTTCTTGTGAGCTGACTGTTTGTCTCATCAAGATTTAAAAATCCCTTTATCCGCATCCGCCCATATGCTCTTTGGTCTTTCATGTCATCAAATTAATGTTCTCATCCCACACAGTTGTGTTGTTTCTTGACGGCACATGCAAGTCCTTCTTTGGCACATTTGCATCCGCATTTTAGCATGTGAAGCATGGTTACACAATGTAAAATAAGACTATTGATCCTGGTTGAAGTACGTAGCACAACGCAACAGCGAAGTTTACCAAAATAAAAGTCATTTTAGCCTGTTTAATTCTGTTAAATAACACACTTGGTACCTTATTTCAATAATTGTGCACTCTTCTTTCGACCATTTGTCCCCATGTCACTGGATTTTAATGACCCCAGATCATGTTCATGCAAATTGATGGGATTCCCATTAACTCATATTTGAGGCATTTTGTAATTCTTTGATTTGCAATTCTTAAATGTGAGTATTTTCTGGTTTCTTTGGTCTACCATGACAGTAGACTGAGAGTATTTGTAACCAAAACAAGAGACTTAAGGACGTCGTCCACAATTAGTTGGACCAATATTCAAAAATGCCAGTTTTAAAAAAAACCGCTAAGGAATACTTCACATTTAGCTTTGTATTACTAGAATAAGAGTATTATTTTTGAAAAATTGTGCTTCCCAACCTTAGTTCCCCTGAGTTGAGAAATATTTTCATTCTTTTCGGCGGATACTGTTTACATTCTGGGAATGAGGTCCTGTCCACCTACGAGTCAACAAAAAAAGAATGAAGACATTTCTCAACTCAGGGGAAACTGAAGTTTTAAAAAATACTACCCCTATTCTAGTAATACGAAGCTAAATGCAAATAGTTGAAGTATTCCTTTAAAATGGCAGATCATGGCAGACTTCAATGGTACAAAGAACAAATAAATTAGATAAGGTATAGGTGTTAATTACAGCGCCACCATCTGGCTGACTGTCCTCATATTGCTTGGGATGCACATGCACATCAGTTTTTAAAATGTAATATTTTTTGACAAATATGATATGATTTGTCATGAAAGCAATGATCAATCACAACACAAAAACAATGGAGTTCTCCTCCTCCAAGACTCAAACCCGGATAAATCGGTACAGAATCAGGCCCTCCAGGGGGTTCGTGTCAGAGTTACTTGAAGTATTTGTCACTTCAGTTCAAATTCCGTGGTTGTAGTTGTTCCCCAGTGTTCAAAGTGCTGTGTTTGATCAAAGAGATGCTGTCTTTTGAAGAGCAATCCAACTGCTGTTTGTTTTCACTTTGTTGACGCTCCTGATTTTTGTACCTCGCTATTTGCCGAATAAGCCACGCCGAGATAAAGCCTCATTGTTTTTCACTGCCAGATTAATGCAACAGGTTTTTATGAGAAATGTGTATTTATGATGGATCACTGCAGGATGCGACTCTGTTTCCTGCAAGATAAGAATGTTAAATGTTCACTGAAAGCCACAGCTTTTGTACATAAACACCCACTGCTTTTCTTGCTGCATCTCAATTTCTCTTTTCATACGATAGCTGGATAGATCTGCTCAGAAAAATTTAATTTCCCTCAAAACCAATACGACATCAGAAGAGTAGGCGAGTGATTTAGAGGGACTGAATACCTTTATTGGGAAATAAGGGAGCAAAAGTTTCCGGGAGTTGAAAAAGCAGTTTCATGTTGAAACTCCACATTATAGGAGATATTTCGTTATCTTCAGCTGATACAGTACAGCCAATTAAGGAGCAACCTTAAGACATCCAAGATAAATAGACTTCTTTTGGTCCATTGCAGTCATAAACTTGAAGTTTTTGTGGGGATTTTTAATCCCTGTTAAACAATTTCTGTGAAAAATGAGCCAGATTCATTTTCTCGTCCTGTGAGGAATACAGCCCTCCATCTCCCTCCATCATTACCTGAGCACACAGAGAAGTTATTAGCTGATTTTAGAACTGATAATGGCTCTCCCCTGATTTACAACCTCAGTGTCAGTACACTGAGGGTAATAAAAAGTTGAAACTCTCATTTCAGCCACAAAGCCAGATGACAAGAAAGAGCAGAATTGGAGATATTGCTTTTTTTTTTTTTTTTTGCCCCTCAGCTTTAACCTATGGGAGGAACAGGGAAGCCAACGTCTATCTTGGTACAATAAGCTGTTTGCCTTGATACATTCAGCAGAGGAGGTGTAGAAAAGTTGGTCAGTTGACAATTTTATTACTTGCCTCTGTAATTGAATATGCTGTCTTGAAAAAAAGAAATAAAATTTGAATCAATTTCACTTGAATGGAGATCCTTTACACGTTATGATTGTGGGAATGTGATTAATCAAACGTCACTCTCTGGTTACAGGTTTATATTGGCTTTTGTTGGAACGCAACACTGGAGTGAAGAGTCAATTTTTTTTTGTCTTCATCCAGCCTTGAACGTTTTGTAGTGATCCTTACTTTTTACAACTTGCCACAGCCCTTGATATTGTGTCGAAAAAGGGACTGATGTAACCACCACAACATGAGGTCCTTGTTGTTTTTATCATTAATGGCATCACAATTCATGCAGTGGATTAAGAAAACAGAACAACCACTGACATATGACATTAGTACTAACAAGAACACAAAACTCAACTTTTAGGTCCCGCATACTTTTTGGCATCGAAATCAAGGTTCTGCAATAGGGGTAAATCAACATTTATTTTTTTAGGAGCAATAATATTGTTTCATATCAATCTATTTTGGCAGAACTGTGAGTGTTCAGTTGAATTGAGGCAAAGCAATGAAACTGTTTAATTTAACTGCAACTCCCCTTGTGTATCAGTGTAAACTGCTCCTCAAACCTAGATAGATGCAGTATCTCAGTTCATCCTATAGTCTAAAGCTGTATACGTTTCAAAACAAAGATTTCAGACAAAAATGATCTGCTTCCAGACCACAATTTCAGGTGCAAAAGCTGCAAAGTGACCACCAGTGTAAACAGGAAGTAGATTTGATGAGAAATAACATGGGTAAAAAAAACAAAACAGGGAAGAGTTTTCTTTCATGAGCACAACAACAAGGTGAAACTGAAACTGACAGTGTGTGTGTGTTCACGGAGCTTTTCACTCTCAGCCGATAGTTGAGTTGGGGCTGATAAGAACCAATCAGGATGTGAATGCAGTTGACTCTGCGTAGTTTCCAAAGGTCTCAGTTTCTGCCCATCCAGTTGAAAATGGTCCCCCTGGAGTTTTTAACAAAAATACAGCAAGCAGCGTTTTTTAAATGAGAACAGAGTGGTATGGATGTAGCCTAAGATGGTGCTACAACAGCTTAATGCTGTCTTCTCTTTCCACCTTCAAGCCTTCAGCTTTCTGGTGTCCATTCTGTTCCTTCTTCACTTATCATGGGCTCCATGAATGCAACATGCTTATTAGTTTGGAGTTTGCGATGGTCTCCTATGGACGGGGAGACAGCTGATTTTAGGGTGTTCTGGTCATAGGTCGCAACGGGGACAGCTAGACATTTGGGCTGCTTGCAGCAGTTGCAGCGACATGGCGTCAGGTAGAGGTACATGAGGATGAAGACCATGGTCACCACGCAGCCAAGCAGTGTTGTGTAGCCGGTGTTGAATGACTCTCCCACAGGTTGCAGCACCGTCACATTGACTTCACGGGTCGCATTCAGCGAGTGTTTAATATTCACAGCTGTGCAAACGTACTGACCTGAGTCATTGACCTTGGCTGCTTGGATCTCCAAGGTACCATTAGGAAACAGGCTAATTAGTGTGTCATTTATGCTTGTCTTAGTGATATACCCCTTACTGGGGGAGAGCCATGTAAATGAGAGCTCTGCACTGTCTTTACTCAGGGATGTTTGGCAGTCCAGACGTACTTTGTCTCCATCTGTGACTAAAACACTGGAGAGGAGAACGGTCACAGGCTGAGAGACTGCTTTTTCCACAGTACAGTTGTGGAAGAAGCGGTTATATTGCAAGAACCGGATTGAAGCTCGTTGGTCCCCGTAAATGGAGCAGGTGTGCTCCTCTGCAAAGTTTGTCATAGAGTCATAACCCCGCAGATCCCAGTGCCAGAACACACTGTACATAGAGCAGTCACAGATCAGAGTGTTGTTGTGGAGATACAGTCCCCGCTGCACCAGCCTGGGCAAGGCTTTCACATCCTCCCATGGCAGATTACTCATTCGGTTGGACGAGAGGTCCAGCATGGTCAGGAAAGGATGACTGTGGTCTTGGATAGAGAAGAATGGAAAGTGCGTGATCTTGTTTAAGCTGAAGTAGGCCTTTTTTAAGCTGCTCAGGCCACTCAGTGTGCTCGCCTCCACTTGAGTGATCTTATTATTGAAGAGAAGAAGCTCCTCCAGCCTCCACAGCCCCTGGAAATAGTGCTGCTCCACCACATGCAGTCTGTTGGAGGACAGGTCAAGGTGCCTGAGACCAGAGGCGTTTTGAAACACCCCATGGCCCAGGACACTGAGCTGATTGTGAGCCATTCTGAGGTTCTCCAGTTTGGGCATGATGCTGAAGCTGCCTGGACCAAGCCAAGACAGATGGTTGTGGCTGAGATCCAGGGTGATGGAGAAAGAGGGCAGCGACTGAGGTAGTTTGGCCAGACCACTGGAGCTACAGCTCACTGTGTCAGATATACAAAGGCACACTGATGGACAGGTCTCCCCAGAGACGTGGAGGAGACAGAGCAGCAACAGAAGAGGGCTGGGATACAGTCCCGAGGTCATGTTTCTGGAGGTTGATTCCTTCAAGGTTTTTACTCCAAGTGACTCTCCCTGGGTAGATAACAATCAAATGGGAAATAGCATGATATATTAAAAAGCCGGCCTCTTTTTTTGATCCTCCTGCTGCTTTGAACTGTTTGGCAAAGATACAGTATTCTACAAGGTTAATGTCATTCTGGAAGCTTCCATATTGAAGGCAGGAGATGAAAAATACTTCAGTGGAGTATTCACAAATCCCCTATTCCTCAGAAAAATCTTATAAGTCATGTTTAGAATCACAAATACTTATCTCAGAGGTACTGAGAATGTTTTTTTTGCATTGCCTTCTAGGTAGCAGAATCAGAACCTGTTAAATCTGACATTCTGCCACAAAACCCCCCTCTGAATTTCTATTTCACACAAAACAGAATAACCACAAACAGTCGCATGAGAAGTTGTACAATGGCATGTTTGTATTTTTGTACTTTAATGATTCACATAAATACCTAACAATTGGCTGGCTGATTGATCCCCACCTTTGCAGAAATCGTTAGACCATTATGCACTGAATAGGAAAATTTTAAGACCTTGTTTAAAACTCATGCCTTCACCTTAAACAGAATTTTCCTGTCAGTTGGTACCAGGTGACTTCAAATTAAAACATTCTCAGATCAGTTCAAAGATATTTTCCACAGCCTGATTTGTAAAGCCTGTGTGAATTTGACAGCAGGAAGTTGAAAAGTTCATGCCACTTCCAGTGAAGTGAGCAATTTGGCAGACTAATCCCCAAAACTAAAATGTGAAAGAAATGCCAAACCTTAAATCCAAAGTAAACAGCTTAGCAATAATGTGAAATTCCAAATGTCTTGCACCTTTTTACTCTTTCAAAGTTGCATCCTTATATTACTGAATACTCACAGCATTGCTGCCTAATCCTTTTCCGCTTCCAGGAACAATGCACTGTCCTTGTCTTTCTCCACAGCCAAGTTTAAGGTCCCGCTACTGGCTTTCTCCTTGTCCCAAAAGAGAGTGGTGCTCAACAAACATCGTGCAATGCTTTGCAGTGTATTACAAACAGCACAGAGCTCACTTAATCTCCAACAATCCCCTCCTCCTCCTCTGTGTCATTTTCGAGACCAGCCCTGTGTCTCCTGCTCTCATCATTAAGTAATGATGCTGGTGGCTTCCTTTCCCTCTCTATCTCCTTGTATCATCCGCTCACTAACAGTATCAGTTTTCCCACAATAATCTATTTACATTGTATACATTAAACTTTAAGTAGATTGCATGCTAATGGATTAGTAGTACATAGATTTCCTCATGAATATTACATGTGCTTTACAGTAACCTTTTGCCAGTAGTCCAAGAGGACTGGAATTTAGCAATGCCACTTCACTTTATTCTTAATTTGTGTGTTTATATGTGTGTGTCTGCCTAGAGGACAGTTTACTTATCATGCTCAATACTAAAGATGGCTTGACACCACTTTTTTTCTGCCCGATACGACAACCTTGAATGTATACTGGTGCTGACATCAGTTCAATGCAGCTTTTCACCTCTTTCAAACCACTCAGCCATCACCGCAATGCTTTAACCGCATGGAGGGCATTTACAGCCCTCACTAAATGCTCTGGTCACATTAACGTGGTTTGCAGACATATCTCTGTGCCTATTGACTGTGCTCATTGAAGCGTATGTTTTTGTAACGTCTTTGAATGTGTGTTTGAAGTCTTTCTTACCCTGAAGGTCTTTTTCTTACCTATGTGCTAACTGTGTAGTTTCTATTTTGGTTGTCTTTGAATGGATTGATGTTGCCTGCCCTGCACACACACACACACACACACACACACACACACACGCTTCCTCTTTCAGTGCCTGGTTCAGAACATCCCCTTCCTTTCTTTCTGAGCCCCCGACATCCCTGCTTCCTCTCAGCTGTTGGTTTGACTGGATATATGCTGTCCATGCTGCTTGGTCATGGTGGTCCTGACAGTTCTGATTTCTGTCACAGTGAATTAGCTTTGCCTTCCAGCAGCCACCTCCACACCGCTACCGCCACCCCAACCCCAACCCCCTCCTTCAAAAGAGCTTGGGGCTTTGGCTGACTCCCACTCCCTCATCCACTCGCGCTGCAGAGGCACACAGTCAATTCCCTAATGGATTCAAGCTCGCTGGATGGGGTAAACTTTTAAAAAAATGGACCGATGTGACCAGATGTGTACTTCACAGGCAGGTAGACTCATGAAAGTGAGGATGGATGTTATAGGTGTAAGGCCTCTGGCAAAGATTGGCTACTAATGTTCCTCTTCAGTGTTCAAGAATAGGATTAAGCCTGAGAAAACACCTTTTGTGATGCATTTGTGTCGAAATAAACAAGCTATCACCTTCTTTGGCACCATGGCACTGAACACAATCTTCTCCCAAGGCTTGTCATCAGCTTGGCTGCAACATACATAAAAATACATACACCCACACGTGTACATTTGAGATGTGTGAGAAAAGGGAGAAATCTAAACAGGCCTGTCCTGTAGGTGTATGTTTATGTGAGTCTATAATGGCTCAAATGGCTTCACTAATTTGTCTGTTTTCACACAAATTGAACTTTGTTCCACTCCAAACAGGATGTCTATCCTGATAGCTTCTTAAATATTTATGTTTCATCGATTAAGGTATTATATAACACGCTTTGTTGAATGGGCTGCTCCAATCATGTCTTTCTAGGTCTCTCATTGTAGATGGCTCACATAAGCTCGATAAACCAGTATGTTCATCTGCATAAGCTTGTAATGATTCATGGTTCAGTGCGCTCAGAAGACTGTGAGCATATGAGGCATCTAAATAAGGTGTATTATTGTGCCAGCATGATTTCAGTAGCTGCATTTGTTTTTAGCTACAGTATAATTGTGTGGGGAACATGTTCTCCTTCCCCAAGCAGCCCTTGTTTTGCTGCTGTTGACATAACTTGAACATTTCAGTCGCTCATTATTTTCAGTATTGACTTGCATTCTGCACGGGATCCGTCATTTTCAAGTGCAATCAATCGTCATTGTCCTTGGAGATAAGTTCAATCAGAGTATGAACAGATAAACAAATCAGTGGAGTTTCTGTGCAGTTATTTGCTTTAATTATAGGACAATTATTTTTGCTTTTCCCTCTGATTGCCTCCGATCACGGCTTAATAGTCATTGTAGTTTGAACAGAATGAGGTCCTCTGGCATGTCAATATTAACACCTTCTTCATCTCAGTGTAGTAAACAAATCTCTTTGTGAGTATCTGTTGTCTATTGTGCATGTACCAGACTGGAACTCCATGTTGTCAGACTGGACACCGAGGCTCGAGCCTGCTGTTCTGTAAAATCCCTAATCTAATCACTATCTTTGTATCAAGCTGCTTTGCAAATCCCGCCTTGTTCTTTCGCATATATTTGATTAGACTCAGCATCCTGTATGTAAAATAGTCCTGTCAAATCAGCCAGGTTCAGAGTGGACCGCGAAGCTTAAACCCTGACCCTGGTGCATCCTGCCTCCAGCACAAAGTGATTTTCTCTTTACCATCTGCTGCAAAGAAAACGGGAAGAAAGGGAAAAAGAAAAAGAAAAAGCAACCCACAGCAGCACAGGGAAATGCCTGCTCTTGTCTTGCCCTTGAGGAGGTAGTGAAGCTCACCAAGGCTCGCTAATATCAAGCTTCATATTTTCACATTTTAACGACGCAAAATGCAATATTTGTGGTGGACACTAAAGCACTGAATCACAGGGATGTGGGACGTTCTATATGGCTTTTCAGTTATTAGTCTTCCTCCAAAACAATGCCAGGCTCATAAAGAACAAATATTACCTCAATGTCAACAAGAATCCACACGTAGGGATGGGTTTTGTAGGATTTTAATCGATATTGACAGTGATATCGATACCGCTTAAAGGTGCGGCCAATACTGTTAGTGCTCAACTGACATCTATTATTTGTCACATGCATTTTAATTTTTGAAAAGTACTGCCAATAGCATCTGGAGTAAGCAGGTTCAGTTATGTTCAGGCCGTCAGTGTTGGAGCCCAAAGGCTGCAGCTGAAATGTTATCTTTACCTAAATTAGCTTTGCTAAAGCAGTCAAACCAATGCGCTGCCTCAAGTTTGAGTGTTTTTTATGTAAGTATTCCAGTTTCAGAGTGTTACTCATTTACTTGCAACAACATTTTTACTTGCAAAACTGACATACAAACTTTAGGAGAAATATAACAGTTTTGTAAAAATCTGGGGCTCATTTATGGAATTTCTGGAGGGAGAAGATTTTACTGTAGCCTTGTAGCCTGCTGTTTTTATCTATTTTCATTAATATTATGATTATTTGTAATTATCTTTCTATTTTTTCATTAGGATCAATGTCTTGTTAAATACTCAAGAAATAAGCATGATATATTTAAAAGGATATGAGTATCCCCTTTTTTTCCCCTTACTTGCTATGATGAGCAACTGTCACCCCAAACCATGACAATATTCTTTTCATTATTTAAAACATCTTCAAGTGCCTATACATGCCTATATACACTTGAAAAAGACGATTAAAAACATTTGTCCAAAAAATCCTACATTTTTACTCTCTTTTCAATAAATGTATCAAAGAGATCCCAAACATTCGAGCGCTGATCAGCCATGTTGGCTGGAGTACAGAAATAGTGCAGTGTCACATGTTAGTGCCTGATGTCACCAGCTTCATCATCGTCCCCCAACACTTAAATGGGAATTAACATAACACAAATATCAATAGCAGTATCATTTGTGCAGACTTAGTGATGCTTAAGTTGTTACCAATTAGGGGCCGGTGACAATTTAATCCTGGCTCTTGATACCCAACCATGACAGCTTAACCCCAAGTGTCTCGTTTGTTCCCACACTGACATGCATCTGAAAAACAAAGATTTGAAACTTGAAACAATCTCCACCTGTATGTTTGTTATTAATAAATATATGACACACTGACAGCAAGGCAGAGGAGGACACAAGAGCAGACCTGTCTGCCACTTATTCACCAAAAATATCCTGCAGGTAGACACCCTGTAAACCCTGCAGCTGAATCCTCTGTGTGCTAATGATGAACTCCCTGAACCTGAACCCTTGTTCTGTTTTTATTCTTCCTTTTGCCATGTTAACAGCTTTTTGTTAACATGGCTGGCAGCCAGTCTCTCAAATATGAGTGAGTCAGTGTCTGGATGAAGTTTCGGAAGATTGGGTTTTATTTCCTTTCTCTCAGTGGGGGAATGTGCAGTGTGGATGAGCTCTTTTGTTGAACGGGAGTTTCAAACAGCGCAGTATTATTTGCCTGTCGTTATGTTGTTTCATATTCTCTTTATTTATCGGGTGTTATTTGAGAAGCTCTTATTTTGCAAATGTTTGAGTTGCGCACACACACACACACACGGTATGGGCTCAGAGGCAGTCTGGCCCTACGTTATCCTCTTCAGTTTAAGGTTCTCTCCACTCAACCCTTCGATGTGTGTAGATGTGAAGAGACAATCACACCATCTAGTGGTTTGAGACTCAACTGAAATGATGAAGCATCCAACGTACTATTCCCTTTCCCTTATCACTAATACTATTACTACATGAGGTCATGACAGCAAAGAGAATACAAATGCATTTCTTCATACAGAAAACACCACAACATATACAGTGTAGTAAATAATAAATTAGTCTTGTGTAGCTCAAACAATGCAGGATTTCTTGAGGCAAATACAGATACCAGCACCTGTGAGAAATGTAATAACCGTATACCAGCTTTATTATTCGGTGTTTTGAAAAACTGGCTGAAGACATACTATGGAGTTTGCTGTCCACAAGGCAGCATGAGTTAATCTGGGTTAGACTCATTCACAACAGCAGAAGAATTTACAGAAAATGATGAATGAGGGTTTTGTCCAAAAATATATTAGTTTCTTTAAAGACAACAAGTCACTTAAAAAAAAAAAGATTAAAAAGTCAAAGCAATTTATCGATTGTCAAAATGGCAGTTAATTTAATAACCAATAAAGTGTTGCGACCCTGACTGTTGTGCACTTTCTTTTTGCTAATCAGATGTCATAGTTGCCACCAAAGATTTATCAGCAATAAGTTAATACCCATGGATATATTGGCCTTATTGATTTATCAGCCAAGCTATAATCCAAAGTTAATATGGAATTAGGTTTGTGTCAATATTTCTAAACAACTCTTTTCACGAAGCTAACAGCACATTTTAAGAAGCAAATAAAATATTGTATTTTATTGTTTGAATATACAAGTGGCTTTTCCCCGTCGACGTCCGACAAAATTATTGTAAATATCTAACGTTTAGAATCTGACAAAAGTGTTTACAATTATTTTGTCGGATGTTGACGGGGAATACTTTGGGACGGATCATTGAGCTGTCGCTCCAAAACTCCGTAGCCAATCAGCAGGCAGCTTCCTAAGGCCCGCCCGCGAACAAAAAAACACTGCGCAAAGAACAAATCATGGAGCACAAAGAACACGTGTATTTTCAAACAATAAAATACAATATTTTTGAATGATTAAATTGATATTTTATTTGCTTCTTAAAAACTGTTGTTTGAAATTAGACGCCAATCTAAATTCAATAAGTTATCAGTGACCAGCACCTGTAAAGGTGACTGATTTAATGTCAAGGCAGCTGACCACTCTGTGCTCTGAGGTGTCTACCAGTTGAAAGGGATTGTTTTTCTCCACTGTTGCCAAGTGCTGGCTCATTTTGTGAACTCTTGTGTTTCTCTGCAGAGACCTTAATGCCACAGGTGTACAATGACACCTTCTGTGTCTCAAGAGGTAAAAATCAATACACAGCTTTAAGGACTCACACCTCTATAAGCACTGGGATAAAATGACTATCACCAAATTAAAGAAAGTAGGTCTAATGTTTTACAAGTGTCCTGTACACTGGCTAGAATTAGAATTAGAATTAGTAGCAAGTATTATCAATTTAGCACTGATATGGCCCGGTTATATCCGGGCCATATTAGCCGGGATATAACCCTTATGGGGCCCACGTGGACAAGCTGGCTTTACAGTGTATCTTGTTAGCGTCACAATGTGCACATGCACTGTAGTCACTTCCTGGTGGTGTATAATGTTGAGTGAGTTGGATAACGCGTGACATGCCACAACTTTTTTTTTTGCTGCTTCACATCTCTCACTTCCATGACTGATCCATCTCTGATTGATTTAACTAAATATACATAATATTCTATAATGCACGTTTGTTGCCGTGAGTGACAAACTGCACTTGCAGCAAACCACTAATCACATTTGTTCTTGGATCAGTTTCACTTTCATCACGAGTGTTACTCCCCGTACCGCTGTGAACACAACTTGAAAATGAGCGAGCAACAGTAGCAGAATAACAAAAAGGAAGATTTTTGAAGAAGTGGTAACATGATTCAGCTGCTCGGTGTAGCTTCATATATAAGGCTAATTCAAGGGTTGCGCTATTCCAACTTCATCTATTTTAAATTATTTGTTAATTGCACTCACAACATTGACAGTCTTGGATACATTTCCATGGCAGATCTACATAATTTACCCTGTGAAAGATCAGCAGAAACCATGCCTGAATTTAATAATCACAAAAAAAACTGGATAACATCTCACCCATATGCTTACATGTGCAGATGTTTGGCTATTGTGTTTATGTGACCCATGAGCACAGGAATCAAGCATAACTCTTGATTATAATGCAAACCCACGTTTTCAGGCGTGTTGATACACACAGAGCAGCACGCAGGCGGGAGAGAGGGAGAGGGAGAGGGATGGAGAGAGAGAGAGAGAGGAGGTCTGAACTGCCCCATGTCTCCTCAGCCTCCATCATCTGTGCTCATTGTTAACAGATTTCAATTAGGACTCACAGGAGTTGATATGATTGCTTGCTGTTTACCCTTTCTTGCTTCCTTCCATGGAAGCCAATTATGCATGAGTAGCAGTGGATGAGCACTGGACGCTGCTAATGGCTCTGCTTCCCCCTTTGTGTTCACATTACTGAAGGATATGGGTTGTGAAATTAGATCACCACTGACTACAGTGCTATCAGTGATTGTGCTATAAAACATTATGGCCCAGAACATAGTAAATTGTGTGACGTGACTGTGGGGTGGCGGTCCGTCTTCTTTTCCCTTCCTTTTTTATATCTGCTATCGTTCCCTCCCAATCTGTTGTTTCTTTTTTTCCCCCACTCGACCTCCTTCATTCTCAATCCACTAGACCTTCCTCCATGTCTCCTACTCCGCTTCCTGCCCCCTCGCCTCTCCTCTCACCCTTTATTCCTCTCTCTTTCGTTTATCCTCTCAACTCTTATCTCCCCACATCGTTTTTTTAACACCTCTTCTCTCCACCTTTCATCTCCTGCCCTGTGGTTATCAACAGAGACAGACGGGACATGAGCCAGGCATCCAACCTATTCCCCTTCCATATCACTTATGGTTTATTGACACACCGCAGAAACGTCATTATATCTCAATCAATAAGGTTTAATGCACAGAATATAGAGATTCCATGTATATCACAGTCATCAAATGAATCATTACCTCATTTCTCCTGAACTCCTTTGGTCATATATCACCTGAAATGCCTGATTGCATGTGTGCGTGTCCTTATCTGTGGTCATATAAGGTCTGCTAAGTTTTTCTGTGAAGAGTGAAAGGAGTGGAGAGAAGCAGCAAATTCATCAGGAAGTGCCTTGTGTTAGTTTATGAGCCACATGTGTAGTGTAAAAAAAGAAACATCAGCAAGGGAACACTATGTTGTTTCACAAAGGTTGGAAAGACAGTAAGAGCAATATGTTATGTGCAGCAGGTTTATGTGACTGCACTCCAAAATCCAGACAGTGTGATGGATCCTGCAGCCAGCTGTCTGTGCCACCTGAGCCCACGCCGCTGTCACGGTGTCGCTGCGTTCTGCTCTGACAGACACTGGGGGACACGGGGGTTGATGAGCAGTTAGCAGTTCCATCAAGGATCTCCGGGGCCATCCGTGGAAAATGAAACCATCTCTGAACAGGTAACTCAATTTAACTTGTGGCCGCCGTCTCCGGAG
The DNA here is from genome assembly GCF_019176455.1 of Solea senegalensis. NCBI lineage: Eukaryota > Metazoa > Chordata > Actinopteri > Pleuronectiformes > Soleidae > Solea > Solea senegalensis. The sequence continues at coordinate 11,316,849 of NC_058031.1, read as the reverse complement.
CTACAAGCCCAAATACCTTCCCCGCTGATGAGATGAGGTAACAGAGCATGGCCAGAGTCACTGAGTGCAACAGGAGAGGCCCACTCTGCCCAAATTGCCTGGACATGGTCAAGGGAGGCTTTTCCACCACTTTTACAGATGGAGAAGTGAAGACTGAGGAGTAGAATGGCTCATGGTTTTCTCCCCTTCCTCTTCAATCGATAAAATAGACTGGCTTTAATCATGGAGCTATTGAGTGCTGAAGCTCGCAAAATGAAGGGTTAGTCTTGTGGAACTATTCCCAACTTTGCCTGCTTCAAAGGCATTTGCCTGCACAGGAGGGAAATACAGTATTTGGCCTGAATTTGTAGCAAAGGTGATGGGGTGCCCACACTTTCATAATATATTTTTCAATTCCGAGTTGCACTTCACACACAGAATCAAATGGCTTCTTTTCTCAGAGGATATCTTTAAAGGAGAGAGAGAGAAGCTGTTGGAAAGAGGTGCTGGGAGAAAGGCGTCAGAGCAACAGCTCCAGTGATTTAAAAAAAGGGGGAGGAGTCTGAGTTAACGAGCCTCACACCGATTATCCAATCCAATTTATTTATGAAGCACATAAAGTATTGCATTGTGTACGCTTTTGCGTACACAATGCAAAGTTTGTTTGGGGAAGAGCAACTGATCAGCTGATCTTAGGGACCGTGATGGAGTGTAAAGCTGAAGTAGGTCAGCGAGGTTTGGTGGAGCAAGTCCTATAAGACACCTGTACACAAACAATAATAACTTAAAATGGATCCTGTGGTGTACTGGGAGCCAGTGCAGCTAAGACAAAAAAAAACGTAAAAAGTGTAACAATAACCCAGTCGAATAGATACAACGTTTTTCAAGGTGGGCAGAATGGATTAAAATGAATAAATGAAATGAATAAAACAAAAAACGATAAATGTATTATCTTACTTATTCAAGCTAGGCTCCAGAGAAAATACCCTGCTGCTGCCACGAGTGGGCAGTTAATATCAATATAATGTAAACGGGCGACGTGAGGTTTTATTTATGGGGACAGAACGCTGCTCGGAGATCAGATGTGAGGAGAGCCAACGTTTATCCGATGTCTATTTTTAGCGTTAACAGGTCAAGCACTGCTTGCCTTGCTTGTCCCGATGGCACGCTGCTGATGTAGCAGATGTATAATTGTATATTACATTATTAATTGGTTTATTCCAATGCAGCAGTCTGTAAGTAACATTTCACTGCTGTTTCCAGTCGCGCTGCAGCTAGTTTTTATTTACTTTCACAGTTCGCCACTTTAATCCTGCAGTTCCCTCAGGGTCATAAGATGAATTTAGAAAGTTGCTAGACGATTAATGGAGCAGAGAGGAGAAAATAGAAAGCTCTGCTACAAAGATTCTTTACTTATTTCTTATGACTCTTATCTTTGAAATAGTTTGGATAGTTTCACCTTGCTGGTCCTTAAAACAAAATGTAGTTCAGCGGGAAAATGTTCTGTCTAGTAGAACTGCTGACAACTAAAACATAAAACATGACAAGGAGCCTTGACTGTACACAACATTTCTGATATATTCATATTTGGAGGGGAAAAACTATAACAATGGATTTGTATTTTATTTTTCTTTATGTAAATCACAGGCCTTACTCTGTAAGCCACATCACTGTAATTGTTAAAGGTAAAGCAGGCAAGATATGTTTGGCATTATTGATTGATTGTTTTAGAATACATAATGTAATTTCACTTCTAAAACAAAACTAAAACACTTCTACACCTTCTCTGGCCTCTGTACAATGGTCGTTCTGTCCTGTTGATAAACCATATGTACATATATATATATATATGTACATATATATATATATATATATATACATATATATATGTATATGTGTATATATATGTACATATATATACATATATATATATACATATATATATACATATATATATATATATGTATACATATATATGTATATATATATATGTACATATATATGTATATATATACATATATATGTATATGTATATATGTACACATATATATATATATGTATATATGTACATGTATGTGTATATATGTATATATATATATAACATATATATGTATATGTCCATTCATGTATATATATGTCCATTTATAAATAAATAAATAGACATAATCTTTAAGTTTGTTTTTTGACACCAAACAGGAAGTAAAAATATACTGATTAGCCATCAAGGGGCGAGAAAAACAACTCCATTTGAATGGAAATCTAAATGGAAATAAGCTTCTACTTCTTTCTTGATTTATAGTGTCAGTAAACCTATTCCTGAGGAGTTAATGGTTTCAATCACTAGTTTCAGCTCTTCTTCAATAGAACAGGATGCCAGTATGTGGGAGTGGACAGCAGTGTGACTGACTGCCGGTATCGTCCAATAGGAGCCTGGTTGCACATGACGTCTGTGAACAAAATGTCAACATGGCGCTGGCCAAATTGTGAATCTCAGGGTTTCATAACAAATTCAAACAGTGTGTGCTCCTAGGTAATAATCACCACTGCCCTGTTATGGTATAACTATAGGTTTGTGTACATTTGTAGGCCATGGTGAAATTAGTAGTAGAGTAGTAAACAAAGCGTATTAGAAATTGAAATTATTTAATAAACACATTCAGATTAAAACTACATAAGTCATTGAAAGAAATGTGTGTGGAGAAAATGCAAATGTCATCACAACTGATAGCAGTAATCATACCCAGCTTCACAGAAACTGAGCATAAACTCTAGATTATGGTTAAACAGAAGGAAAAGCACATCAAGTTAAATTTAATTTATTAGGATCCCCATTAGCTTTTACACTAACAGCGTATCATCTGCCTCCATCTGGTCCTATCCCATGTGTTCTGTTGCGTTACACCAACTGTCCTCATTTCCTCCTTCACAACATCCATGAACCTTCTCTGTGGTCTTCCTGTTTTCCTCCTGCCCGGCAGCTCCATCTCCAACATCCCTTCTGCTTGTGCCAAAGCATCTTCGATGTTTATTTCCCTATTCACCAAACCATCGCTTCTCTTACTTTACTTTCAAACTGTTCAACTTAACAGCACGATCATAGAAAGAAGGAAAATGAAAGGTAACGATAAAAAGACACTACACTACACTAAAATATTTTTTCCACATTATGTCAAGTGAAAACTGGAATGCACTTTAAAGAAATGTCCCTGGAAGCTGAGTAATGGGATCCTTTTTTTGTTTTCTTTATACATTTTGTATGGAAAATTTTATTATAACAGTACATTTTATTTGTTCTCTCCTCTTATCCTTGTGTCTATTTGCTGAGAAAAAAAAAGGATTGCTTTTCCAGCACCAGCAACACCAGCCTACGCTGCAATGAAACCTATAAAGAGGAACATTAAATAAATGCAATAAAATGAACGTCAGTTTGGGCAGTTGGAGAGACTCCAATGGTCATCTGTTGCATATGAAACAAGTGAATCTCATGAGAGGAGCTTAATATTTGAACAACCTGCAGATAAAACTAACTTTTTCTGCAGTGTTTACTACAGCTGCTGCAGGGTTGTCTCTGAAATGTAGTTAAGTCCTGTAAAATTAGGAACTACAAACAAATTGGGTTATTCTGATCACATTAAAACGTGGAAATAGGTCCTCATATTTTGACAGTTCTGTATATTATCTTCATAAAGAAGAAGGTGTCACCCTCACACCACTCATCAGAGACCACTCTTATTAGGCCATTTAATAATTATTCCCCATCTAAATTATGTAACGATCACATTGACCTTTCCGCAGTCCCACTTAGTAGTCTGAGTTGGTGCATTCAGGAAAGTCGATTTAATAGTGCAATTTTATGTGTGGCTCAATAATGCTATCCTCTACTCCATTATTAATCACAATAAAAAAGTTAGCTCTGTTAATTATTGCAAATGTGTGACAATGAAAATGCCAATGTGGTTTGAAAGCCTCTAGGTCTTTCAGAGGATGTGATGCATGTTTCGCACTTTAGGAAGAATTCCTGTCTCCTGCTTAAGTTCGCCACAACAGCAGAGAGATGAATCTTCAGATGTATGACTGTCTGTCACAAAACTCTGTATGACTCCATTCCAACACATAGATGAAACTTTAATGTTCCCAGTGGGCAGATTGGGTCGTTACACCTTCATGTTAGAGGGAATCTCCGGAACATAGACTACTATATGGCAGCGGTGGGTGTAATGAGCGAGAATTGCCTTTAATGAAAAGGTGTATGTTCAAGCATCTGTCACATCGGCATCTTTTCCTTCTGAAGTGTCCTTGAACAGGACAATGAATCCCGCAGTGGAACCTGAGCATAATGGAGACATAGAACAAACAACAACAAGTGGATGTGCTGTTGTTGTTCACCTGCAGTGAAACTCATTGATTATTATGTAGTGTGAGACGCTAATTGTACTTGAGGACAAAATGTTAGAGAAAAAGATGGTGGTGCTGGGGATTTTCAAAATGAAGAGGGAGGGAGAGAGAGAGAGAGGCGGCTGTATATCATGTGTCTCTGTCAACCGCCTGCTGTGAAAGTGATGCAGAAAATGAAAAAGAGAAGGAGGGGGGATAGAGGGGGCACCAAAACAGGATTGAGTGAGACTGATAGTAGCCTGCAGAGGGCAACCATTAAGCTCAACAAATATCATTATCAGAGGTTGCAGCTATCAGATAGTGAACACAGACAATGTTGCTGCTTCTTCTTGTTTCTCGCTGCACCAGGTGCAACATGTCTTTGCAATTCAATCTGGCTCTAAAGCCACCAGGAGGCTTTACTTATTGCTTATATCCCAAGGCAAATCCTGCAAAAACATGAGGGGCTGGGATGCAGTGGGGGTAGCAGGAGGCTCAGTGGATTGGATGTGCACTGCTTTTTACGACTGATTACACAATGATTACCACCTGCTGTGTGCAGTTGTGCTGTGTTTATGTTGCCGTACAAGGGCACTTGGGGGATTGACAGTGTATTCATTATCAAAAATGTAATAGTGTTGCTGATAAAGTCTATGCAAAATGAAAACCTTATTTCAGTGGATTATCCACCCCTTGTGCAAAACCCCAACACTCAAAGCTAATGAGACACAAGATAGTGGCGGTACGACAGTTTGGGCTGGAGGGATGCAGTAGCATTTTGGATTTAAAGGAGCAATTTGCACATTTCAACGGACGGGGCATATCAAATCTGAGTGTAGGGGTAACATCAAATGTGGGAGCCCATCTGTCAGTGCAGTGTGGTTGAAGTTGGCTCTTTCCTCTCACTTCTGATTATTTCCTTATCTTTCTCTTACTGGCCGCTGGTGACCTGTTGGATTGCTTCCTGGACCATATTTCATGGTCAGACTCCGGCATCCAAATGCCAGTGTATTTATTTTGGGGGCTTGAATTCACATGTAGCAGTGAAATAATGGCGTCATATTGAGCATGTACGTAGATAACGCGAGAGGGCTGAATGTTATCTACGTAATTTCTCACATTTAAATACACAATTACCTTAAATGTAATAGAGAGCACAACACGACACATGACACCTTCACAAAGACAGAGCGTGGCCCAATTCCAAATCGCCCTCTATCCACTCACCCTCTTTATTTGGTCACTCGGAGCACTGCCATATTAGGGGCCATCCCTAAACAATTAGTGCAGAGTGTTATTGGACTCTCCAGCCTTTAAATAGCAATTCTGCATCAGTGCATGTGTACAGGGATCCCAACAGGAAGTGCTACAGTGGAATGGAGGAAACAGTGTACAAATGAAACTGTTCTGTCTTCCCACTTCTAATGTCATCTATTTTATTTCCCTCACGCTGACGTTACAGTCTCATACAAACACACATAATTTATGGTGTTAAAGTATGAAAAGCTACATGTCCATATATTTAAATCAACATTTAATTTGCCTCATATCTCTTTCTCGTGGTTTTATGTAGTGAGAGTGTGGATTGTAATAAACTAAGGACTCCTCACTGCACCTCTTCCTTTGCTTAGTGTGCCAGGGAACTGTTGTGGCATTTGTCATTCTTCATTATTTGTGTATTAAGCTTCCTCTTCAAAATGTTAAATACATCCTCTGGCTGATTTGTCTGTTCGGGCTGCTGGAGGGATGTGGCAGCACATGATGGTGGGCTCTGTGAAGCAAAGCCCTTGCCTAAAGTACATCTAAAGGGCTTATTCTAAAGCTATGAAAACGTAACAGTTTTTTTTATTTTAAAAAGATTACACACTTATTCAAACGGGTAGAATATTTGATCTCTGCCAATAGCCCTCCTCTAAATGTTACACACTGGATATGTTTGTGAAAGCAGCCATATAACTTAAAATTGGAAAATGTCTTTCAAAGATTGCTCAGGCAACTCTGAAACTCACTGATGCGTGCACACAACCGCCTTTTGCCCAGTCACTCTGCTGCTGTAATTTTTTTTTTTCACCTGGATTGTGTCCTGTTCAAATAAACAGTGTCTTTGAAGTATCCCTGCAATGTTAATAACCACAGCACCTTTTAATGATGAGGCAACAGACAAGGCCTGGGAGAAATATTGGCTTAGCGAGGTCATAGCCGACAAGGTCCCATCTGTCTCTGTGCAGCCTCAGTGGATCTCGAGCCCTTACATTACTGTGGCCCCGGGGCAGGGAAAATGGATCATCAATCTGATTTACAGAGACTCTGGTCAGTGCTGTCATTTTCAAGCTGAATCCTCCCATCACCTTTTGCAGGTAACTTCATAATGGACAGCGAGTTTTTAAATCGTATCATGTATTATGGTGTGGCTGAGCCCAGACCTTCACAAAACTTCACATCACATTACCGTCACACCAACATGCCTCATCATATCTCGTGGAGCCAATATTCTTATCTAGCGACACAGCAGTCATGGCTGTGACAAGAAAAATAGAGCAGAAAAAGAAAGTAGTGATAGCCATTCATTTTTATATACTGGTGGGAAAAAAAACAGCTGTGTGTTGGAGGATAATTCTCTGCCATGGTCAGGAAGTTTAAGTCTGTGGGTAAAAGTTAGTGGCCAGTCACTCTCACTTCAGGAATCGTGTAAAACTGTATGAACCATTTATTTAGTGCAGCCTCTTTACCCTAGTGTTTTGCATATGCACACACACACACACACACACAACATACTCCTGCCATGGAATTTGTGTGAACAACAGGCATCTATGACTACACAGCACTGCTGATAATGACTCTGTAATCCATCTGATAGACTAGAAGCAGGTTCTCATGCATGTCAGTAAGGAAATACAGCCAAATGGCTCCCTGGGGTGGACATTACCATAAAGAAATTGGCACCAAAGAGGAGCACCAGTGAATGTGCATCACCACTGCTCAACCTCATCCAGCTCAAGGATCTTTACATCAGGGATGCTTTGAAAAGGGAATAGGTGTGGGAGAAATCCCACTCTGGCAGATTTCTGTCATCTTGTTTTCATGCTGTTTCCCAGTACTTTCAATTCTGGCCGTCGTCTTATCTGCCGAGCCCACCTATGAAGCCTCCTTAAGCACCTCCTGCACTGGGAAAGTGTCACACTCATCTGCCAGTGTAAATTTGCTTATCTCATCCTGAATGACGCCTATGAGAGTGAAGAGGTTGTCTCCACAATACAGGACCGTAAGGAATCTTTCCAAACCCTGTTTCTTTTCTGCTCAGCATTCCTCCAACACAAATCTGACCTCAAATGGAGAGACAGCTTTTCCATCCTACCATTTCCTCCAGGTGCACAAGTTTTAATTTTTTCCTCCTGCCATCACGCTTGTGTTATTTGTTGTGTTCAAGTGCTGCAGAGAAACAACAGGGGAACCCTGGCCATTACCTCTGGCTGGGTACTTGAAAACCCTGGCTGCAGCCCAAGAAGCAGGCACATGGACTAGGCCAAGCTCACTGTGCTGCTGCAGACTTTAAACGTGACTCCTGCCAATCCACACATTGTTATTCACCTGGAACTTGCCATTTGGTTGACTTCCAGACCAAAACAGCTTTACAGCAGGTCTTCTCTCATTTTTTTCCCCAACATTTTGTGCAGAGCCGGGTTCATATTGTGATTTTCTACATCACATCACACTTTCATATGGAGACCAAGGTTCAATCCCATCTCACCCCTTGCAACTACCCTTTATTCCCGCCTCTCCGTTTTGCACATTAATGTGTAGGCACAGAGTGTCCTGATTCTTACTGAGGTAGCAGGGTAGGAGGAAATGTAAAGGCTAACAGGCCCTTCAAACAGAGACTCAGGAGATTTTCCCCAGATTAACCTAATCCAAGGAAATGAATGCTGCCAACATAAAGCTATGACTGGTTAGCATGTTGTGTGGCTATGCTAACACAACAAAAATGATTATTTGCAGTCTCTTTTTTTTATATATATAATATATTATATATGTATATATTCACAGTCTCTTGAGTCTCCTGCAGGTTTCTATTTCTTTTTTCTGGAAATGAGCTGTTGTTGCTTTGTTGGTTTTTTTTTGACGATGGCATGTCCAGCAAAAATGTGCTTACATGACGATGAATGATGTTTTTGATGTGGTCTCCTATTTGGTACTCGGTTCTCAGGGGGGCAAAAGGTCGGGGAAGGTGTAAACATGCCGAATGGCGTTGGGCCCAAGAATCCTTCCAGAATTCCCATCCCTCTCTACATAGTTTGATAGCATGGTTTGTTCTCTCTGGCAAGGTGAATATCATCCAGGGATCATTTAATAAGAAATGGATTGCTTGGAAAAGACAAGAAAGAGCCTCAGGTGGAGAACCTCCCTCTGATGAGGATGAGTTTTATCCTGCATATGCAAATGACATTGATTAAGCCACAGACGGTACTTCTCCTGCTCCAGCGTGGCATTCCTCTCCTGCAGGTAATCTCTTGAGAAAGTGCTCTCAATACAGCCCTGAGAGACAATGCTAATGGCCAAAGATGAACTGCCGTCATCACGAGCATCATTTGTGGCTCGTAGACAGAGGGGAGCAGTGGCAAATTACACAGTCACGTCATTGAACAACTGGTGTTTGCTTTTTCCTGATCTGCATGCTGATTAGCATGAAAAATAGCCTACTCCTCTGTTCCTAAAATGCACTGGATGTATCTCGCATCATCCACAAGGATAGAGCCTTTATCGTCTTCCCATGATGGGACTTTTTAACATCCTAATCCCTCAGCATATTGTGGAAGATTATCTTTCTAAAATTAACTAGCCCCTGGAGACTGCAGAGATAGCAGCTGCTTTTTTGCCACTTGGTAAGTTTTCAACAAAGTGGCTTATTGTGTATAGGAGAGCTTGTTCATGTTAGCTTTTTGAAGAGCTGTAAGATTATAACGTTGTTACGTGGTCTCCACGATGTTCAAACAGAGGAAATAACTGAAAGCAGGTTGGAAGATTCTTAAGATAATTTGTTGGTTTTGTTCGGCAGCATGTGTGCTCTGCATGTTGCCCCTGTTCTGGGAAATAAAATTGGAGAATTTCTAAAGCCCTGCCAGCTCCACCCTATCCTGGGGTGCCTGGCTTGTGTGCGAGGTAGTCAATCTGAATTACTCAGGTAAATCTATCCCATCATCTTTGAAACGAAATATGGATTAATCATGCTAATGGCTGCAAGTAAACAAGATTTAATGAAGTCACATTGATTAGAATTCTATGTCTTATTTTTGCCAAAGCTCACCAGCTACTCCCTCATATAATGCATGAACTGTGGGTTTCAAAGAAAAATGCTAAATAATATTATAGTCTCCTCTGACAAGTGTCAGGAAGACTGATAGACTGCAGTCATGATTGTTGTACAGGAAGGGGAATAAGTCATTAATGCTGTTCATGCCAGTGACTTTCTACCATTATAAGTCAGCAGATGTTGGCAGCTAAATGTCCATATTATAATATAGCACGTCTGGCGTTGTAAATGTTAATTAATTGGCCATAAATTAATTTTGGACAATTCAGCTCTTTCTCCAGACGGTGAGTTGTCATATGGTTGGATGGGTTGCAGCTAAAATGATGAAGGAAGTTGCATGTGCAACAGCCAAAGGGACTTTTTACAAACTCGTAACTGTTATCATTGCTCTTGGCTCATACTGAGCTATAAAACTCAAATTAGCCGATGATTAATAACCCCCTCCCCCAAAATATGCCTTACAAAGTACAGAGGGCCATTGTTTATTACATGGATAGATAGAGAGATGGGTACAGTATATAGTTTTTTAAGCAGAGGAAACAGATTGAGAGCAGAACTGTTAAAACTTTTTGAGTTATGCTGCTCACAGACAGACAAACAGACCAACACAGGCACTCAGAGGAATTCCAACTGAAAAAGTTAAAGTTTAATTTTTACACAAATGACTTAAGAGCAGTTTTTAAGGTGCATGATCATGTTATCTGTTAAAGAAATGCCAACTTGCAATTTCAAGACATCAAAATTGTCATACTAACTTTTGAGCAGCAGTAATAATGGGTATGCTGGTTTAATGGTAGGAAATCAACTCTTCAAAAATGTATTCATATTGTTCGACTTGTCATTCAAGAGCCAGTTCAGCACAGAGCTACTCCCGAATGGCATCATATGACAGTATTTGCCATAAGGCTAATATTTGTATTAATGTAAGTAGTGATAATACAATATAATATAATATAAGCACAAATAAAACAAAGGTTTTAGTCTTTTAATAGCCTGCAAAAGTGTTCTTTACCTTACCTTGCTCACATGGTGGTAAGCAAAAAACAAAGAAAACCTGCTAAGTAACAAACTAACGAACTAACCTACCTACCCACCTACTTACTGTACCTACCCAACCAACCAACCAACCAAGTACAAACAATCTTATTTTTCACCCTGAACGACATTGAACAACAGACTCCACAATATTACCACTTGTCATATACTCCATTTCTTCACTTTAAATTGCTTGTTGACCAATGTGAATGTGTTTAATCTATAGGGTCAAAAGACTGTAATGTCAACTTCAGCTCGAGTGAATATGTTAATCTCTTCTTAATTTTTGGCAGGGATGCAAATACCTGCGTCATTTCCAGGACAAAACTGTAACACACAGTCATCTTCTCGCCATTAGCATGTAAATATCCATTAATATTTGTGGCAAACCTTACTTTTTGGGAAATTTCCACATTTGGTGGTGTTGTTTTTGGCTTCTTCTTATGCTGACTTGTTTTGGTTTGGGCTTGTTTGTGATGTCACATTTCATTGGTGGGAAAAACACTACATAGAACAACCAATGGCACTGGGCATAGTATTAGTAAGACCTTTTGTAAGCAGGCTTCAAAAAACACTTGTATACCTGCTAATTTCAGTGTGAAAGAAAGGAGATGCAGCCGATATCAGAGATGCTGGTGCTGGTGGGACATCTAGTGGATATGAATATTGTATGCATAACCTTTAGGTATTGGATCAGTCCACTTCCTCCACTGGCGAAACGCTGTAGCAGCGTAACATAGCCTCTTCATCCTCACAGAAAGGATGATGTCTATGTCAATATGGTTTTCTATAGCATCATTTCAGGTTCAATTTCTCTCTGGAGGGTAGCCAATCCAACAACCAGCTTCACTCTAAACCAAGCACAACAGCATCTTAACTGAGTGATGGGCTTGTTGTGGCTGCCGCTGGCCTGGAGGGGCCACTTTAAAGACCTGCAATTGAAGCCCACATCAAACGATATGAATGGGCCATACTTTCTGAGACAATAATGGCTTTTCACCTCTACCAGTGCTTTTGTTTGCTATATAAAATGATCCTCATTATTCTCTGTTTGATGCTAAAGAGTGTCCTCTGTCAACTCTCACAGGCTTTAACTGTCATTTTCGCAATAAATGACATCGATATCTTTCCACAGGCTCTGATCAGCTACAATATAAAAGTAGTCATTTGTGGTTTCATTTTCAAATTGTATCCAGTTAAATACTGTGTTTATACAAGTCAATACAACGAAAATATTATGAAATATTTTGTAGAGCATAATTCCTGTGTAAAATATCATATTTATACATAAATACTGATAATAATAATAATACAGTAAGCTACTGTTTTTAGTACAGAATCAATGGCATTTAGTGTTTAAATACACGCAGTAATTAAAATGCAACTAGTAATTAACTGCGAATGTACAGTCAAATATGTCACAGTATTTTATAGTACATGCATCATTTGAAATCTGATATGAGTCTGGTAGCAGTGTGCGTATGGTGGCTCTGTTCCAGCCTCCTTTTGGGTGCAGTAAAGCCGAGACTCAGACAAGCGAGTCATGTTGTAAGCGACAGCAGATATTTATCACTGCCACTGTTTATGGTGCAGCCTGCATGAACATTTTTCGTCTCTTTTTCCTGTCAATCGAGAGGCCTAAGCAGGAGAGTTTGGCACTAATAAGACAGCTTTAGTGTTCATCTTGCGCACTCCCCTCCTCCCCTCTGTCAGATGAAGGAAGAGATCTGAGTGCATCCTGGAGAGTCTCCCCAGTGATCACTGAGAAGAAATAAGGACGGTTGCTTAAATAAGTAAGAACAACCACAAGTGACTGACTGCCGAGATGTGTTGTATGATTTCTGCTCTGAGCTCTGTTTTTTCAGCGAGCGGAAAAAAAAATCAAAAACAGCTACAGCTTTTGCATCGTGTTCTCATGAGTGGATGCAATTTGGGTTACAACGGGAAGCCGCCGTGCACTCGCGCTTCAAAATTAAGACTTAAGACTCCCCGTGTCAGCATGCCTTTTGTTTACCCCTCATTTTAACATGGTGAATACAATAAATAATAAATAGTGGTAGCAAGTAAAATGTCACCAGAGCCTCAACATGAATCCCAAAGTGAACAAGAAGAAAAATATCCTCCAGTATTCAGTTTGTTCTGCAATTATTTTTCAAAGCAAAAACATCCTTAAAACAAAAGAGTGGGGATCTCCGCCAAGGCTTAAACACTTTGTCACCTGCAATGTTTACTTTTGATCTTACAGCTATTACCATCTTACATAACCATGACCAAAATTTGTGACATCATCAGTGGGCAGATTCTTACCAAAATATAATGGGAACATACTTGGGTGATCACCTACCTATCACAAAAACATCTGATTGATTCATCAGAAACAGAAGCGCAAACAATCGTAATGATAAACCCACATAACCTCCTCTTTCTTAAAGATGAAGACCTGAATCCGACATGGATCAGTGCTGGGACCGATACTTTTTCCTCTGTACAGTACGTAAACAACCTCTCTGAATCATGGTCTTCAGTAGCCTGTTGGCTTGAAAACTCATGCTTGATGCTTTAAAAACTGTGTTCATAATTTTAAAGATGGCACACAGCAACTGAACTAGAGACTAAGATCAATGGCCAGGCAGTAATCCAAGTCTCTGTGATAAAATCTCTACATCTAATCCTGGACACTCACTTGAAGTTTGATGTTCAGAAATGATTAGAGCCATGTCAGTAAATTTGTATGTTAAGACTTTAGATGATACGGTTCAATGATATATTCACTGCAATCGTGCAATCATTTTCCTCACACCTCAGTTACTGTGTTACCTCGTAGCCACGGGGAAGTTTATTAAGGTCTATACACTCCTGTGATAAAAACAAATATTGGACAGAAAGCCAATACACTCGCACCTGTGAACCTGCTAAGTTTTGCAGACCACAATTTTCGTGTTTTTGTGACATTGTGCATCCAATATAGTTTCTTGAAATTGTCCACCAGGAAATTTGCCATTGGAAACTCTAACGTTTCATATAGCGTTCTTGGATCGCACTGCCCACTGAAGTCAAAACAGAATAACAGTCCTAATTCAAAACATCGGAGGAGCGTGATTGAAGTAGGTTGCCAGATTTTCTGAAATACCGAAACAAGACATCACACGGCGTTACACTATGCTGTACATAACTGTACTGCCATCTGTTTTAGTCCTATAAACAGCGAACCTATTTGGTTCATATAGCAACAGGAAGAGATTGAGAGTGAATGTGCATTTGCTTGAGTGGAGCAGTGGAGAGTTATCACGTGATGAGGGGGAAAGATAAGGCGGCAATAACAGACTGTAAAAACATGATATACATTAAATATCCAGCACTGCAACAGAGTGTCTGAGAGAGGGGGTGGCAGTTAACCTTGGCTGAAGCTTTCTGTGTTTTTTTTTCCATGATGAAAGAATCCTCGGCAGCACACTGTCGTCTTTTCTGCTGGCTACATTTTATTGCATCTCCGGCGTAGACCCTCGTTTTTCTTCTCCTTCGGCAGAGACATTTTTAATAGGGGAGGAATTCCCCCCGCCACAGAATCAACAGTGATCACCACAACTTGACTCTGTCTAGACACACACAGACTGACAGCATGTTGGTCCGCCCCTCCTCCCGATTTGTGAATGACAGTTGTGGAATTTTAGAATGAACTAATACAGTGACAGATACTATAAAAAAAAGTGTGTTATATGTTTATAAGAATCGTGAATGTGATTGACTGTGGAATGATTATTACAGGACTTTGATTTTATAGAGTTAACTAGTAGATATCATAAAAATATTGTTTATTTTATTTTTAGTTTATATTTTTATTTTACTAGATGCTGATTGTAAGAGAGGTCAGTGACTCTTATTTTGAAAGCCAGGTTGAAAGGAAGTGGTAAGTGCCACATACAAAAAATGTGTATTTGTCTGATAAGAGTCATGTGAGATAACATAGAATGGGTTTTATTTTATTTTATTTTATAAAATAACAATAAGTACTAAAACATATTTCATTTTAATTTGTTTCCTCAATCTATGCTGACACATTGTGGACATTTTATGTCTTACTATAATACAATTCTTATATTACAATTTTTTTTTTTAAAAAAAGCAGTGTATGTGGGTTGCATGTATATACTGTATGTGTATGGGGGTCAACAGCATTGGCCCTTGAGTGTGCCTACACCACTTAGTCTAAATTTGTTGTTCGCAGTTACGTTTTTTTTTGTTATTGTAAAGACCCTTCAAGTTAGCGCAAGCTACCAGTTGCTGTGATACATAGCATCGGATAATTGCTGTTTTTGTATCTGTCCCTATTATATAAACAACGAATGAATAAATAAATACATTCACTAACCAGTTTTTATTTACATTTGATTGAATTTAACAAGTGGAATAGATCAGAAATGATGGTGTTCCTCCTCTGCGCGGCAGCCCTCATACTACCGAGTGTCCTTCAGATGTTTTATATTCATGTTCAATGTTAGCATCAAGAACAGGTTAATGAAACGCTGAAAAATATTTACAGCAAAAATGATGCGCCCAGGAAATGACTCTACTCTGAAGGGACTACATTTCTATTTGCTTTTGGTTCCGGCCCCTTCATCATGATAAACCCACATCCCTGTAGCTACTGTGTGTTGTGGTCGCTGAGGTATCGTCCCAAATGCCTTACTGCTGGATTTCACCTTGTGACCTTTTCGACACATGCGTTGTCTAAAAGCATCCTGAGTGCAAACTTGGGGATGTTGCTGCTCTGCTGGAATCTGTCTCAGCGGCCTTTATCAATTATGTCTCCAAGCTCAGTCCACCCGCACATCGCCACTCTCAAATGAATGGAATTCTCCATTATTTAGCTACTAATATGGCGACTGATGTCTGACAGGATGTGCCTGTGCTCGATGCTTTCCTACACTCTGGGGGCTGCTCCGGCGTTCAAAGGGGCCGACTCTGGCCACACTGGTCATTTTATATGTTCCCCTCGTTTCCTGCTAGTTACATTAGCTTGCCCGCTGGGGTTTCTTTTAGCACATTAAAACAGATTTTGGTTAATAATTGATGCTGCGATTTATGGACTCTAGTGCCTGAGGTTCAATTGTAAGGCTCCACTTAAAAGGAAGGCATGCCTCTCATTCCTGCCTTTGCCTCAGAGTGCCATCATTTATAACCTCGCTGTGATGGTGCGCCGTGTATTGTAAAGGTTTTTTGTTTTGTTTTTTTTTTTTTCCAAGAAAGAACACCGCACGTATCATTTTTCATACGGCAGTCATTTTGGATGTGATTATGTTTGCGTATCGAATTTCTCGTTCACATATCAAGTCCAAACAATGAAGGAAACGTATTGATCTACTAGATAGAATAGTGTGTGTGTGTGTTTTTGCAGCACCAAGCTACTGGCCCTCTTTGTTTTTTTTTTATAAAGAAATATTGCTTGAAATTCATGCTCAACACTAACACCGGACTTAGACTTTATGTCAAGATCTATAGCATGTTAATCAATAGCGTTACTTGTGCGATCATAGAGGCAGTGATGTATGTGTGGGCTTGAAGCTTAGTTTTAATTAAAATTCTGCAAAGAGGCTGTGAAGAATCGCATGACTCACAATGTTTGCCTGTGATCGCCTCGCCTTCTCGACACAGATGTAGGAGTGAGTGTCATGTATTTTTTTTTCCCTGCGTCTCTCATTGTCAGCTTTCAACTAAATATCTCGGTGTATTGTGTGTTAAACGCCTCTGTGAAGGGAAAAACAGTCGTTTGTCTGTGATTTGTCGACAAAGACTCATCAGACCCAGATTCTTTGATATGAGTATAAAGTCTGCCAGGCCTTTCTGTTTTCATTTACTTTGACTGTGCTCCACATTTGCTTAACTGTTACTGTGCTTTAAAGGAATGGTTTCAGCCTTGATCATTGGCTTTAAAGAGTTGGCAGCGTCAGTTGATGGATCATCATAGATCACCATGACATTATGTAGAAATGCTAATGATGGACAGAGGATTTACCCTTTACCGCGAGTAACTCTATGAGGTTAAAAGTTAATGTGTCAACTAGGGATGCAATTTACAGTTGGTTTTATTATTGATTTATTATTGAGTCAATTATTTTCTTGAGTAATTGATTAGCTGTTTGGTCAATAAATTGAAAACCTCCTCTGATGTTTTGTTTTAGCCACAAAACCAAAGATATTCATTTCACTATCATGAAGAAGCAAAGAAACCGGCACGTATTATATATTTTAAAAGTTGAACTTAGTGCTTAGTCAATTACTATTTGCAGCTTTAGTGTCGTCCCATGATGTCTGTGAATTGTTCGTTTCTTTTTTGAGTTTGCTGTGAGGCCTCTAGATTTGTGCCATCTTAGGTTTTCACACACTATAATTCACAAAATGGAGGCCATGCTATGTTGAAGAAGACCTGCAACTAACCTTTCGGGAACATTTTTTACTGATGTTGTGATTTAAGGGAGAAATAGACTCATTTTCTCCTAGACTGGCACACAAATTGATTCTGTTTGCAGTAGAGCGTGGACACAAATCCAGAAATAAGTTTGGTCGTATCAACTGACTGTAAATATTCCATAATTAGGTGTACAATGAGATAAATAAGTTCAAAAAAGTGATAATGAAAACATGATTGACCTAGTGTTTCTGTTTTGATGTTTCTGTTACAGGTGTTCACGGTTGACGCTGTCCTTTTTCTCCATGACAACTCAAAATAATGGTTGGATTATCCGCAGTTACAGTGCAACAAGAGTTGACAGATTGTTGCTAAGGGTGAGTCTGAAATGTTGTCATAGTCATAGGTGCTTGTGATAACTCGTAGGGTGTATGACTGGTGTGTACCTGTGCATGCATGTGGGTTAGTTGTTGCTCCCTCCTCGATGCAATTATAACTTTTATTTGCCGTCACCATAAATGAAGGCTAACGACCTCCTGTGTGACAGTTCGGCTCTGGTTGGGACAGAAAATACAGGACACGTGTCGAGATCCAGAGACTACAACTGTTATTTATATACAGTGTATGGTTTTGAATGAGATTTCATGATAACCTCTTGTTACATTCTTTATCCGCTTAGTGCAAACTTTGTTCAGTTTGAACTTTTCCAAACCACCATCATCTGGTCAAAATACAATTTGTCTAGCACTTTGGTTAATGACCAAAACTAATCACATTCCAATTAGCCCCAGCTGGACTTTATGTTTCAGTGCTAATTAGTAAATGTTAGCTTGCACACTAAAGATGGTTGACATAAAATAAACAGCAGCATTAGATGTGAGCGTTTAGCTCCAAACAACCCTGCGTCTCACTGCAGCCTCAATAGCTGCAGGTGTTTGGAGTGAACAGTGATAAACTGTGGTTCCTCACTCACTCACGAATGTGGTCAGGGCTGGTCAAGTGCGTGCAAAACTGTTTTCTCAGCACTCACTGCTCCTTATCTAATAATATGCTTTTATGAAAATCGAGGTCAGACAGGAGGTCGGTCAATAACTTTGTTTGGCAGTGACATTTCTGTTCACTACACACAGCAAGATGAGCAGACACAGTTAAAGGCTATGACCGAGACGACGAAAGACTGAGCCAATATGGATGCTGTTTTAGAGAGCCTTGGCGCCCTGAGGCGTGACAACCTCTTCTGCTGAATCAAAATAGAAAAAATATATTTAAACGCTTTAATAAAATGATTTTTTTAATAAAACAATGACATTTTTAGCATCTCACAAGTAATGCAAAAATTACTTGTTTCCTTTGTGGAGGAAATTAATAAGGTAGAGGAGTATCTATTCCCCACGGAAAAGAATATAAAGCAGGGGAAGCATTAAGAACTGCACCTGCATTCAATCCCGTCAAAAGAAGGATTGCTACCATTTCCAACTCCATTTTAATTTCCTGTTTATTTTGCTCTCTGAAGCTTTGGGAACTCTGAAAGGATTTAAATGTCCTTCAATTCCTGTCTCTTTCTCCCACTGCGTTTGATTTATAGATTTGATTTCCAGCTTGAAAGGGAGGGAAAAAAGGGAGGGATTCCAAATGGGGAAGAAAACATCATGAGGACACGGAGGGGCTTAACGCGTCTTGAAAGGTAGGGGAAATGGGAAGGGTATAAAACTTGCATTGCCAGCTCCGTGGATGAAATATAAGAAATTGTCAGGGACCGTGTAACAAAATGTGATATGTAGCAAATGAACTGGGCTTTATTCAATCCCCAAACAACCATAACAAGTCACATTCTGCTCTGTCGGTATTGTGCTGAGCCCTGTGCTGACAGGACTCACTTCCAGTCGACACTGGTGAGCACCCAATAAAAGACACGAGACACCATCGTTCTCCCCTCTAAATTCTGTAATCACGGTGATCTCAGTGTTATTTTCTTTTTTTTTCTTTGTACCACAGTTCCTCAGCATAAAATGTCAGTTGGGAATATGCAGTCTAACTTGACCATGAAACCATGGTTACCGCAACCCAGGAAGTAGCTCTTGTATAAATTAGGGATGTAGTAAACACAATTTGTGTTTGACACAAATTCCTTTCAAATTCCTGCTAAATGGTCTGTATTTATATAGCACTTTTCTAGTCTTGAGGACCACTCAAAGCTGCTTTACACTACACTTTTGCCCTTCACCCATTCACTTACACAGCACATCTATGCTTTTCTATCTCTCATCTTTCATACCCTTTCCTGGAGCCGGGAATCAAACCCACAACCTTGGAGTTGAAAGACGACTCGTTCTACCACTGAGCTCCCATCGCCCATGAGGGTAATTCTCCACTTCAAGAAAACAAACATAAACACACTCCACCACATTAGACCAAGTGAGAGAACTGCAGGGTCTACAAGATGACTACAAGATGCATTCAATGACACTTGTAATTTCATCACTTCCGCTATGAAATGCTTGCTACTGCTGTCACCCTGTGGTAATAGATACACTACTTAAATTAGGCAGTATTATTGGTCCACTCCCATGTTGATGAGACAATTAAGAAACCGGAAATATATCTAGTAATTTCCTCTGCCGTCTTTGCTCATTTGGTGTAAGTAGACAAATTCTATATATGTTTCTATCGTGTAGTACACAAGTCCACTGCTCTAAAAGCAATCATAGGTCAACCTCTACACAACCTCTATTAAGCATCAAACAACAACAACAACAACATATGAAGGCTGGCAAACAACATTATCAATGATCCTTATCATGTTTAAATTCTGAATAGATTCAGGGTCCCTCGATTTTATGGGTTCAGACTGAAGCACATTTTTGTGCGTTAGTCCATCCTACGACTTAATGAAAAACTTAAATCAAGGTCGGATACACAGTGAAAGGATTTCTCTGCGTTTGTTGTCTTGTATTGTGTTTAGTATAGCTGTGTTTAGTTGTAGTCTGTGATTATTGTCTTTTTTTATACTTCTGTGTCAGTGCAAATAGATCTATCTATCTCTCTATCTCTATCTATCTATCTATCTATCTATCTATCTATCTATCTATCTATCTATCTATCAAAAAACAGTTCTAGTATGAACATATTTATTTCCTCTGCTTGACTCCTCCCCTTTGTGTGGGAGATCAGCTGCTGGAATGACTCCAAAAGTCACCCACTGTGCTGACACTGGAGTGGCCTTGGGGGGGGAAAAAATGCAGCTTTTGTGAACCCACGGTTCCAGCAGCGGTGTTCCTCTGGGACGACTGAGCGGTGGAGTCAAGAGGGACTTTGACTGACGCTGAGAGACAGGATGAATACTGGGGGGACTGTGGAGACTCTGAGCTCAGTGTACAGGTAGACCAGGGGGGTTACTGTCAGACTTCACGCTCCTCAGGCATGCACATGGTTAAAAAGGGGGAGCGGTTTAACTCGAACCGCTTCTAATTGTGTCCGGCCTCCAGGTAAAGGAGATGATGAGCAGTTTGGGAGGCAGCTACCGTAAGTGTGAATTCAAGTGGATGGCTTTTAAATGTGAAGGTAGTGATTCATTATTCCACCTCATGTGATAGCTGTGTGCAGTAATTTGTAACGGAGTTCATTTCCACCTAATGAGTGAGAGATTAATTCATGTGTGTGATGAATTGCAGTCACACTAAGCAAATTCCTCTTTAAAATAAGAGCGAGTGTGTGTGTGGAGCGTGTACCTTTCCAAACTCTGGTAAAGACCGCAGGGGCACTTATCTAAAATAAGTAGGCCTGCCCTCCACCGCAGTCCTCGCTAGCAGCTCCATATGGTAATGAGCTGTGTAAGATGAAGAAAATATGTTATTTGCAACCCAAACAGCAACTGCAGTTAATTCAGAAGGCAGCCACACAGTTTCAACAAGTTCATCTGCAACATAAGATATTCAGCTCATCTAACATGTAACAAGACAATGAGCCTTTTTAGGCAAATGAAATACTGTAAATACTCCAGACTCTCTCTCACTGTGGTGTGTGTCTGTGACCAGCTGCCAAAATATAAATTGAAATGAATAGCATTCCAGGAGGCTTGCTCTCCAAAGTGAAAGAGATGATGAGGTTAGAAGGTCCATCTGCAGGACAGTATGTGCGGTGTCTCAGTGATAGCGTCTTCATTAACATGAAGATTGTCTTAATCTGCCCACATTAGTCCATTTAAGCACGTTGACATTTGGCACCGGTGCCTCATTTTGAGTCTCAGCTGACAGAGGGAGAGGAGGAGAGAGGCGGCTTGTCAGTGTTGAGATTGAAAGTGTAGATATATATCCCCTGTGTCGTATTACAAATGCGGAGCGCTTACATGCAGTAGCTGTAGCAGGCCACAGTTTGATCTGAAAAATTAAGCCGCAAAGGCTGTAATGGGAAAACACTGAAAACCAATTTCCCCGAATTCTGTGAATCAATTAACTGTGAATTCCCAATTTAAAAAAAAATACGGTTGTTTAATTCTCGCATTGAGAATGGTTTCTGAAATTGTATTTGTTGAAAATCCTTTCACTGCCCTTCTATGGACAATTTCCGAAAAGAAAGAAAAAGGGTTTTTGTAGCTCTCACAGTGCCATAATAAACATGACCAATCATGTTTTGTGTTGGCAGGAATCATTTCATTCGGCTCCAGGTATAAATGCACTAAGCAGTTGCTGATCACGAAGGGGCCCCAGTATAGATATCTTCTGATTTATCTAAAAAGTATTTCTTCTTCTTCTTCTTCCTTTGGTTTTATGTCCTAGTTCCAAATTTTTAAAAAACAAAAGCCATTAAACTTGTTTAGTGCAATATCTGCTGTTGTATTTTTGTTATTTGTCAGTTCAAGTTCCGCTTCACAATCAATACTCGGCCGCTTTTTGTGATTTTACTGCCAACAACAAATCTATCATGAATGCAATTTGCAGTGTTGCATTTGTATCAATCATAGTCAAGCACAGGTGACTCTGAGGTCATGAATGATTGGCTGATGTACCTGTCTGTCACCTGTGTGCGCCCTGCTGATGCTCTGGAATCTTCAAAACAAGCCAGCGATGGATAGACTGCTGAAGCAAACACAATAGCCAAGAGATAGTGAGCGAATCACGGCGGGGGAAAAAATGTCAGATGACTTGCTGCCAGAATTCCCACGTGAACCACAGACAACAGCTTCCAGTGTTTGGGGTCGAAAGTGTAGCCTGCTGCTTACGTTTCCACACTCACCAGCCCTATAGCTTCAAGAGGAAGTAGAAAATAATTACAGATAAAGTCATCATCCCTTTAAGAGACATGATTCATTACTTCTGTGGATAAGAAATAGTGCCTAATTAGAGTAATTAAGGTTGCTGTCAGTCACAAACGTCTAGGTCCAGGTCCAGTGTCTAACATTTAGGAGGATATTTTGGTGGAACTGTATTATACCGTCTAAAAGTA
The DNA here is from genome assembly GCF_019176455.1 of Solea senegalensis. Taxonomy (NCBI): domain Eukaryota; kingdom Metazoa; phylum Chordata; class Actinopteri; order Pleuronectiformes; family Soleidae; genus Solea; species Solea senegalensis. The sequence goes on along the minus strand of NC_058031.1, from coordinate 11,294,305 downwards.
TTTTTGTATACGTGTATAAATCTTTTGTTTTTGGAAGTTTTCTACAAACAATGAAGAAGAACTTCTCTCCTTTCTGGTATGCGAAGGCCACCGTAGTTCTCTGATGTTCTTGGGAAAGGGAAGGGTGAGTGAACGACCCCTGCAGCCTTACCCAGATGTCACTAATTCTTGCACAGTGGACCTTCAAAAAAAATGTGGAATTGCTGCGAAGAGACAACTTTCTCTGGCTTCAATTTATAGAAATAGGAAAAACAAGTGGGTGTTTATATTCATCTTCTGTAAGTCGTGCTACGGTATTCTCTTGGACAATGGAACAAGGTTTGCGTGGAAAGACTGCAAAGTGATTTACAATACAAAGGGAATGCATTATTCTGTATGCAAAACATAGCAGAGGAGAGCGTTCACCAAATGTGTGTACACACAGTGATTTTTAATGTGACACCGCGCCAACTGAGAGGAAAAAGTGCCATTATTGGTGTCTGCGTCTAACGGCAGTGACCAAAAAGGAACGGATCGGGACTTACGATCTTGTCTCCAAATAAGGAACTGGCATTATTCAGAGACTGCTCCTTATTGATTTTTAAATCACCATTTGGTTCCTCGCCTATTTCTCTGTAATTGCTATTTTATGTGTGTTGGTGCAGATATTCATGTAAGACTTGACAGATAAGTAAGTTCTGACTGGGAGTTTGATCATGTGCACCTGTCTCTGCAGCCCCACACAGACATGTTACATCGCCTCCCCCCACACACACACACACACACACACACGTATACACACGCACACATCCCCAGTGTGTTTTGTTATGAGTCATTCACAAAGGCTGTGGATAGAATCTCGCCCGTCACAATGTACCAGGAAGACACTTGTGATAAAATAATTCATGGAGCTGCTCAGAAGGTCGGCTAATTAACCGACGCAAGGCGGGAGGCATTTGCTATCACAATCAAATTTGGAGCTGGAATCCTCCTGACTTACCAACACAGCTGCACCCACTTATCATATGAATCCAGTGGACCGTGCGGTTGGCCATCAAAACAAAGGCACAGTCACCCACTAATAGGGCCTCGGGAAGATTCCAGGACTGTGTGGGTGGAAGGTCAGCACCTTTGTTTCCATGACTGCCACACACTACTGTATATAATCCCTCTGATCATTATCTGTGCCTGGCTGGCTCCAATTCACACGCAGGCACCTGTCACAGCAGCGAGAAAGGGAAGCACTTGTACGAGCGGGGTTTTGATTTTCTTGTGGCTTCAGTTTTTCTCACTTGAAATGGTTTTTTTAACTCTTTTCTGAGCGTAACCATCCGTATGCAGAGTCGACTGTCGCATAACCTGTGAGTCGCAACGACACCCTCGGGAGAAAACCTCTTACAAAGCTACCTGCTGCAGTTCTGTATTCCAGAGGTCACTTGAGCATTATCTGTCCATCTTTTCACATTTCAGGGTGTAAATGGCGACGGAGCTCAGAGCAGCGGCTTTAGAGAGACATAATTAGAAGTTAGCAGGTATGACAGATGGATTACAGTCATAATTGACTGTGTGGAGAGTTGATTGTCCTGTAGCTGCAGTCCACCTGCTTTGTCTTTGGAGTAGAGGGGCAAACATTTGTCTCTTCCACATACAGTGTAGTGTGCCTGGAGAATTACAATATCTCCTCATATGTGCCGATTCTGCCTACAGTGATGAAGAAACCTAAAAAGATAGCCTAATTTTATTATTCCGCAGCAGATGGTGCAAAATGAGACGCGGGGGCCCAGCAGCTCAACGACCTTCATGTTGCTAATCTAACATCGCCCCTACATTGATCTAACATTAACACCTCACCCCTCGCAGAATATGCATGACTCTAAACAGGCTGCTCGCCCATGTGCTTTCGAACAAATCACCTCGACATGCAATTACCTCCTGCTCTGGAGTTATTTCTTCCCCCGTGGATGCGACGGCCCTTTCATTTGGGTGTGGGAATTAAACAGGTTTCCAGGTTAATTAATGTGACAGACAGACCCCATTGTGCCTGGTGTCAGCCCAAAAGGAGCCCTTATTGCCTCTTGTCCTGAAGGTGCACTTTTTTATTGTTCTTTGATTTGTCATTTCTTAAAGGAGCACATAGTGCCAGCCCAGTAATTGACTTGGAGAAGACTGCATCGACGAGACATGTTGCTGAATACTTGAAACAAAAGCTTTGGTTTCTCACAGGAGCCTTAACTCATCCAGAGTGATGCAGTGAAATGTAGTGTATAAACACACATACGGAGACCAAAGCTGGATCTGTTTGTGTCACCAACTGTCTCAACCTCTTCCACATACATTCTCACTCCTCCTTGTTTCCTGCTCCAGTCTATATAAGTCATAATGAAATTATAGTGGCATTTGTCCTAGATACAGTATGTGTTTGTGCTTGCAAATGCATGTCCCCGCCCACGCGGTTGCATGTCTATCAGTACGTTTCCATGGACAGTTAAGTGGCTTGACCGCGACACTTAATGGGACTAGTGGCATTGTTTCAGTATCCAAACACTGATGATGGATTGAATGGTGTGTCTGATTCTGCTACGCTAGGTGCCAATATTCCCCATTTCAGCTTCTTAGTATTAAAGGAATACTTCACCGATTTGCGTTTAGCTTTGTATTACTAGAATAGGGGTAGTATTTTTGAAAAATTGTGCTTCCCAACCTCTTTTCTTTGTTACGTGCCCACCAGTGACACTTGGTCCTGTTAGCGTAAGATGTTAGCAAAGATGGCGGACACTGTTTACATTCTGGGAATGAGGTCCCGTCCCCCTACAAGTGGGTCTAAAAAGTGCGGAATTAGCGTTGCAGTTTCAAGCCTCTGACCAAAAAAAGGGAATGAAGATACTTCTCGACTCAGGGGAAACTAAGTATTCCTTTAAAACAGCAAGCATCAGCGGCATACACCACTGTTGTTATTGTGTGTTTCTAGGTTTAGCAAGCTTCTCAACAATGGTGCTGAACTACCAGCCAACATGGACGGTGCGGCCATGAAAAAGTACCGACGTGAGGCTGACATGAAGCTTACACTGCCGTTATTCTCCAGGTCCTGCTTTATGCTAAATTAGCTCAAAGATGCTACACATTAATGACCCTTGACTTAAAAAAAAACCTTTTAAATACAGTGCATTTATTCAGATTTTGGAAACACACCTACAATACAAATTTGTATTATATTGTATTGTATATTATATTATATATTTGTATTACAAAAGTGTTTTCTGGCTGCCCATCCATTCACTTCAAAATGTTCCATTTTTTGAGCTGACAAACCCATAGTGCTGTAATGGTGAGCATAGCTGCCATCCTAATGTTGGACCAGGATTTGAATCCTGGCAATTGCTGTTGTCTTTCCCTCAATTCACTGCATGGCTTCCCCCGTATCACTGAGCACATGAAAAATAGAAAACCTTGAATCCTTGAACCCATAAATTCAGTCTCCTCATCAGTCCACGGTCTGTGCACCAGTCTGGATTTCATCATGTTTTTTTCTCGCTGTTGTCTCCTTCTCCTGTGTACCAGCTTCTTCTACTATTTCCAGAGCCCGTGGGTGGGAATTGTGGAATTCTCAAAGCACCAAGTCCAGTGTGGGTCCAGTTGGACATGTAATAGCATTTCAACTGCAAACCACATGATATGTGTGTGTTCGTGTGATTTTGGGAAATACAATTTAATACAATTTCACTTTGTCCGGTTTTATCAACGCGGTCATTTGTTTTTTTCTTGATCGTCATGTAAATGTGTGTGAAAGTGAGCGGAGATCCAAACTGAAAAGAAGCACAATCTCACTCTAAATCACACAGCCTCCCCCAGGGGAAAAGCTCCTCTTCCTGGGGTTAGTCAGTGAATTAAATCACAGTGAGGGCCCCATTTTTCAAAAGTAACCTTTCCATTGACAGTGTAAGTGGGTGTCAGGCTCTTACCGTAGAGTCCAGGGAGTGGAATTAGTGTCGTGCATTGCGACACCAGTCTCTCAGGGTGTCATTTGTGGGGGCTATTGCTAGGGTTTTTTTTTTTCTTTTTTGTGGAAGCCCTGCCTGCCTGTCTCATTGCGCTCACAGTGGAGGAGGCCATCTGCCTACCTCTCCCTTCACATCCCTCTTTTCTCTTCTCAGCAGTCTCTTCCCAGCAGTTCCCACACACTTTCCTTAAATGTATTTTTGGTGCATCTCATGAATTTCCGAGCCCAATGTGTATCACGTTTGCGCCCAGAACCCCATTATCATCTCTGGAGTTGGACGTGCACGAGGCAGTTATTGCAGTTAATGGAGACGAGCGCACTGTATGACAGGATTAGCCGTGAATTTATCTCTGTTCAACTTAATTAAATAGAAATGTGTCCATGCAAGTTTGTAATGTCAATAGGACACGTTTGCATAAGAGAGAGCGACACTGCCTTTTCTAATCTTTTAATTGAACAGAAGTAAATGGAACGGACATGAGCGTACGGCGGGATTCTGCTCCTCATAATCATTTCCACAATAAGGCCACTCTCTGATTACGCAACTTCACTGACTTATTCTATCGTTCATTTATTGTTTTGTGTCTGACTGTTTCCGCAGTCTGTCAGATGCTGCATATGTGCCTAGTCCACAAGTGGTCAGTTTCAATATTTTGGGGCTTTGCAAAAATGTAGTATTATAATTCCGTTACAGAATGAATCACCATCTATTTTGATAGCTGATTAAACATTTTGAGTGGGGTAACTGTTATTCTTTGAAGTTATGTTTTGAAGTAAGAGCGTTAAAATTAAATTGTGTGCACAAAATATTAATTCCTTCCTCCGAAATAGGTAAAACATGCACACAAAATACTAATTTGTTCCCACAAAATACTAATTCCTTCCCACGAAATAGCTAAAACGTGTGCACGAAATAGGTTTAATGTCCATCAATCCATCTCCTACTGCTTTATCCTATCGCCAGTCCATCACAGGGATACATATAGAGACAAACAACCCGTCACTCTCACATTCACACCTACCGTCAATGTAGAGTGTCCAATTTACCTGATCCCCATATTGCATGTTTTTGGACTGTGGGAGGAAACCGGAGAACCTGGAGAAAACCCCCCCACACACACACACAGGGAGAAATAGGTATAATGTGCGCATGAAATTAATAACATTAATAATATTCTCATGAATTACCGGGAGAGCTGTACAAGTAAAGTGAGCGGAGAGGGCGTGATTGAGTTTAATTTCAGGTTGGGAATGAGTTACAAATATATTCTCAAATGCCTGGCATTGCAGGGAATCAATATGAACGAGACGCATTTAAACAGAATATTACTTTACAGGGTTACTTTACAGGTAGCAACGTAGCCCCGCCTCCACCTCGCTGTGTGCGTGCGCGCTCCCACAGCAGGGGATACAAATCCTGTCGAGGTTAACTACTTTGGCATGACACTTGCAATGCTAGGCTTTTGAGAATATCTTTGTAACTCATCCCCAAGCTTTAGTCCTCTTCACTCGCTTTACTTGTGCAGCTCTCCAGGTAATAAATGAGAACGTTTTTAATATTATTCGTGTGCACGTTTCACCCATTTCGTGGGAATGAATTAGTATTTCATGGCCACAAATTAATATTATGTGCACACAAAAGAATTTTTATCTGGGGCTCCGTAGCGTAGTTCTTTTTTTCTTTTGAGGTAGTGACAAAAATAAAATAAAATGTATACATATATATATGTTTTAGCCCTTTCCCACTCTGGCAATCACACACACACTTGTGAAATAATAGTGAAATAATAATGTCTGAATTAGACATTTGATATATAAATATATCCCAAGCTTGACTATCTACAATATCTAACAATTTTAGGCTAGTACAGTCTACTGGCCATATTTAAAGGTCCAGTGTTAAGAATTATTGACATTTCCCACTTGTTTTCAGTCCTGTTCTTCTGAGATTGTAGTAGTAGGATTGTCTACATATTTTTTTATATATATGTATATGTATATATATATATATATATGTGTATATATATATATGTGTATATATATATATGTGTATATATATATATATATATATATATATATACATATATGTATTTATATATATATATACTGTATGTAGTGAAAATATTTTGTATAGTGTCGTATCTCCAGCTGGGTCATTGCACAGTTATGTTTTATTTACGTACATTTGTATTTCTCTGTGTCTTGTCCTTCCAAAAGACTGACTCCAGAAGTTTCACGCACACATTCCTTTGTGCTCAGACAGTCTGTTCATGCACACATGGCTAATAAACATCTTGAGTCTTGAATCTAATGGTGAGACTGCAGATTGTAGCAAATGGAGGACTCCTCTGCTCACTCATCACATTCCCAAGCTACAGTGACTTTAGCGTACCAGATTTGATGTTGTCCTTTTTCATTTGCATAGTAAGCTTTTTCTTTGTAACACTAAATAAACTCTCTGGCTGGTCTGTTCCTTCAGGCTACTGTAGAAGCAAGGCTTCATAAAGCAAGACCTTTGCCAAAAGTGTATATAAAAGGCTTATTGTAAGGCCACAAATACCTAACTATTTTCAATTTAAAGCAATTATACACCTTTACAAAGTACGCTTATGGGTACTTTCTTCAATATACGCCAGTAAATCCTCCTAAGTGTTACACACTGGACATTTAAAGAATGTTTGTGCGGATTCAATTACCACCTTGCCATAAGCAGGCATTGGAAAAACATTATGCTCCAACTGTTTAACAAATATCCAGCTCTTACAAAGGCTGAAATAAACAGCACGACGGCTGCATTTTGACATTTTAAATTTAAAGTACATCCATACAGATGACACATGCAACTCTCACTCACATGATGATTACACTTTGTATCTGCTCTGATTATTTATGGATCTTTTCATCTTTTTTCTTTCACTTGCACTTTGAGTGCACCTTTGAGGGCCGTGCCATCTATCTATAACTACCAGGAATGTCTGTCTGTCTGTCTGTCTGTGTGTGTTTTACTCGCATATCTCTCGAGCCGAGTAAATGCAGTGTCAAGCTTCCTTCTTTTTTATAGGACCAATAGATCTACTATTGCCGTGGTTCCGTCAAGTGGAACGGTTCGGTTTGGTACAGTTTTGGCACCCTTCCTTGGAGTACCAGAGTGAAATTGTACAGTAAGGTCAAGCTTCACCCACAACAGTCAGCTGATTGGGCGACGGAAAACTGTCTCTCCTTTGTGACAGATGTAAATATCCCAAGGATGTCGAGGCAATTTTAAATAGCAATAAGAATAGGAAAAAAGATGCCTGTAAACAGTAGAATCATCGTTTGGTTGTCGCAAACAACAGCGTCGTGCTACGTATCACGACTGGGTGTTAACCTCATTTTCTAATCATTTAGAGGATCGTTACTTGTCGTAGGCAGTCGTATATCAACGCGTATCCGAGTGACATCTGACTCGTCTTTTGTCTTGCAGTGCAACGTTACCTGCAGATGTGGAGGAAGCAGATCTGAGTTTAATGCATTCTTGATATTCCAGGACATGATTGTGGCTGAGGTGGAGACACAAATGGCTTGCGTTGCCTCCTGCGGCTACAACTTTAACCCGACAACATTTGCAGAATATTGTTGTTTGATCGACGTCAGATTTTTTAAAGCCGCAGAACTTCCAAACAACAGACGCGGCTCCTGTCTTCGGTACAAGTTCTTCCGTTTCGGAACTTTCACCGCGTTTATCCATTTTGTTCACCGCTCGACGACATCCGCTCTCACATGCTGCTTGTTTGGTGCAACTGCAAAACAGCAACAATGCACCCCAACATTTACATTTATTATTGGTGGCCTCTCTCTTGGGCCACACAATTGCCATTGTGGTTGCTCCACAATGTAACCCTAGTTTACAGTTAGTGAATCATTGATGTGATATGTTGATATCCAGTCCAATGATTTTGACCCCAATCGGCATCGGTATCAGTATCGGTATCGGTATCAGTATCAGTATCAGTATCAGTATCCTTACCAAGCACATCCTTAGTTTGAATCAGCCAGTATTATCCTATTTGCTGAAAATGAAATTAAACAAAATGAATATTGGATGATGCCATTGTATAGCCAACAAATCAGTGTATACCTGTGCTCAGCTGGCACATTTTCTCTCACTGTAACCTACTAAAGGAAAACAGCAGTCATTACAGTAATAGAGCCTGACAATACAGTATATCATTCAAATAGGACATTAGGCTACTTCAAATTATCTCGCATTTATAAAATTAATTCCACAAATGTGCTCTGTGAGTCGAGTCCCTGGCTCGTGCGCGCGATACGAAAGCAAATTATCATAATCTGCTTGTTTGTAAAAGCACCATCTGTGCGGCAAAATAGTTTGGTGATGATAGTGTTTTGTTAAGAAGATGTGAGGGCGCCATGCTCCTGAAGATGTGGTTAATTATCACCACTGTGTGTGTGCCAGCGATGTGTCTGCTCTGCGTGTGTGTGTGTGTGTGTGTGTGCGGGGTGCACAGGGATGAATCAGGAGTGTCTTCTGAAGAAGGGTTGCCTGGGAGACCAGCCTGGACCCCTCCACCAAACGTGTCTGTTCTGCTCCTCCCCCCCACTCTTCCGTTTTTAAAGGTGCATCACTGATGAATCCAAAACTATTTCAGGAAAAAAGGCACCTTTTTCTTTTTCATTTTTTTTTTTTATTATTTTCCTTTTCAGTAAAGAGGCGGGTGAAGCTCTTACCTGCTGCAACTCTTTCATAAAGCCACAGATCTCCCTTTTCATGGCTGCCACTGTCAACATCAAAAGAAGACTTTTGTTGTTGTGAGTGTGTATGTGAGTTTCCTCTGTGGGACCATTTCCGCTATAAGCACTGACTTGTTCAGGACCAGTACTCCTCGTGGAGACCAAAGCCTGTTCCTAATGAGGCAGAACCTCTGAAGCTCTGGTGTTGTGCTGATTTAAGGAAAACCATCTCATTTCTAATTTCCTGATTGCCATTCTTCTGACAGATCACGCGATTGCAATTTGATTTGCGATGTAATTGTTAAGGCAAGCTGTAGTTCGCAGATTTAAAACATGACGGAGCAATACAACCTGATGTATCATCAATATATTGACTTCTCTATGTTCTGATACAAGAGAAAGGAAAAATACACGCCTTCTATTGTTATTTAGAACATATGTCAAATAAAGCTCAATTATCAAAAGCTTTAACTAAACAATAGAGCGATTACACAAAATAAAATGATTCCAATAAGAATACTATAGGTCCTTCCTGTAAACAATCTCTGACACTAACAGATGAAATAATAATCCATGGGTCAGTGTTTGGGTCACAGGCTTTTTTTTTTCACTAAATGAGTTTAACTGCTCAGTCCCATGTGGAGATAAGAACTGTGGTTGGATTAAGGTGAGAGTTAAACATTAGCTAGTTATGGTTAAGGCTGGGGATAAAACGTAGGTTGCGTAAAGCTGAGCATGTCTGGGATTTTAGCAGGCCCTGAAAACTTCACAGGGCTTTTTGAGGGCTAAGACCTGGGCTACATTCAGATTGAGGGCCGCAATATTCAAATATGATCTATTACACGTCAGATTTGATGGTTTACATTCATGGCTGTCGATTATGCTACGAGAAAATATCATATGGACGAGACCACATGGTATTGAGATAAAAATGTGCCTTTATTGATTTGATTTATTTGACAAAAATAAACAAAAATACATTTATACATTGATTTATTTGAAAAAAGTAAACAAAAATACATAAACCTTCAAAGTTGTCGAGGGGTCGGTAAGAAAATACTAAACAAGCACAAAATACATCCTCAAATACTGAAATGAAAAAGCCACTGATACATAAAAACAAACGTGATGATTCATAATTAACGATTAATAGCAATCATCTCATAGACTGTCATAGACTAACATTTAGCATCACTGCACGTTATGCTAAACATACATACATGAAAAATGTCTTCACATGGGGAAATTCAGAAACAGAAGCCATCACAGTGAATCTGTGTGTGAGATGGAAGACGACGCTCTCCTTCCAGTGTGCTTTGATTGTCAATGCTCAGAGACAAAGAGCCACATGGCCTCTGATATGACCGTTATCATTCTTGTCACATGAACACCTATTGGATTTATACAGCATCCGATCGAAGATCGCACACAGAAGTGGCATAGCTGTGATTTGAAAACAGGAATTGACTTTTGGTTTTCTCTGTCCCCAGCCTTGAAAAAAAATAAATAAATCACATCTGAGTCACAACGATGGAAAAAAAAAAAAAAGTGATCATAGCTATGGTTTTAGGTTTAAGCCCTTTACTCTGATGGTTAAGGTTAAGGTAAGGGACCAGGAAATCTATAAGTGTCCACTAAGGGATACAAAAACGTGTGTGTGAGCTTGTACTTTGGATGAATATCTTTGTGAGAACCATTTTGACTTAGTGACCACATTTCAACTGATTCTCTCTTTCCTCACTAAGGGGCGTGTTTCCACTGGCTCGACTCGGCTAACTAGCATAGTCCCTGGTACCGGGTACTTCTTTTAGTACCTGCTCTGGCGAGGTTCCAAGCAAACTGAGAGACGGCCGACACAAGAATCAAGCAGAACAATTCCGAACTGTAGGTCACTTTAAAAAAAGACTGAGCAATCCTAAAAACGTGGCTTAATCTCCAACAATTACCAGGGAAATGTCTATAATCTCAATATTTAGCGGCGGCGTCTGGTGTATTTGGCGACAGCACTGCTGATCGCGAGCCGCAGCACAAACCCTGCCGCTTTATTCCAGTCCAGTGACTGTGTCTGTGCTCCGGTCATGGAGCGGGTACTGAACAAATAGTTTTAATGAACTGATTCTAATGATTTAGTTACACTGAAAACTACTACTTTACATCTCGCGTCAGCCAGCAGTTTCATGCAGCCGCGGAGCGACGACTCCGCCCACGAGCTGGTACTATTTTTTTAGAGGGAAAACCCACCTAAACTGTGCTGAGGCGAGGCGAGCTGGGACCACAGGTGGAAAAGGGGCTTAAGAGTGCAGCACAGAGACGTGTGTATGTTCTTGTATGTGTTTATTTGTAAGGACCCAAAAAAACAAAACGTATAAAACATGGGGGGACATGTTGTTTGGAGTTAAGATCTGGTTTTAGGGTTAGATTTAGAATTGCGTTCAGGATTAGTCACATCATATGAAATTCAGAACAAAGCAAGGTTATGTATTAAATAATGAAACAAATCAACGATCAAATTTGAAATTAAAAATGATATGTTGGACCCAGTGCATACTTAAAATAAAATGCATGTAATAGCTTCAGAAGGGTCACACATCAACATTGGACAACTGTTTCAAGGTCATACACACATCAGTTGTAGGTTTTCCATTGAAATCACCTTCACCTTCAAGGACTTTTCAGGACCAATTTCCTCAAATTCAAGGACCAAAATGAATGTGCTGACACCATTTAAGATGGGAGGACAGCATGTAAGAGCCGCTTCATCCATGGCGTCCACTTTTATTGATTTGCAGCGCGCTCTGCATCTGGACAAGTGATTGTCCTTGGGGTCTTGGGCAAATCAGTCGAGTCAGTCAGTCTTTTAATTTCCCAGGCATCACGTCATCATTTGCTCTCTCGCTAACGTAACTCGCTCATTGTTCTGCATGGAATCTCATGTCACTGGCTTGAGATGGAGACAGTGGACAGTGTCCTCAACACTGCTAGTAATTACGACTTGTTCTGCGTCTGCCTAGTCTAGAGGTAGCTCGATGTGTGTTGTGCTGGTAAGACATAACTAGGGTTGGGTACCATTCATAACGGAACTGACACGTTACCGGTATCTGGAATTCATTCTTCAGCTTTGAAATGAATTGACCAGGTGCTTCATCAGGTTTGCATCCCTGCATTGAGCGCTGTCTGCGTCTAATTGTGTGAAATGCAGCCACACTTTCAGCTTGCGGTTATTGCTGTCGCGCTCTTGCGTGCGCTCCCAGACATTTCGAGTACCAGATTTGGCACCGATTCATTAAAAGTGAACCAGTACTCGGTAGTACTGACGCGTACCAAGTACAAAAAGTACTAGACATAACATATTGTCTCAAGGTCCAAATACAAGTGTATGGCGGGCTGAATGTGGCCCGCAGGCCTTGAGTTTGACATGTGGTATGTGACTTTATCGTGACTTTAAAGGCCTTTATAAGGGTTAAGACTTGTATTAGGGTTTAGATTATTGGTTGGGGTTCAGTTGTGATGGTTAATGTTAAGGTAAGGGGCTCGGAAATACATTTTACATTTGAGTGTCCTCAGTAAGACTGCCGCGCGAGAACGTGTGTGTCTCTCGCTCTCTCTGCGCGCGTGTGTGTGTGTGTGTGTGATGAAGGAGGGAGTGGAAATAGCGAGAGAAGGAGATTATGAATGCTGCTGCTGCTGAGGCGCACTCAGAGTCTCAGAGACAATGGTCTCCAAGTGCTTTGTTTCTTCTTCTTCTTCTTCTTCTTCTTCTCCACCTCCGTCTCTTGTTGAGCTCGTGTCTGAAGACACAACTTCCTGAAAAATCGTGCCTGCAAGAAGTGATGCTACTTTTCTTTTTTTTCTCCCCCCCCTCCCTCCACAACCAAGTGAGTGACGTCTCGCGAAGGAAAAGGGGGCTAAAAAAAAACTCGGCGCGCGGTGAATCCCTCTCGCTGTGACTCATTCATTTTGTATAAACGCGAACCGGTTGCGGTGACGGAATAGAGAAGCCCCATCTGACGGCTTTCATTAGCTGGATTCTCTCCTGCCTCCTGCACAGTGAAGGCACGTTAGAGCTCACAGACGCGGGTTTTTTTTTTATCCCCCCCTTGATTTTTTTTTTTCCTTTCTATCCTTCATCCTTCCACTGTGGAGATGATACGCACCACGGAGACACGGACACCACAGCCGTTCCTGTCCCTGCGCTCCCGTGGAGTTGGACTCGCAGAGGAGGATGTCTCCCACTTCAGCCGGTCCTAACGTTTAAGTATTTGGATTTATTGAATTCAAATTCCCTGCGTGTTATTCGATTAACTAGAAGAATCTGTCAGTTTTCAGGAGAGGCTCTCTGTCTCTCTCTCTCTCTCTGTGTCTCATCGCGCTTTGGATTTTTGGATAAATTAGGCCACTTCATCTGCAGCAGGTGCTTATTTGTGTGTGCGTCTTTTTCCTTTTATCTGCATTTATTTTTTGGTTTCTCATGGATTTCGGCTTCATTTCTGCAAAGTGACTGAATCAGTGTTCAACAAGCTGCTGGCAGCAGCGGCGGCAGCAGCAGCAGGAGGAGCAGTAGTCGGGAGATGGGCGCAGTTTGCCTGAGCCATCATCCACCATCATCACCACCACCACACCACTGTCTCCTTTCTTCTTCTTCTTCTTCTTCTCCTTCTTCTCCTTCTCAGCTTGCTCTGTCTCCTCCGTGGTGACAAAGAATGGATTCTCATTAACTAAGTTGTCTCTGCCTTGTCTTGGTTTCTTATCATTAACTGTCAATAATCCTCGGTACAAACTTCCCGTCATGGCTCGTCCCGGGCTGCTCGGCTGTTTATGGCGAGCTCTGTGGATCATGAGGACGGTGGTGGATCGTGCGGCGCTGCCTCAGGAGACTTACGCGCCTCATTCCATTCGGACTGAGGGACACCTGACCCTCGGCGGACTTTTCCCGGTGCACTCGAGAGGGGTGGACGGCGCGCCGTGCGGGGACCTGAAGAAGGAGAACGGCATCCAGAGGCTGGAAGCCATGATGTACGCGTTGGACCAGATCAACCAGGACGAACAACTCTTGCCCAACATCACGTTGGGCGCGCGGGTGCTGGACACTTGCTCGAGGGATACTTACGCGCTGGAGCAGTCGCTGACTTTCGTGCAAGCGCTGATCACGAAGGACACCTCCGACGTGAGGTGCACCAACGGGGAGCCGCCGGTGTTTGTCAAGCCCGAAAAAGTGGTGGGAGTCATCGGAGCCTCGGCAAGTTCAGTATCGATCATGGTCGCCAACATCCTACGCCTCTTTCAGGCAAGTCTTCTTCTTTCTTCTTTTTTTTTTGTTGCAGTGGTGTGCGCATACATTTCAGGGAGCAGGGGCTCAAGTGAAAAAAGGGGGGACCTACTCAAATAATTACATATCAACATATATATTGTGTCAATGTAAAATATATTATTTATTGCAAAACACATTCAAACAGTAATTATTCCAGTGGGTGTCGCCAAATTTGAAACATAATCAAATGTCCGTTACATTTAAATCATTGTCAAATGAGTTGCTGAACCTGTTGAACCGCTAAGCTCCACGACACTCTGTCTGTTTCTGGTGACAGCAACAGCATCATCGCCGTAGATGCTGTATACTCACACATGCTCCCTCAGTCTGGTCCGATAGTATTGCTTCACACGGCCCGTTTTCAGGTGAAGGACTCGGCTAAGGACTATGTTGACATTTCTGTCCATGAAGAGGCCACACAGAGGCAGAATAGTAGCATCGCTAAGTGCACAACTCAAAAAGTTACATACTGCAGCTTTAATGTGCCAACTCGACAAGTTTCTACAAAAGAAAACTGTGAAAACAACCGTAGTCTCGCATGAATGATAAAAGAATGATAAACAAAATGAATTCATAAATTCAGGGAGCATCAAATAGGGTCTTGTTTTTGGTGAGAGGGTGAAAGGGCAGGTGACGAGGCACCACTTGGGGTCTATCTGTTCACATCCATGCTGCGGATAATCTTGTGACCACAAAGCTGTTGAGATAATCTGTCTTTTTTTAGTAAAGCGTGAAAGTGATGCCCCTCCTCACTGCTGCCCACCCCGCAGTAAGTGGAAGCAGATGAAAAGGGATATCATGAGTGGTAAACAAACCAAAACCGTGTCTCCTGCAGAAAGACAAACCACTGCCATCACCATTTGGTAATTGCCAAGTGGTAACATGCAATCATTTTTGCCTTTTCACGTTTTTTTTTTTTCAAAAACTCATTTTGTGTAATTAGTAGTTCTCACTGACAAGACTCTGTGTCTGAAAATATGCGAATGAAAGGATGGAGAAGTGGTTCTGGGGTGATTTTTACCCTCCACTAACTGTGTTGGATGAGACAGCTGCATGTGCTGTTGCATGTCCCCGGTGGTGCTGAAAGAACAGCTTCCGTCTGTTCCAGTCTCACTCTGGAGTCTGGATGAGCGGGCACTGTGTAAGGCTGGCAAAGCCTGACACAATAACACCCAAATGCCACAAACCTCCTTCTGAAAATTACAGGCCTGCTTCATGTGATTGCACATGATTGTGCGAGCCTCTTGCGTGGAACGACCGCAGGCGTTTTTATGAATTGTTTTGAACCCTAAAAGCCTTGATACATGGTTGAGTTGGCTTGATTTCATCTGTGGGGGCGACACGAAATGAGCTTGTTTTCAGAGTCCCTGTGCCCTAATTGAGCTCGGTGACTGCAAGTTAATGAAATGAATTTGCAGCGCTCATTTCAAAACGAGTTAGCCTGGGTTTATACGTCTCTATTCCTGTTTGGCTGGCTGAGAGTCAACTAATGGAGTTGGCCCACTGCTGTTGCTGCAGTAGAATGGGGAAGCGCAGCAGGGCACCAGTGCAATAGATTAATTATTCAATATACATCTCCGCAGCAAAACGTCTAATTACTTGAAATATCACACTGATACTTTTTGTATCTATGCAGATTCTTTGTCTGTGAGCGGAGGCGCGCAGAATTACCTGCGCTGCAGTGGCGGTGGTAGTGATTAGCGGGTGCAGATTGGAACTCGCTGTCTTGTCACGTCTGTGCTTCCTTTATCGGTTTGGTTAGACAAATCAAGGGCCTCACTCTAAGTAGCTGTTTAACTGCAACTGTAAGAGCAAGAAAATACTTAACATGCTTTTAGCACCCCACCCCCCCATGTATAGGCTCCATTGTTTGGACAATTAGTCTGATGGTCTCCACCGCAAACCTTCATCCTGTCCACAGTTCCTGTTCACTCTTTGAAGGCTGAGTTAACATATTGCATTTTTTAGTATAACAAGTTAATAAAAACCCTGGAGTCATGCTTTGAAGAATCCTCTGTACACTCATTAGTCTTTTGCAGAATGTGAGTGTTGTAAGACTTCCCCCCCTTTTCTTTTTTTTTTCTTTTTTTTTGTTTTAATCAAGCGTGTGTTTGCGAAATATAGGGGATTAAAGCTGTGGTAGGAAATAGCTGATTGTTGAGTTTCATCCACAAGTTGTTTTGGGATTGCAGCTCTTTGCACGGACTGAGCTCCTCGCTTCATAGACGGCACGACTCGAGGCAATCTCTCCATCTCTGAAAATCTCTTCTGATGGTGACATGTGTTTTATTGCATTTATTGTCCAAATCTCATTTAGACTCTTTCCTTTGAGGTTTTCCTTGCAGGTTAGACAGTTGGCTGTAGCGGAGCAGCTTGTTTTCACCAACAACTGACTTCCTCTTTATTGCAATAACGGTCTCGGGCTGTCACTTTTTTTCAAGTTCGAACATCATGTGACATGCTGTTTCTTTTAAAATATTCACATTGCCTCCTGCCTGCACACACACACACACATTTTTTATCTATCGCCCCCCTAAGGTTGGTCACTCGTGAGTTTGCCTGTCTGTTATGCCTCACTCCGGTGGAGCTAACCGCTAAGCTAACAGGATAATCCACAGACTTGTTCGTCCATCAACTGCGCTTCTAGGCTGGTTTTTAGCCCCAAATTCATACAAATATCCTAATTTACGCTAAAAAGGACTTCTAGAAAACAATAACCAGCCTTATTTATATCGTTTCGGTTGGTGTCATAACAACCCCGCGTTCTGTCAAGTTTACCTTCTAACCAACAATATTCGAGGAACTGACCCTCGAGACTCTTATCTGTGCTACTGTATTGTGTTGTTTTTCTCTTTCTGCACTCAGGGGATTTGGCAATACTGTCACACAGGCTCTCAAGTGATGATGGTGTTATATAAGGAAAAGTAGTATAAGGGTGAACTGCACACCGTAAAGGTAGCTGTGTGCCTCTGAACAGCACTGTAATTGATCAAAATCTCGTGTGACGGGCGAGGTTTTGCAAAGACTGTGCGCAGAGGCTATAGAGGAGCTGCAGAAATGTCATTCTCTTCCTCACTGACACGTCGCTATGAAATTATTGATCAGCAACGCCAACAGAAAAATGCTGCCAACTGAACCTTTGAGGCGGTGAAAGAAATGTTTCTGCAGCTCTATCTCCTGTTTTCTCCTCACAACAGGTGTGCTGGCATCTCCGTAAGTGTCAAGCAGTGGGAGTGTGTGTGTGTGTGTGTGTGTGTGTGTAGTCTATGTGTGATGTTGCACTGCAGTGTCTCGGGTCTTTTAATCAAGCTCGTGGATTGACAGCAGTTGTCATGGAGCTTCGTCCGTCACCCTGTTTCTTCTCATTTCATCTGATGCCAGGAAGAGTCACCACAGCCAAACCTGCACTCTGGAGCGACGATAAATCCCCTCTTCCGCTCAGTGTGTTTGTGCCCTTCTTTGCCCTTCTTATGATTATCATTATTATTATTATTACTGTTGTTTTTCCTCCTTCCTCAGTGGTGATGATTGGTTGCATGATTACGATGATCCATTTGATGTGAAGCCACATGATACTGTATAATCCATACGTGGCAGGAGTGAGAGCTCGCAGACCCATTTGCTGTCATTAGTCTTACAGCATTTGATTAGTGCAAGGTAGCAATTACAATTTTGTGAGATTGCTTTGAACTGCGATCCATCAAGTATCAAGTGATTCTTGTCAAAGGCGTCAAAAGGCTTAAGAAAGCACCTGTTCGCGTATAATTTAAGAACCAGAGCTGATTTGTTTTTCGCTCTAATCAAGGTGAAAGGAACATCAAATAGCTGCCGTGCAAGGCTTTCATGTCTCACTTGACGGGAATTATATTTGATTACTGGACGTGCGCCGTAACTATGTAGTGAAAGCCGGCGAGCGATGACCTCACCTGTGATGTCCTCCCGCCTCACTCGCAGCTTTCTTTTGTTCTCGCTGAATCTCATCGGGTTATTTGGCGTTTCACCCCTGTGATAAGTGAATCATCAGGGAAGATAAATAGTGATTGTAGATTTTATTGCCGCACGCTAAATATCATGGCTGTCTATTCAGGACGTGAGTAGCTGCTGAACTGTTAATGCTGGGATATTGACATGAGGGATGGATTTTTTTTTTTTCTGAGGACCCAGGAGAGTTGATCAATACAGTTGCCATGGTGAGGCCGATTTGCTGCTAAGATGTTTTTATTCCACCGCCTTTCATGCTGTGTTAGAAACGAGGAGCGGCGACAAGCGGGCGGGAGAAAAAAAAAAGAATCGCTCAGTCAAACTTTTGGATTGTTACCAGGATCTACGACGGCGTGCACCTTTGAAAAATTGTCCAGCCCTGACCCTGTGCGGCGAGTCACTCTCGAGGAGGACACACACTGACAAGGCAACTTTATGCATTTTTAAACCCTGCTCTCTTGAATGAATCATGAAATTGATTTTTATCCACATGACATTTACATCAGGGAGTGAAGCCTGCCGTCCTCTGTCACATCTCCTCTCCCCCAAACCAAAAAAAACTTTGTTTTGAATGCAGGCGAACGCCGTCTTGTCCCCCTGTCTGGGGAAGCGGCCCCTTTAGACCACAGCTGTCTAAGTGAAGCATTGACGGCCTCGGCGCTCGTTGCCTTGACAGGCTCTGCTCGGCTTTTTATCTCCCTTTTTTTTCACCGAATCATCTCTGTGATTGATTTGAAGGAGATTGAAGCATTGCAGTATGATCTGTTCAGCTGACAGTGTTAAAGAGGGACTGCAGAGGACCGTGTGTGTGTGTGTGTGTGTGTGTGTGTGTGTGTGTGTCTTACATAACAACCTCTTGAAGTGACACCGAGTATCAGAGGTTAAATATGTCTGTTTTTCCCAGACACAGTTGCCATTTGTACATAGATGCATGAAGCGGCTCAATTAGTCATATTTCTGCTTCTGTGTGCAGCAGGCGATATCACAGATGTCAAGTATATGCAGCATATATGCCCACACACACACACACACACATATATATATATATATATATATATATATAGCCTAATAGCTTTGCAGACACCATCGCCGCAGGAATCAAAATACTGTCTCATAGATATTTCACGATTCACATGACTGGGTATGGCTAATTGGATTCTTTTTCAGCGTGTGACACAAAGGCCTTGCTCACTGTCATAACTTGATGACAAATCTGTAACATGAATGACAGAATAATTCCAGTTTCTCTTAACTTTACACTCGGGCTGAAACAAACAGGTTTTTTCACTATCGCTGAATCAGTCGATGGTGTTTTGTCTTAAAGCCCACATAGACCGGAAGCTCCAATTAACGCTGCGTTTGTGTGTGTATCTGCGTCATTACCTCGTTTATGAAACCCTAAAGTTTCAGAACAACAGTTCAGCCACTGCTGAGAAAATAGTGTTGTATTGTTTTCCTGGGCTCTGCGAAACGGATCGGCACTTCCTTAATTTGATGTCGTCATCAAAAATCTTCACCACTCCTCTCACCACCGTAGCGCCTCCTGGTGCGGGCACTAGTCCGGGCACATCCGGTTGCGTACATTCAACCGCAGGTACCTGGCCAATCACAGGACAGTGGGAAAGCTCTCGTTGGCTGGCCAATCACAACACAGTCCACATTCTAGGGGTGTGGTTTTGGTCTGAAACAGCGCGGCTGCCGAGAGCATCAGTGAGGAGATATTTTGATTGGCTCGTTTGCAGCGATTAGGAGGTTTTTAACCATGAAAACAAGTTCATATATGTAAGTAGACCTCCATAACTAACATATATGTGTGATACAAGCATTCTATGTCACCTTTAATGAATTGGTTAATCTATACAATCTATACAAAGACAGACATCGACATTGTCCACTAACGGAATATATAACATTTACTGTCACAGACGAGCAAAGAAACTGGGAATATTCATATTTAAAGGAATACGTCACCGATTTGCATGTGGCTTTGTATTGCTAGAATAGCAGTAGTGTATATTTTTTTTTAATTGTGCTTCCCTCCCTGTTTTTCACATTGAAAAACAAAAAAATCAGTTTTTCCCTTTCCAATTTTGCCCCAGTAGGGCAAACGTCGGTTCAGGGTTTGAAACTACTATGCCAGTTCCGCACTTTTTAGACTCACCCATAGGGGGACGAGACTTCATTCCCAGAATGCAAACACGGTGTCTGCCATCTGTGCTAACAGTTACGCTAATCGGCTCTTGGCTGCAAGGGCAAAGACCTGCATTTCGGTGAAAACTAGAAGCCGGCGGGTGGCGGCGAGTGCTGGCCTCCAGCCACGGGTGGCGTGTATTTTGTTTTGTATTTTTAGATTCATTATATGTTTAATTCCTCCCTGGGACTAGTGCTGTCTGCTTCGACGCTTGAGACAGCGAGACTCTCGTGGGGCAGCGAGCCCAGTGCATGCTGGGAGTTGTTGTCGTTCATTTACATGAGCCAAAGTTACGTTTTCTTCAAAGATTATTTCACGTTTCTACTACATAGATGACCCAGTTTTAATAGACATTCATCTTCCCAACGGTGAAATATTCCTTTAAGAAGCTGAAATCTGAGTAAACTTCTTTTTATTAAAATAAAGAAATACTCTTAATTATTAATTAAAACTGTAGTTCAAATATATCGTTTAAACTTACATCTGTTGCCGATTCAGTCGACCAGCTCCTCACAACTCTGCCTGTGTCTCAGTATATCAATGTTTACATCTGATGCTTCTTATGTGCACTGTGATATTCCCACACTGCACATGAAGAAGTGATTCATTTTATGCCGAGGCTGCAGACAGATTGGAGATGGAAAAAAACACAAAGATGTGTCCATGAAAAGTTTGAGAAGTGAATACAGTGAAAAAAAAAAACTGTTGTTCAGCAGTTTTTTTGGGATAAACACTTCCTGTCCCCACCCGCCCCTGCACTGCTGCTGTATACAAACAAACGCTCCCTCAGCTATTTTCTACTTTGTCATTTTTCAGCTTCTTAAATGTGAATATTTTCTAGTTTCTGTCATTTTTCAGCTTCTTAAATGTGAATATTTTCTAGTTTCTGTCATTTTTCAGCTTCTTAAATGTGAATATTTTCTACTTTCTGCCATTTTTCAGCTTCTTATGAATATTTTTCATTTTTCAGCTTCTTAAATGTGAATATTGTCTAGTTTCTGTCATTTTTCAGCTTCTTATGTGAATATTTTCTACTTTCTGTCATTTTCAGCTTCTTATGTGAATATTTTCTACTTTCTGCCATTTTCAGCTTCTTATGTGATTGTCTATATTTTCAGCTAAATGTGAATATTTTCAGTCAGCTTCTGTCATTTTTCAGCTTCTTATGTGAATATTCTCTAGTTTCTGTCATTTTTCAGCTTCTTATGTGAATATTTTCTACTTTCTGCCATTTTTTTCTGACATTTTATGGACCAAACAATGACTTGATTAATGGAGAAAATACTCGTTAGTTGCAGCCCTAGATTTTAGCCTCTTTGTCCTGCTATATAAAGGTTCTGATAATGATTCCTGATCCTTTTATTCTAAATAGTCGTGACTACATTCTGACCACAACTGGTGAAAGTGTCGATGTGAGCGGATGAACATTTCTGCACGTGACGACACATTGCAGTTATTCTCTAATATATGCCACTGTACATGCACGCACAGTAATTGTAAGCCCAATTATTGAATCACTGCGAATGAACACACAATACCCAGGTGGATATTTCAGCGAGTGTGTCAATATTACATCAGCAGAACAGTCCACAGGCTGACAGAGACAATTTGAACTGTTATTGTTTTCATGCAACGCACACAGTTGCGATGCACTTTTCTCCCCAAAGCATGAAACCCCCCCCCAAAACTCTCCAAATGAAGGTCGACGAGGAAATAGTTAACAACCTGCCGATATGCCTTTTTTTTTTTAAACAAATAAAATGGCTGCCAGGCATAAAAGGGGGTTACTGAGTCACCCGTTACATTAGTTGTTTGAAGAAAATCATTGCTCCCGGTCGTTGGGAATAAGCGCTCTGCTGCTTTTCATTAAAGCCTTTTAATCAGACGCAGACGTACGGGCCCAGTCATACTAGAACTGGCACAGTGACATTTTACACTGTAGGGAGATTAGAAGCAGGTGAGACAGGAAACAGTGTGGGCAAGGTTACAAGTGTGAGCAGCAGGTGTTAGCATGGCGAACAGGTTTACGATAGCATCGCAAATGTTGAGAATTGGGCACCATTTTTTGAGAAATGACTGAACTTGAATGAATGAACTTCACATCTTTGGCTTCATTTGCCGCCGCACAGCGTGAACACTCTGCTGGTGTGCTTTAAGCATGCGCTTGTACAAACAAGGATGCAAACAATCAATACGTACTTAAAGGGAGGTCAATCCCACCTGCTCTCTCAAATTGGATGGACATCAGAGGTTGATGCTTTTTTCTTGCAGGTCACTGTTGTAGATGCATGTGTGAAATATAATTAATACAACAGTCTGTTTGTACACATGTGTCTAGTGAGCGTGCTGTATTTACCTGAAATAATCTCGCTGAACAAAATGGCGTTTAAGTACGAGAATTGAACTATTATCTATTGATCCTTTTAAAACAACGCAATATAAAGAACAACACAACCGCATTAAAAATCGCATTAATCTATTGATTCTTTTCTAGAATTGTGTACAAGTTGTTTCATCCATAGAGAAGCAAAGAAACCAGGAAAATATACACAAATCAGAACTCATTTTAATTGAAAGAACAAACAAACAACGCAACAACCCAAAAAAAACTCCATCCAATTTATTCACTCTCCAAAGAGCTGCCCGTTAGTTTAGTCATCGATAAATCATTAATTAACCCTTGCAGTGCTACTCACAGTCACCGAATATTCAGCTGAATATGTGAAAATGATCTGACCGGACAAAACAGAAGCCACGCTGAGTTTAGCTATCATTGATCTTGTTAAGCAACAAAAATGCATAAAATAAAATGAAATATGATACAAATAAAATAAAATTTGCCCCACAGTCCCCAAAATGTGCTTCTGTTTACCCTTTATGGGAGAAATAGTGTTAGCGCTGTTGCCCTCGGCATTCAGTGGCTCAGGTAGAGCGTATATATTCATGCACACAAACACAACACCGCGTGCGTCAATGATGCAATATTAATAAAATGAATAAAATATCCATGTGTCAGACAAGTTGTCAGTGATGCTGACATGAGGTCATTAGGTCAGCCGCCTGCCATGGTGGAGAGTATGAGAAACCAATGCATGACTGATATTAAGGTCCTGGCTATTCCCTCGGGCCTGGAGGGGTGGGGGTGGGGGCAGTGGGCTATATTATTCAGCTACATAATAGCATGCTATATGAATAAATGTTTCTCAATGAAAAGAGGGGTTATCCCATTCTTCATTTGTTTTCAGACTTAATCTCGTTTGTTTCTGTGTAATGGCGCTCCAGTACCGGCAGCTCGTAAATATTGATTGAGTATATTTAATGTGGTGTCGTCCCCCATTATAGATTGAGTTTTGTGGTCTTTGTTTGGTGACTGTGGCAGCTTGACTCCGCCGCTCCTGATATTATACCAATGTTCTCCCATTTCCTTGAAAGAGGCAAAGAGGGCACCTGCTGAAATGCATTAAAAGCCCCGCTCACGCCGAGGTCACAGTGCCATTCCTTTGAGATGTATTGTGGGTATGACCAGAATGGTGCTTTTAGACTTTGCTGGAAGTTGTTTTTTTTTTTTCCCCACTGCAGTTTATCTGGTGAATAGAAGGAGCCGGAGAAGAAGAGACACCATTACATCCGATCCTCTTAAGGGGATGAGTGGAAAATCGTAGTGAGTGTCTCTGCTGGCTGCTCTTTGGCCTCTCGTTCCTCTCACCAAGAGGGAAAGAGAAACTGTCCCCACTGCTCCAGCAGAAGACAGACCTGAAAGGCTTTATTACAGAGCTCATTGTTGTGATCTGTGATCCATGCAACATTATAGACAGAGCCTGAATTACAAAGTTACTCGACCGTATAGTAGACTTCTGTGCTGTACCACTAAATAGCATCTAATCTTGTTTGCACAGTAGAAAACCTCCGCAAGAGTACAACATATTTTTACAGATCAATAATACATTTGCCATTTGAATTCGAATTTTTACCATTAGCAAACTGTTTTCCATGGTAAACGAGTGAATTTGCTAAAAGGCTTCTTTTAGAGCTGCTTATGAGAAGCAGCTTCAGAAGAAAGCGCGTCTTATGGTTCCTCTTAGACCTGGAATCTGTGCTTTGTTCCCCGTTTGATCGCTTTCTTGCCTCCTCCCACATCCAGCACCGAAACTGCACAGCACCTCACATATTACACTGCACTTCACACTAATCCCGTGGATCTACTTCTCAGGCAGAATTCCCTCTTCAGACATAAAAGATGCCGCATTCTAAAGACGAATGGAGCAAACAGAAGGAAACAAGGGCAGCACTTTGCTCTAAGTCCTCCTGTTTAGCATTTATAAGCAGTAAACAGGTTTATAACGTATTAAAAATGCAAGAACTCGGCTATATTTGGTCGTGTATTTATCAGCAATTATAACGCATCAGTAGAGACCTGTCTATAAAGTGAAAATCAAAGACAACGTAGTAAAATGCTGTGAAATAGTTCTATAAGATATGTCCCCATATAAAATGCTACCAACTGTGAAGAATTGTAAATGAAACACTTAAATGTATCTGCTAATAACTGCATTATATATTGTACATTTTAGGCTACTTCAGTAACCGATGACATACAAGGAGCATGGAGTGATGATTGCTGAACGGGGGAATCTAAAATGTTACCATGACTATACGTGAGGTGTGTTACAAATCAAATCTGAATGTTTAAAAACATTCACCAAAAATCCTCTGCTCTGAGACGCTGGGGGCATCTCCACTGGAGGAGCCACACACACACACACACACACACACACACACACGCTCGCTCCGGTATCAAATCACTGGTTTAATAACCGCGTTTTAGCCTCCACTTTACACCTGGCATTCAAATGCGTTTTCTGTGATCGGACTGCAATCAGACACCCGAGGACAGTTTGTTATCCGATTCTGACAAACCACTCCGGGAGGTGGTCGGAGGCACATTGTGACTACATTGAACAGAAGTGTAAATGTGGTGAGTCTCCGATGTGTCTCTCTATAGCATATGTGCCAAACTCAAGGCCCGGGGGCCACATCCGGCCCCGTCGTAGAATTTAATCGGCCCCAGAGATAATATGTTATGTCTTTCCTGCTCCTTAACTGATGCACATAATATTAGGAACACACATCAAGTCACCCATAAAATAAATAAATAAAATGTGGACTTTGAAAGCACAGAGGATAAATCAATTCATTTTATTTTATTAAAAAAAAAGTATCCAATTGTGCTCAGTAATACATCTTAACCTGACACTTCTCTAATGTAAAAATGTGATCTCTGTTTGATTTGTTTCTCTGTTTAAGCTTTAATCTTGCTTTGTTCTTAATTTTATCTATTAGTATTTGACGTCGTCTGGCCCTCGATTTGGACCCAGTTTTTAATTTAATCAAATTTGACACCCCTGCTCTATAGGGACGGTGAGATGGATCGCGCTGTGGTTCTGTATGTTCCGTACCTGCTGTGCATGATAATCGTGGTACAAATTAGATCGGGCTCTTGTGGTCAGTCTGACTATGACGAGCTTGACTTTAGTCAGACTAACGTGTTTATATGGCATTAAGAAAACCGAATGATTGTCTTAGTCTGGCTTAAATCTGACTTCAAACAAGCGAGAGTTTTACTGCAGCCTCTCAACAGGAGTCTGCTCGTCTTTCTCTTCTTCTTCCCTACTTCATTTGCTCATCTTAAGGAATTTTAAATAAAGTGGCAGAGCTTTTCTGTGTGTGTGTGTGCTTTGCATCCAAAAAAGACACATTGGCAGAACAAAGACATCTCAGCTAGCAAACCAAAGGCAGGGTAACCGCTAATTAAGCACGCTGAGGGTTTTATATGTCATTACATCCATCAAGACTTAGCTAACATTACCAAAAAGTCATTGTTTGCCATGTTCACCATTTTATTTTAGCACGTTAGCATGCCTCAGCTACACACTCACACACTCCTTCTTCCTCTAGGCTGCAAGGTTGCCCTCCACAGTTTGAACTTCTTTAACGATAGAAGTCGTCCTCCATTCTTTCCTCATTCCCGAATCCTTCTGAATTCTGCTCCACAGTTCAGTCCAAAGTCAACCTCCAAAGGGACACCTGTACCAAGATATCAAACCATACTATTAAATATTGCCGTATATCTCAAATGTCTCAGATATTGTTCAAACTGTGCGTGCACGTCTAACGCTCGCCCGTTAAACACGTGAGGGAATGTAGTCGGCTGCACGTACAGTACACCCAAACCAGTTTTAACAAGATGGAGTCTGCATTCATGCTAACAGTTCTGAGAGATTAGGTGCTTTAACCCCCGCTGTTAGTGTGGCTGTGCTCAGTGGTGGAGCTGGACTTCTAACAACCAGAATACGGGGGTTTGATCCCAGCTCGCTTGCCTATATGTCCATGTCTCCCTGGTCAAAACTGTTAACTGCAAATTGCTCTTGGCGGCTGAGCGGGCAGCATGTGAATGGCTATGAAATATATGTGATAGAAAAAGCTGCAAATAGATGTGCTGTAGCAATGTGTGAGTGAATGGGTGAATGGCAACTGCAGTGTAAAGTGGGTTAAAACTAGAAAAGCGCCACTGTACATAAATACTGCGAACACACTCAAAGTGGAGACGTTCCCAAGGTAAAATGTTAATTCTGCTTTTTGCAGTTTAGTGTGCCTGAAGTATTCGTATATATTTCATATTTGACAGCTGGGTCATATTATAATTATACTATGTTCGAATGTACAGCTGAAGGTGATAATTACTACTTTTTCATGTCAGGCTTTACATTCAATATTCATATACATTACAATATAAATCAAATCAGTACTACTGTAAAGCTAGGCGACATGGCTTCTAGATAATATCTAATATTTTTAGGCTATATCGTGATATATGATGTGAATATAAAGCTGTACACAAGTTGTTTCTCTGGGCTCATGAAGAGTTTTCTTTTGTTTGTGCTTCTCAACGAGGCACTACTCTCAATACTCTCTAATAAAATATCTACTCTTCATGATCTGTATTATATGATCTTAAAATATATGTATATATATACGTATATATAATATTTATATATATAAATATAATATTTAGTAAAACAGAGATAGGCAGATTGGCCACATTCTATACATGCATGTACGTGTGCTAGGCCTGGTACCAGGATAAAGGAGGGTGGATTTAAACATTTTATTCATGAAATGAAATGAAATTATTAACGATACCACAACTGCTCTAAAGTTAAAAACACATTTATTTGCAAACTCGCAACAGAACATAAAAGCAGTCATAACAGTAAATGCTAAATATTGTTTATGTTTATGAATGACTCTGCATCAAAATCAGCAGGGAGAGGCGTCACTGATGCATCTGATCGCAGGGTGTGTTATTTAAGTTTCACAACCAGGATTATCCAGCATCCACCGTGAGGTCTTAGAAGACGTTTGGAAATACAGCAAGAGAGTCAAGGTTGAGATGGTTTGGTCACGTGCACAGGACAGATAGTGATTATACCGGACAAAGAGCTGCCGGGCAGGAGGATAAGAGAAGAGAGACCACAGAGAAGGTTCATGGATGTTGTGAAGGACGATATGAGGACACAACGGATAGGGCAAGATGGAGGCAGATGATCCACTGTGAAACGAGAGAAGCCAAACGTGTAATAGAACCCTGAATATCCAGCAGGGAATCTCCTCCACTCCATTTCAGTACAACAGTGTGCTCCTGTAGTCGCATGCAAATCATTTTATTGCTCACGATAATTGTCAATATACACAAAATACGACTGAAGAGGCCAAGCTGCCTCAAGCCCCCTCATGGTGCTAGGTCCAGATCATATGTTGATTTATTTGTAGCCACAGCACATCATTAACTCTGATCAACACCTGGTTTCTTCTTTCCAGTGATTCAAATCTTATTTTATTACAGCAGCACACGTCAATTTCCAGTCCATTACGACTCTGTGTGTGTACAGACACCGTGTCCAGTTGTGATCGGATCCCTCAGATCGCTAGGGATTTGAGAGAATCTTAAAAGTCATCAGGATTAGTATAGTTTTGTCCACAAACCAAACAATATTCACTATTAATTATGGCTTTGCTATATGGAGCAAAGCAAATATTAAAAGTCCGAGAACTAGTTTTAATTATAAAAAAAAAGGCACTCCAACTGATTATCAAAGTAGCTGGCAATTATGAATCATTGCAGCTTTAATTAGAATGCATCCTCTGGGCTTTGTGTATGAACTAAAGGGACCATATGTAAGATCTGCAAGAGTTTCAAGCAGACATTTCAGTTCAAATTAAAAATATTGGAGAGCACTGTTCCATTCAGTACCATTAAACCTCACAATTGAACCCGCAGAGCTTGACGTATACTCTTTTTCCACAACATGAACAAAAACAGAATTTGCAGGCTATTCATTTAATTTTAAATTATTGTGAATGACCTGCCTATATGTTATATGTTTCCTAATCTCTGTTGACCAGAGGTGTACAAAGTACTATAGAGTAAAAGTACAAGTACTTCAAGCTAAGTGTTCTTCAAGCACCACACTTAAGTGGAAGTACTGAAGAATTCAGCATGTTTTGTACTTAAGTATTGCTAGTAGTTTATTTTAAAATGTACTACTCAAGTACTGAAAGTAAAAGTAGAAGTATTGTGTTATGTATAAAACACTACACTATTATAAATACAGGGCTAGATAGACATTAGTGATGGGTCAAAAACGTGACATAGGCTTTATAATAGCCAGCTAGTTAACGTTAGCTTAGCTGCTAAGTGAGCACCGTTTCTGGTTCTTCTTCCATGTGGAAACAAACTCACAGGCAACTAAAGTGTTCTCCATGACGTAGTTCTACTTCGTTACTATGCATCTCTGCTGTTGACGTATCACGGTCATTTTATGACTTGACCGAATGCATTTCTTTCATACAGCTACAACATAGCCATAACTTACGCTTACTGTTTGCAGTTTCAATACATCCAATAGTTGTCGACTGGACCGAGGCGTTGCATCAGCAAGCTCACGAGTCAAACTGACATTGGCACCACGTTCATGTTGATTTTCTCTCACCGTTAAAGGCAAAAAGGCCAATGATAGATGATATATGAGCCAACATTCACAGTCTGTGGCTTTACTTATAACCCTTGAGGAATAAGACCTTGGTGCCCACCTCTCTCTAATGATCTGTGGAATGCAGTTTTAGAGCGAGCACAGTCAAGCAGTAAAAAATGACTTACCCCATGTCCACCTCACCGAGACTAAAGGGGCCGAGATTTACTCCTAACATTGACCTGTCTCTGTGTAAACATGTGCCAAGGACCTCAAACAAAAGGTTCAACGTTCCCTTTTTTTAATGCATGTTATGGTTTGTGAATGTTTGAGCATTTAGTTCCGAGCAGAGTTTTCAGTGCACACGCATAACACCTGCAGATCAACTGCCCATCAAACATTTACGATGTGGTTGTCCTTCACTACCGCGTCTAAGATTTTGAATCAGAAACGTTCAAAAAAAACGATGAGTACAGCGATGAAGATTACAGAGAAAGGGGAGAACTAACAACGGAGAAAGAAAACAAGACAAAAGAGAATATGGTGTAAGCAAGAAATGAATCCTGGCTTTAGTTGGTGGATAGTGGCTATGAATACAAAGCAAAGAAAACAGAGGTCCCTGGAGGGATGTGTGTAGAGAGTATTCCTGTTGTGTTCCACATCGTGTGTGAGTTTCTTTGGACATGCAAAATTATAATATAATACCATACCAAGATGCATTCTATCTATTTTGTGTATGTATGGATGTGTGAGTACTCACAAACCTGGTCCTGGTCCTGGTAATGAGGCAGAATGTCATTTCTGAGGAACTGGTTAAGTTTCGGTCTAAGATCTGAATAGTGGATTGGTTAGGCATTAATTGGTTATGGTTAAGGTTAGGGATAATAATTTGTCTTTTAGTCAGTGTACTGTCCTAAGAAGAATAGCTGTGTGTGTGTGTATGAGTTTACGCTGCACAATTTGGGAAAACAAGCAATAATGTGATTTAAAATATAATACATGAACGAGTGCAAGTGCTTTATTGTGTAAGAACATACATAGATGATTGATCTGTTTCTTAAACATGCAGAATTATAATTATGCAGAAAAAGAGACGTTATTTTCAATCTTGTGTAGATGTCGAGCAGACTGCAACCAAGTGTACACGTTTAAATCAATACACGTTCCCCATCTTTTATTGAATTAAATTCCAGCTTTTTGCACTGTATAAATAAACAGGTTCATACAGCGATCACAGAGACATACGCAACACTCGCTGGAGAAGATAGAAAATTCTCCTTAACAAGGACATTTACGGTCGCCTTTTCTGATTTCGATTTTGACTTCAAAAGTATTTTTTTCTACAGCTCCATCCCCTGTGGCAGATGAAAACATTTGCAAAAGTAGAATTCTTGAGGAAGCAGCATAAAGAAAAATGTATGAATAAATAATCATCATAAAAACATGTACTGTAGCCATGCTTTGCTGTTATGTTACGGCACACCTTTTACATTAGAATAGCCGATACAACACAGTTCTTGATACACTGTCAACGATGTGAGACATTAAAGATACATATGCAGCAACAACCAGTGTAATATGATGATTTAAAATTAAAAAGATATGATTTCTATTCTGATCTCAATGTGGCACGCTTTCAACACAAGCTGATATGATGCGAATGGATGTTAAAAATGCGATTCAGTACATTTATTATTTATAAATTGAGTACATTTTAGCAACAAGATCAATAACTAAGGAAATCCACAGTGAGTTCTTTCATATGTGCATACAAAGAGTAAAGTTATTAGTATTAGCGGTCAGATTCTGCTGGAAGCGATCAGCCGTCTCACAGTCATCGTAATAACAGACGTGACAGTAACAAATCACAGCGCGGGGAAAAACGGAACAATGACACAACAAATGAGAGGAAAATGATGTCAGTGATGTTGGATGCTTGGACCTGGTCATTATCCAGATTAGCTCAATTGCACATTGGTCATTGAGTCCACTCCACACAAGGGGAAGTGAGATAGAGGCAGAGGATGCCGTGGCACTGTCACTTCATGTGTTATACGATGAATTGTTCTGTCTCGCTCAGGGTTCTATCCCGGATTTTATTTTAGCATAATAGTAATGGCGAGGGAGCACAGCGACCAAGCGGGGGGGTTGGTGCGGAGCTTTTGAAAATTTAAGATGAAAATTGGCCATTGTTCTTTTTACACTATATATTCTTGATGGGTCATTTTTATACCCTGTGTAAAGACCTTGACAGAAGATATTTAAACTCAGAGACAACCCAAAAAAAAAAGAGATAACTCTCTTATGTTTGTTTATTTTACACATTTAAGTTGAGATTGGTGCGAAGCATGCTTCTGAAGTGGTTTACGCCAATAAGATATTGGAGCTAAAACAATAGTCCAAGGAACAAGATTATTTGGGTTTTTTTTTAGAGTAAGAACCTCTTCTCTGTTTTAAATACAGAAGTGAAATTCACTATCTCCATTAGTGCGTGTGCAAATACAAGCCATTCTATGGTAAAAAATCAGCTTAACCAAGTAAAGGAAGACACATTTGAAGTAAACATTTCTTTGTGATCATTTTTTCCTCATTGTAAGGAAGATTGCAGTCTGGAAGATTTACGCTAAGCTAGTTTTAAGTATTCCAGCTAATTAAAATTTGCTTACCCCATTGGCAGATTCTTTTATCTTAAAACAAGAGAAAAATTCAAATCAATTTAAGAACGTTTGGCTTTTTTCTAGTAGGGCTGTTTTTGCAGTGTGGCGGACTTAAAGGCCACATAGACCGGAAGCTCCAATTAACGCTGCGTTTGTGTGTGTGTATCTGCGTCATTACCTGATTTATGAAACCCTAAAGTTTCAGAACAAACAGTTCAGCCACTGCTGAGAAAATAGTGTTGTATTGTTTTCCTGGGCTCTGTGAAGCGGATCGGCACGTCCTTAATTTGATGTCGTCATCAGAAATCCTCACCACTCCTCTCCGTAGCGCCTCCTGGTGCGGGCACTAGTCCGGGCACATCCGGTTGCGTACATTGAACTGCAGAAGAAGAAGAACTACTCTCGTTGTAGCTGCTGAGATGCAGAGCATCCACCGTGCCAGAGGGGGAGCTGTGTATCTGAGAGCTGGCCTATCTATTACGTCACTTCCAGGTACCTGGCCAATCACAGGACAGTGGGAAAGCTCTCGTTGGCTGGCCAATCACAACACAGTCCACGTTCTGGGGGTGTGGTTTTGGTCTGAAACAGCGCGGCTGACGAGAGCGTCAATGAGGAGATATTTTGATCGGCTCGTTTGCAGCGACTAGGAGGTTTTTAATCATGAAAACAAGTTCATATATGTAAGTAGACCTCCATAACTAACATATAAGTGTGATACAAGCATTCTATGTCACCTTTAAATATGTACGTACCCACACACACACACGCAGGTGAAAAAAATGTATGTATAATTATTTTATCTTCAATTTCTGTCATGTTGTGAAGGAGGATGTGAGGAGAGTTGTTGGCAGATGTCTACAGGGAGAAGAAGAAAATAATTTCACCTCAATTTTACACACTGGACCTTTAAATGTATGATGAGCGTACTCTTTAATGAGAACAGTGTCGGAGATGTGTTATTTGTGTGTTTGTGGATTTAACAGCCTTGTGCTCACGTCTTTTGTTTGTCTTTGACTTTGCTGCGTCTAACTTGGGGGAAAGAAAAGGAGGGAGTGGGGGATTTAGAACGTACCAAGTATCCAATATGTGATTCACACAGCACATGTTAAACACATGCTCCGAGTGGAAACGTCAATAAGGAGATTATTCAGAGAAGGGTTAGAGTAGAGCCCGTGCAACTGTGTTCTCCTGTCGACTTTAGAGCGACAGTAGGTGCGCGTGTCGCATGGTTGACTGACTATGTCTCTGGATGCTTTGTGGCACGAGTCTGCGTTTCCACTGCATGCCCATGCGACGGCCCAAATGTAGACGTGGATGCCACTGAAGTACGGCGAGAAATAGACATAGTCAAACACAATGGACCCTTTGCCACGGCGTCTACGTTTTATACCCAGCTGCCTTCTTGCTATGGAGCCATTCAAATGCCGCCGCTTTATTGTTTTGTTCCCCCGTTTTTCCACATCATTTCTGAAAGCAATGTTGCATTTAAGGTCGTAAAGAGCGTTTTTAAATTCAATTTAAAAAAAAAAACCCCAAAAACAATGCATTTGCTCACAGAGGGCAATTTTATCCTTCCACTCTTATTGAATTCGTCCAGGGGCAGAAATCTTAGGGAGCGGCAATACAATGACACAAAAACCTCCATTAACAGAACAAAGTCCCGCATTCAAAATATTACTGTAGCAAACGTTCAGTAGTCTTATCAGTACAATTCAATGTAAGTATAACATATTGTTATTATATAATAGTACTGTTTTGTGAATGTCACAACTTGTCAGCATTTATGAATACATTTTACTGTTGGAGCTGTTTTTAAAAACTATTATGTGAGAGAGCAGTTTTACCGATAACTGTAAATGTAGGAGGACACTTTGGAATGCTTTGTGTGTGACATTTGCATCAGTAAATGAAATGGTAACTATAGCGATGGATGGATAGATAGATAGATAGATAGATAGATAGATAGATAACATACATAGGAAGTTTACCTTTAACAAGGCCTTGATAGTAAAAAGCAGCATGTGCATTTCCCTCCTCTGGTTAAGAGACGACAAAAGATGACAGAGTAGACTAGAGTAAGAACAAAGACCTAAAACCACAATACAAACACATTAAAATCACTAAAATAACAGCAGATTTGAAAACAAACAGTAAAACGTGGAAACAAAGAGTATTGAATGGTCTTGTTCTCTGTTCTATGCAAAATGTAAAAACTATAATTGTATGTTGTGTGGCTCTCAAACGATACAGCCTTGACTCGATTTTATTTTATTTTTTATTTTTTTGAACCACTAACTAATGTATTCAAACAAAAATAGTGCAGTAATACTTAATGGCTTAAAATAATACCCCTGTATTTTATACATAATGTGCTCACTGTTCAGCATCATCTCAAAGCCACGTGTGTTGTGTCGGTGCCACCTTTACTTTTTCTGCTTAACAAAGCACAGCTGGGAAATATATAAGCCAAACAAAAATAACAACAGTCCTATTCTGTCGGAGCAAAGTGTATCTACATATCGACTGCACTTCCAGTTGCTGCTTTATGAAGTTATGGATATCTTCCAAAAAAAACGATAAAAAGGAAAAAGAAAGCACATGTTACGTGGATTGTGGATGAAATTGTCATAATCCTGACTGAGCCTCTGTGTCAGAGAGCTGCAGTGTGCTTGCGCGTGTTTGCTTTGCATTGTAACCGCTGCTCTGAACTTGCACTCATTCTCTGCTTTCAGCATAAAGGTCGCTCGACCACTGCTGCTCTCTCTCTCTCTCTCTCTCTTCTGGAGCCGTAGCAGCATAAAGTTATAGTATCAGTTACAAACTTCAAACCCGACAGAGTTCAATGCTCATTAGAAAGTCGCTTTTTCTTTGAAGACACGAGTGGGATTTTTGCCAAAGTGTGGAGGCAGAGCCTCGCAGTAAAAGCCCTGCTTAAGCAGAGAGTCTTGCAGCTCACTGTCTGTCTGTCTGTCCGTCGGGGGGGAAGTCATGAGCTGCTGAACCCAACCTATCCCACGATAAATGATATAATCCACTGCGTAGAGTATACGTTGATAGTGTGTCACGTGGTAATGCTCCATCATCTTGTTTGAAATGAATTGAATTGAAGCCTGACTTGATAAAAAGCTCAAATCACAATAGCAATATTTACCGGAAAAATTGCACGTCGATATTTACTCCATGTGCTAAAATGCACTCATCCCACATTATACTGTCCAGACATATTGTAACTGACCACTTAACACAGTTTAACCACACATCACAATCGCAGCACAGAAGATTAGTGCACAAAAGCTTGACTGGCAGGGGACTCAAACTGGCAACCCGTGCACAAACGCTTCAATCTGATCCTATTAAACGGTGTCACCCTGTATCTGTCACAGTTTAAGTTAACTATTTAAAGCATGGCCAGGATTATACACAGTGTTGCTATGGTTCCCCCGATTCAGAGATTTTGGCCTTACAGTGTTTGAACAGATTTTTATTTGATGGAACAATTTGGTTTTTAGAGCAGTTGGACAGATTTGTGTACCATATGATCTAATTCTGTGAAATGCTCATAATTATAGGAGCAAAAAACAAAAACGACATAGTCGCTCAATGCTGTTTGTCATATTAATACAATGTAGCAGTTAAAGTTAAGGTCTCCTGTTACGTCGCACTGCCAGTGTCACAAACCTGTGTCCATGGCGTCAGAGGCAAACTGTGCAAATGAACTATGTCAAAATTCAGCATCTGCAGTCATCTCTCTGTGTGTGTGTGTGTGTGTGTGTGTGTGTAAGTCAGACATGCTCTGTCCCAGCTCTCTCACAGTATATTATAGACCGTCATTGGGATTCATTCCTTGTCCTTCACTTGTGTTATTGCGGCTGAGCCTGAGGGTGCATCAGATTGGTTGCTAACAACAGATATTAATATATAACCATTATATCAGTCTGGGCAATGTGGACATTTTACAGAGACTAAATTATTAGAGTGCAACACGGGCCTTTGGTAGTTAAGTTAAAATACCTGTTGATTTTACACAGGAAATTGTGCCGCTTTGGTGTTGAGATTCATTTTGTCTTTATTTCCCACAAGATTATTTTAAGTGGTTTTTTCCCCCTCTCTGACTATAGCAGGATGTGCAGTGAGTGCTGTTTGAACACTTTTGTGTTCCTGTGTTGTTTTGAGCTTGAAAAGTATACTGGTAACCGGCGCACACAAACGTTGACGGGATTGCTGTTTTCAAATGTAAATCCTGTGGGATTTCCAGTGCACTCTGCATGTGACAGCTACATTGATTTGGGGGAAGACCTCAATCACTATTGACATATTACAAATGAGGGAAGCTCTTCTCTTTCAAACAAGGCTGCTTAAATGACAATTGACTACTGGACAAGAGCTATTGATGACAGAATATAGTGTTTTTTAACGGCCTTATCAGTGGTGAAGAGCTCACGGCTATAAGCAGATCAATAACATGTCATTTATCAACAGATTAGGTGTAGAGGTGTCATCTCCACTTGACCTTGAGGTCAAAGGCGATGTGATATTTAAACCCCAGAAGCATATGACGTGTGTGCCGCTGCAGACGGTCACAAATATTCTTATTTTCATATAAAATTCAGGATTAAACTCCATTTTTGAGTGAGCCTTGAAGAAAAACTGAACAAATCAGTTATTGTACCAAGTCTGTTTGTGTGATCACACTTTTAGGACAGAAACCTGCTCAGATATTATTAATGTTAGGGAGCTCTGACGCCAGTGTGCTATCACACAAGGTGAATCAATCAAGGTGAGCCAAGGCCGTCGTCCAAGGGAAGAGAGAAGTACTGTTGATTTCAGATAAAATGGCCCAAAATAACTATTGTTTGCTGAGAAGAGACAGCCCTGGAGCTGCTGCAGTAATTAGGACTCATGTCCTTTGGGAGCCAAGGAAGAATCAGTGTGATGTTGTAACAGAGTGACAGAGTTCACTGAGGAAAGAGGTCAACGTGGCTTAATGAAAAAAACGCCACGGTGATGTTGTTGTGCTGTCAAACTGCCGTATCAGATACCCAAAACACTGAGGGTCACTTACAAATGGTGCTTGTTGTCAATTCATTTGGGTAAGAGCTCCAGTAACATATGTTAGTCCACATCATCACCACCTCTGGGGACAGATGAGTGACAAATGAGCTGGTTCCCACGAGGTTAACTGTTAAACCTACTGTAGGATTTGGTTAACACTGAGGTTAGACATGTGGTTGTGGTCATGATGGTGCTTGTGAGTGGGTCTACATTTAACGAGCTGTTCTCATGCTGCATCCCAAAACATGTGGAAGAAAGTGTGGTGCTTTTATTTTAAAAAAGAAGTATCAGAAATCACTTTACACGGTAAAATAATAACAAATAAAATGAGGACATGGTGTAAAGTTAGGGTTGGTAATTTGTTCCTTAATCTTATTAGTTAAAATCCTCTTCATGCCTAAATAGCCATCAACAAAAAAAAAAAACCAAGCTGGTGTCTGTAGCCATTATAATACTGTAATAAACATAACTAATCATTTTATATGCTGACAGAGCTGAAGATGCTGAGATTTTCATTGGGAGTGACCAAAAGGATTAGAAATGAGCATATTCAAGGACAGGTCCAAGCTTTGGTCCTGCAACGCTAATTCCACACTTTTTAGACCCACTCGTAGGTCCCAGAATGTAAACAGTGTCCACCATCTTTGCTAACAGTTACACTAACAGGACCACGTGTTACTGGTGGGCACGTGAAAAAGAACAGAATGAAGATATTTCTCAACTCAGGCGAAACTGAGGGTTGGGAAGCATTTTTCAAAAATACCACCCACATTCTACTAATACAAAGCTAAATGCAAATCGGTGAAGTATTCCTTTAAATGGTGTGAAAAATAAAATAAGGGAGTCAAGTTGAGATGGTTCGGTCACGTGCAGAGGATGGATAGTGATTGTACTGGACAAAGGATGTTGAAGATGGAGCTGCCGGGCAGGAGGAAAAGAGGAAGACCACAGAGTAGAGGACAAGATGGAGGCAGATGAGCCGCTGTGGCAAGAAGCTAAAAGAAGATGAAGATGAAGAATCATTTTATATGAACAGCATTGAAAGATTGGCTGGTGTTCCTGTCACATGTACACCTCCATTGCGCACATGTGACTTTCTACATGTTCAGCATTCCAAGCGGAAGTAAAAGGACCAGCTAATCAAATCACATTATGCAAATATTCCAGCACAGGTGCTCGCCAGTCAAATCATTTGTTTAAAAGCAAACCGCACACCGTCCAAACATAGTTCTCAAACAAGACCTCTCTCCCCATCAATGGTGTTTTTCTCAGTCCCAGTGTATCTATCAATGGCAGACACACGTCTTAGCAACATTAGCTATGTAATCAGGCGTGACGCTGGTCTGCTAAGTTATGCTAATAGCTGCCCCCAGCACGAGCTCCATGCAGACCCGTCGCTGAGTGTTAATGCAGGGCATACGTGACTGCGCCTACCTGCTGCCACCCTGGCCTGAAGCTCACAGCTTGTTGCCCATATCTTCACAGAAGAAGCAAGTGAGGCATACACGACTGAAGGAAATACAACGCGTGGAAAGAAAACGTGCAGCCAAAGTTCCCGACTGACTATGTGCACGGAGCGTCACTTTGAACTCCCGCTCTTTTACATGTGGTTAGTTGTCGTTCAGGGGGAACTTGAAATTTTCAAAATGGCATAAAACAAAATATTGTTTATATATTTAAATTCAAGCGTCATGAGGGAACAAATGTGGGAGCACCGCCGCATCCCTCCATGCACAGCCTCTGCTAAAAAATTTTAATTCATCGCTAAACACTCTTGGTAACTTCTGCAGACACAGACTGTAGAAAATCACCGTATCATTGGCTGAGAACTACAGTCCATTTTACTACACACATCCACTTCCTGTGTTTGTCAAAGTTTAGCCTGCTAGTACTAGCCTTTTTTTGCAGATGTACTACATCTAGTTCTAATGGTTCTGGTAAATGTGTGTTTAGATTTAAGGTCACCATTCCCACGTGCATGCTGGTGAGGAGCGTTGAATGCATTCTAAACAAAGTTATGGTCTTTGCTTTGCTGGTTATAGCCCACGTGTCTTGTAAAAGCCCAGATAACCATTAGACTTTGATGTGTTTATATGTAGTGATTCACCCAGCTGTGATAAACACAATGTGTTATGTATCAGCCAAATACAGCTCACATAATATTATTTTCTTCTATATTCACTTCTGTGTTCATGGGTTTAGCGTCAATGATACTGCTACCGTGGGAGTTTTTCCTTTTTTCTCTGAACCCTGTCATCATTTCTTTTCTTTATTTGGATTACATGTCTGAAACACTTCTGACGTTAAAGCTCTTGAAAGCAAACGGTAGATTTGTAATTCCAGTGAAATTCTGAAGGAGTTCAGGTTGTTTCATACATTTCTTATATCATTTTGATGATCGACGAAGCAGCAAGTGTATTGTAAAAGCCTTGGTTACAGATCTTTGGAATCTATATTTAAGATGTTTCGTGCCACTCTGGCTCGTTGGAGTGATTGTGATATTAGCAGGCTGGAGACGCGTGAGCTGTTCTGGGAAAGATGTAGGTTAGTGCTCTTCTTGAAAACAAAAATAACCCTTCACTACTAGTATGTGACATTTCCATTGTTTTGAGACGGCCCATTCCTGTTTCAGATGGTTAACTTGTCTGAGGGTAATTGTCTGATCTGATGTCTGCTGCGCATCTCTGATTCTGGCTCTGAAATACATGTCAGAGTGCGGCCCCCTGACACTCTGTCTCACTGTGAGTGGAGGCTATGTGAAATGTGTGTGTCCCAAAAAACACATTCCACGTGAATCCTCTCGGCCCATTAGTCGAGACACTTGCTGTGATGAATCATGATCTCAGTGAGAATGAGAGTCTGTTTACACAGAGTAGTTCTGTCTGAGAGACTGCGTCCAGTTCTTCCAGAGTTGGCAGGTTATTCTGCGCGGCACTGGAAAAAAAAGCTTCTTGTGATCAATGAGTGGACAATTGCCCATTGTTCTGACTCTGCGGTGGAGCCAGCGTGTGGATGACAGGACTACAACATCAGAGCACATATTGATGCATCGCATCAGCAACACTGAGTGAGAGCCCATGGCTGCTGAGGTCACGACAGGACTCATGGTAATTCCCATTGGTGTGAGCTGTAGGGTCAGACAGCAGCAGACACACAGAGAATTGAGAAGACTCGGTCTTCAGACACAGCAATTCTGCTCCAGCCACCTTCCAGCAACACTCTCTCAAATTTACTGCAACAAGAAAATTCAATTTCAGTCAACTATCGTGGTGAGTTGTTTCTTCAAGATAAACAGCTGGTGGTAGTCAGGTAACTATTGCAGAACAAGTGGGTGCATTAAGAAAATGCTATTTCAATATTTAGAGGCGGTTCTTTGAGATAAACAGCCAGAGGCACTATTTTTCAAGTCACCATTGCAGAATTAGTGGGTGCATTAAGGAAATGTAATTAAAGCAGC
Source organism: Solea senegalensis (assembly GCF_019176455.1). Classification (NCBI taxonomy): domain Eukaryota; kingdom Metazoa; phylum Chordata; class Actinopteri; order Pleuronectiformes; family Soleidae; genus Solea; species Solea senegalensis. The sequence continues at coordinate 11,253,923 of NC_058031.1, read as the reverse complement.
ACAGATCAAATGTAGAAAACCTAATAAAAGCCTAGTATCTTTTTCCTTTCATGCATTGAATTAAATAAGCATAACATTGTTTACATGATTAACCCATTTGGTGCCTCATTGCTCAAAGACAGAGGAAACAACAATAATACGCTGACCACTACTATTTCTGCTGTCGTTTCCACTAAAGCTCGTTTAACTGACTCATTTCTTTTTAAGGCTAAGTGTGTTTTCCAGTTTTCACTATGTCTGTGTATCAATGCAGTGAAAGTATGAACTCACCACAGTGTGTTTAAACTGCAAAAGCACTATGGTTTGTATTGTGGTCAGGTGACATCTTAAATGTCCATTATATGTAGTAAATTGGCTAAAACCAGAAAAACCACTGGCGTGTACCTTAAGAGTGCACTAAAGAACATTAATCTCGTGAAGTTAATCTTAGAGACTCAACACCAGGCAAGTCTCTAACAAGACTCTGTAAAAGCTGCACTTATGCTCTGTGGTGGTTTGAGCTTTCACCATCACGTCGTCCTGCAAACATGCTGATGTTTACCACATGTAATGTATGTTCACCATCTTAGATGAGCCACTCAGCAGCCATCTTGGCTCCACCCTGCCCCCCACCACTCAGACCTACAACTGCATTGTAATGCTCATGAGTCATTAATCAAATATAATTCCCCTGCATGTGTTACATGTTAACTTATATGTTAGTGTAACGCATGTGTATGTGCTTGCATAAGGTTTTTAAAAAGAATGTATATTTGATTTGTGGATATTTATATTACAATGATGGACGAAACAACTTATGGATTCATCAAGAAAATAAGACACAGATTAATCAATAACCTCAGTGTTTGATCTAATCAGACCAATTTTCCTAAATCAATACTGTGCTTTTAATACTACTACTACTACTACTAACAATACAAACAAGTAATAATAATAACTGTATTTAACTGCTTTGCAATTATAAAAACACGTTCACATTAAAACACTATACACAATAAAACAGTACAACATCAAACACATCACACAGAGCCTCAGAGAGGATGTCTGACTCCAGATCCATGCACCAAAGAAAACGAGTGAGTGTTGAGCTTCCCTTTAAATAGATAAATCAGCCGAACGTGGCTGTCTGATCTCAAGAGGCAGACTGTTCCAAAGTGTTGGAGCACAGAAAAGCAAAAGAACCTCTCACCCACCGTCCTCTTTTTGACCTTTGGGACGCACAGAAGTCCGGTCCCCTGTGAACGCAGTGACCTAAGCGGCACATACAGCTTCATACAAATAAGAAGGTGCCATCCCATTTACTATTTTCTAGGTACTGTAAGTAACAGCACCTTGAAGGCTGCTCTGCTTTCAACAGGCAGCCATATCAAATATCCTCCCTAATAATATCCTCCACACTCAGTGTAAGAGAAACTAAAATTGCTGATCACTGCTTTCGTTTCATTTCTCAACCGTTTATTCAACAAAGTCACACCTTTGATGTTCCTGGTCAAAAATTCACTGTATGCTTTGCTCTTGCAGCAGATGCAAGACGTTCCCATAAACTTACCCTTATGCTTGTGGCTTTGGCTGATGATTGGCTGTTAGACAATGTGGGACATTTGCCAGATGCAAGTGGCAACCGGCTGTGATGTCACCCGTAAGAATCTGAACTCCCGTTTTGAAGCTTTGAGATTTGTGGTTTGGCCAGGTCTCCAATCGTATTTGCCATTTCTTTAACATTTATTTTCCTCTAAACGGGAACATCATTCAAAACACTTACCATGTGTGCAATTGAAGAAGAGCTGAACTTAGTGAATGAGACCATTAACTCCTTACAAGAATGTTCACTGATGGTATAACTCAAGTAGGAAGTGGGTTCATTTTCCCATAATCTTCAAATGTGGTTGTTGTTGCAACTGATTTGGCCCGAGAGGCTAAATAATATATTTCTGATTGGCTTCAGGAGGAAACAGGAAGATCGTCATTCAATTTTAAATGCAGTCCATCATCAGATAACTGCCCTTTTGTTTTGTTTTTTTATTAAAGAGGCCTTTTGTTTTGTCTTTGTATTCTTTTAGTGTTTTGTCCGCTCTAGTACAGCTGAGACTGATGGGAATTTCATTCATATGGAGCAAATGGCTATGTGAATATGAAAAAAAAAATAATTTATTATACAAATGTAATTTATTTATTATTAACCCATGATTTACAAAACTAATAAGAAGCAAACATGATATGTTTTACATTTACAGATTTTTTTGACTTTCTATTCTCTCGCCTCAAGCGTCAAAGTGATTAAAATTGCAGCAGTCAGAATTTAACCATTTGGGGCCATGCATCCTCATTTTAATTGCTCGCTAGATTCAAAGTTTCGAGTTTTGATCATAGAACTTTTACTTCCTCGGGAAACGTCCCCAGGCTGTTCTGACTGAGTGTCCCCCGTCTAGACAGAGGAGAAGAGGTGACTGTTTTTTTGCCATTAGGAGGCTGATACTGCAGCGTAGAGGGACTTAATTTCCCTGAACGAACCTCCCAGGCTGTTGCTATATTCCAGCAAACTCTGCCACTTTGCCTTTTTTTTTATTTCAACAAACTCACAGGTGTCTATTCAATCACTTTTATTGCTTTGTTTATCAGCTTTATACTTGGATGTCTTGAGTATTGACTGATTTTAATGTTTTGCTGCTCTGTTTAGAATTGTGATGATTGTGAAACTGTGTGATTTCTGTTCAATTTATTCATAGGCTATAAAGGGCCATTTCAAAACATACATTATCGCGATGGCACTTTGACACAATAAGGCTGAGACCTTGCAACATTGTAGAGAAACCCAACAGCTCCCACAAAGAGCTAGCATGTGGCAAGAGTGGACCCTTTTGACATGAGTGACTGCCGTGTCCTTGGTTGTGAGAGGACATTATAATAAATGAATAATAACATGATATAATAGTAAAAAATGTGCTACATACACTTCGAATAATTACGTTCTGCCCTTCACTCTGCTGGAGAACACTTCAGTTGAGATGGAAGAAGAACCAGAAACATTCAACACTGTAAGCGCTAGCTAAGTAGCTAGCTACCCGCGGTCCCTGACATGCTGCAGTGTTCACTTAGCAGCTAAGCTAATGTTAACTAGCTGGATGGTGTTTTTGACCCATACTATTGTCAACTATCTTTTATTTTATGACATATGTAGCTCAAATCATAGACCACGTCTATTTTTGTGCTGCCTAATCACATGCCTGTATTTAAAATAGCGTTTTATACGTAACACAATACTTCTACTTTTATTTTCAGTACTTGAGTAGTACATTTTAAAGTAAACTACGTGCAATACTTTTCGTACTTCCACTCAAGTGTGGCGCTTAAAGAACACAAATTCTACTGAAGTCACTTTTTGAGTACTTGTGCTTGGTCTCTAGTACTTATACATACAATACATTTCTGATTTTTAATTACAATTTAGATTGAGGCAAGTCTATCACTTCTTACCTTCAAAATAGATGTTATATAGATTTTTTGAATTTGTTGTTTCATTGGGTGTCACCGCCTACTGTCTGTAAGCACAGTTAGACATAAAACATGTATGAGGAGACATTTTTTTGAGAACTGAGAGCAGTGGCATGAATTGAGAACTGAGAACAGTGGCACGAATAAGAGCCAAGGAAAGTACAAAAGGAAATAAAAAAAAAAAAACCTAAAAATACTGTTGGACACGGTCCTGTGTGCCGGCTCAGTTAACACGCTTTTGAGGTAATATAATATATCTAAATAAAACAGCATTTCTGAGAAATCTGTTTTGCATCAGCCAAATCGTTTTTAACTTGACAAGTATAAGGTAACGAGATAAACTCTCACCACAGTCGTTAAGATGCTGCGAGGATGTAACAGTAGCTTCATTAAACTGATTCATAACATGAGAAGATGGGCCATCAGTCAGTTCGATCACTATAGGGCTCTATGTACAGTATCTATGCATCTGTACTTTTTAACTGATCACCGTTTCTTTTTGGTTTACACCATTAGATCTGCACCTCACAGCCGTGGAGTAAGAGATACCTGCAGAATGAGGACACACACAAAGAGAGAGAGGGAGAGAGGGATAGTAACGTGAGATAAACACAGAGAGAGAGTGGGAGCGATAAGTGCTCTGTGCAGTGGGAGTTCCCCCAGCTATAACTAGGGCTGATTCAGGGCCCACCTGAGCCAATTCTTACTCTAAGCTTTTTCAAAAGTAAAGCCTAACCTTTAGATGTAGAAAGGACAATAATTGCTTTTCTAATTCATTTTTACTATGCTACTTTTCTTGTGAATGTTTTTCATGATTGCTATTTTTCTTCCAGCTACTGTTTGCCCTATACATTTTAATGCAGTTATATAATATGGCATATAAAATATGGTTCCTCCCACAGTTCAGAGACATGCAGATTCTAAAGCTGCTTACACACATGCACTAAACTCTCCCGAGATTTTCTGGAGGTACTGCAGACATCACTCCGGACATTCTTGACGGACGTCTTTTGCCAGATCCTATAGAATCATTTCCAGAAAATGTCTGAATAAGGCAGGCATCACCCCGTCACCTAGGTTTTCTATAGATTTCCCAGCTGCTATGAAAATGTCTCCTCCATTCTTCTGCTGCATTCATAATGTGTAAACGATAAACTCCCCAGGGCGTTGGAACATTGTCCAACGCGGTCCTGGAAATGGCTTGAATTGACCTTGTGTGATTAAGGTGTGAACGTGAGCATGAATGGTTAATTGCCTGTCTGTGTGTGTGTGTGTTGGCGCGGTAATGGGCTGGAGATTTGTCCCTGCCTTTAACCCAACGTCAGCTGAGATCAGTGCGGCACAATTAATCAAAACATTTCAAATTGAAATGGCAGTTTGAATCAACACCAATTATTACCATATCGCAAAAGGCTGCAGTTTAAGTCCTCTAGTTGTGATTGTTCTGTTGTCTGGGCAAATTAAAAATTGTAACCCATACCTGGTGGCAACGTTGATAACGGCAGGTTCCCGTTCCTGCGCCATCGCAAATCTATTGCAATATTTGTCCGGAAAATCCCATCCAATTTATTTCCTTCATTCTTCCATGACCCTCAATGGATAAGTGGTGTAGAACAATGCTTCTGTTTTTAAAGATAACAAATCACTGTGACCAAATGAACAACATAAATCAAATGAGTTCACAGTATGACTGTCTTTAATGGTCTGTATTTATGATGATGCATTTTTTAGGCTCAAAGCTTCAGACGGACTACTGTTTAGCCATTCAAACACTCAACCCTCATACAGCACTGTACAGTATTTATATAATGCGGTGCTTTTTGTATCACACGTCTCTCATACCCATTCACACACTGCCAGCACAGTCGACAGGGGCAATCTGGGGCTAAGTGTCTTGCCCAGGGATAAAGGAGACTTTCGCTTGAAAGGTTGAAAGGTGCCCAGACTGCCCCTAATATCTTTACATACATTTCAAAGAGACGTTATATAGATAAATAAATCATAAGTTAAAAACCTGTAAAAGAAAATGTCCTAGACAAAATCAGCCACGACTTATCTGTGGCTCGTGACTCTCTCTGAATGACTGATAAAGAGGACGGACGGATCTCGAGTCTCTGATAGTCATCTAATGTGACTTGTGCGGGTAAGTTCGTTCTTCTGAACGAACAGTTCTTGATGAACTGACAGTGGGATCTGATGCTCCTCGTGAAAAGCAGACTTGACATACAATACAATAATCTCACCTCGGGCAATTGTTCAAGGCTGCGCTGCAGGAGTGCAAAGATAACTGACATGGAAATGTTCTGTTCTGTGCTCAGCCAGTACATACAATATATCGAGTACATACATCTCAAGTGCATGGATCTAAGACTCTAAGACTGACAGAAGGATTGGGATATCTGTGATATTTTCCCACTGCTGTGATCAGGAGAGTAATTACGCGACCCTGCTGAAGAATTCTGTGTGAAAAGCAGCAAGAGAGGAAAGATAAGATTGAAGAGACTCGCCCTCATTGTCTGCGCTATTAGTGTAGAAATGGGCCTGGAGATGATGCTCTGTTGAGCCTGAAGAGAACGCTACGCGGGGAAAGATGGAGGGGATAGAACAGAGGGAACGATTGGGATGCAGGTCAGAGTGTAGCAGGTGCACTTCTGACAATGAATGTGTCAGAGCCTGAGAGCTGCAGGTGTAGGTGGAGAAAAAACATGCACCTAAGCTGGCTCTTTGGTGAATAATTATGTCAGGACTGTGTAAAGACTGGACAGAGTGATGAGGCCGAGAAGAGAGGCATAGAAATGTACATTTGTTTTTAGTTTGTAGGCTCGATACTAGAAATGTCTTCATTACTCTTTTTGGGCCTTATCTGATCTTTTTTTGCTGTGAGTATCTGCTGATGTAGAGTCCAAATCCAGTGTTTTTATTTGCCTAGATAAAAGCTGCACAGTAAAACTCGGTCACTGTCAGTGGGCCACATGGCAGAGAAGTGGCTAGCATTGTTTGCGTCACAGCAGGAAGGTCACCAGTAGAGTTGTTCCGATTCCGGAAATGCCTCCGATACTGCCGAAAATGTTGGCATCGGTATCGGCGAGTACTGGAGTCCAGGCACCGGTCCGATACCACGTAATTTATTAGCGCTCTGTTAGCTCCGACACAGTTCTTCTTCGCCGCTCGTAAAACAGTTGCGCTGTGCTGCCATCGGAGGCTGCTGTTTTAGAGGCGTGAAGAATTGGTCACCTGACACCTGTAGACAAAGAGCTAACATTAGCTCCGTTAGCGCGCCCACAGTCGAACCTGAGCGGTCCGTTTATTAAATGAAAAGAGCAGCGCTCCAAATCACCAGCGTACCTGTGTCCTGCGTATGGGTTTAATGTTACTTCAGAGACTATTTTAACAATCGGGAGTCATGTAAACATGATGTCATGCGCATCCTTTCCCGGGCAGTCGTCATGGAAACAGGAACTCTGCCAGTGCTGCGGCATTTGGACCAGAGTGAAATCAAAACAACATATCACTGGTAAAAATAAATGGTTTCCATTTGCTGTATTCATTCATGTTTTAAAGAGGGTTTAACCTGAGCCAGGCCTTACCACAATGATAATGTAGTATGATATATTTTTTTTTTATAACACACTGGTATCAGTATTGGTACTCCGTATCGGCCGATACCCACAGCACACGTATCGGAAGGGAAAACATGGTATTGGAACGTCTCTAGTCACCAGTTCGAATCCCATTTTCGACAGAAGGGCTCTCTGTGTGGAAGTGACATGTTCTCCCTGTGTGTGCGTGGGTTTACTCCGTGTACTGAGGATTTCTCCCATAGTCCAAAAACATGCAGTGTGAGGATGTCAGAGTGTTGGCCCTGCGTTGGACTGGCGACCTGTCCACCTGTGTACTCTGTCTTTAGCCCTATGTCAGTTGGGATTAGCTTGGGCTCCCTCCTGTGGAGCATAAAGCGATAGACAATGACAACGAGTGAGTGAGGGTCACTGTCAGTCAAATAGAAAGAAAAATTCCTGCCTGAAGTTTAGAGAGAAAGAAGAACAGATGCCTTTCTCATCTGCTCTCTGTTCGCTAAACTAGCTCTGTGTTTGTGTACAACAAAGCCATTAAACTGCGACTAAAAGGGTGAAAATATCACTTCTGTACATGTTTGTGGAACAGGTGGTGGGAGATTTTCATTTAGAGTCACAGTGACTTTTACCCACAGTGTTCCTCGCTTTGAGCATAAAACGTGTATGTGTGTGTGTGTGTGTGCAGCAGTTGTGTTCTGTCCTGCTGTTTGTGAAATTTGACTCTACGACATCATTGCTCATTTGCATACTAACTTATTCTTGCAAATGTGTACATTTCCCCTTTGTGGGACTAAGACATCTTATCTTATATTACTTATTATAAGTATTTATCTTCTTTTATTGCCAAACATACAACATCTCATAAAACAAAAAAAGGCATCATTGGGGGAACCTATACAAAGCCTCTAAATTGAGGCAAGCGTTAATGAAAAATACCCCCGCCAAAGAAATGATGGAGCGGGATGAATGGTGAAGGCACAGCCCAATCTGAGGTAAAATCCACCTGAATAAAATGTCACAAAAATCACCCGAACACATGCTTATTGAAAAAAAAAACAGTGATGGTGTCAGGGAAACACTTCTTCCTTCGATATTGTCAGTAAACAGCATAAAGTTACCCAAGGACCCTTGCAACTCAGACCACAGCAGCATAATAAAAATCACATATTCATAATCGTGTGGGTGAAAATCACCCGACGTTAGTGTTCTAGGGTTAAAATGGCATCTTATGTTGGCTTTTTATGACAGAGGATGTTGCCATTTTACAATACGTATTATCACCTTGGTGATAAAAATAATAAAAACTTAATCTAAGCATTTACAAAAAATAAAAACTAACAAACCCGCTGTAAAAGCGAATTAAAACGTACTCATTTTAAAAACTGAAACTCTAAAAAAATCTAAAAAATCAAAACGATTCGAATCTTGCAACAAGAGGAGCAAGAAGAGGAGAAGAGATAAAAAGATGAGAGAAACGCACAACTCGGCGACTTTTCAACTGCAGTATTTATTATTAACACTTCAGTTTTTTAAACCTAGTCTAATAAATAATGTTTTCTAATCTACAAATTTTGGTTTGAGGGCACGAGACACTGAGTTGAGGGGAGGCTCAGCCTCCTCCTGCCACTGTGAAGAGCCTATAAAGCTGGGGAGAGGTGATGGAGTGACTACTAATCCACCAACACCACTATCACAGCCTTCAGTATCCAACAATAGCTGCAATCAGATTGATAACAAAACAAAATGATACTGTTGTGATCTCTGCATCTGTGGATGCCTGACTTGCATTCTGGTCACATGGTCTCTCCGATATCTGATCCATTGATTTTGACCAAACTAATGCCAGAATTGATGAAGATCATTATCTGTTCATCTCTATTCCGCGTCTCAGTAGGCCTGTTTGTTGCATGCAGATCTCCGCGCGGGTTTATTTCTATTCCATATTTCTCTGCGAAAAAAAAGAGAAGAAGGCTGTAAAGAAGACAGTCGCGATAACAAAGCAGCGTCCAGTGCACTTTGCAGTCAGGGAAAATCAATATTGCCATCTGTAATGTGAGACCCTGTGGATATAAAGGAATATATTTGATAACACTTAGTCATAAACCTGCAGGCTGCGTTTTATTCTTGCAGTGAGTTGAGCTTGTGTCGCTCCTGGTGAGCGCACACAGCATGGCCTCATTGATAAAGGCTGCTCTGCTGCAATACATTGTTCTCCGCTCCGCCGCATTTCAAGTCCCAGTCAAAAGAAGCGCTCTGCGACTGTACATAATACGTCTTAAGTGCGGTGGCAGGAAGGCTCGACTGCTGCGCCAGGTTAGGATTCATAAATTGTCACGCTCCGTTTGTTCGCAGCCAAAATGCATCTTGACTTTACTACATAGATGTGGAGCATCCCCCTACACAGACTCCTTTCCACCGAAGCTTTGAAACCTGTTGGGAAACCATTATTATCGTTATTATTTTGAACAACCAATCGAGTTGGAATAGCAGTCTGTTTACCAGATGGAAAGAAGGAGGTCGGCCAGGTTCCCTTTGTGAGCTATCCACACTTCCCTCCCACGCCTGGGCTCTACGCTACTGTGTGGCTCTCCTGGTCAAATATCTGATTTGTGAGTCATACTCAGCCTCTATACCCATGGAGAAACATGCTGCTTTGTCTTAAAATACACTCCGACAGTGCAGCCATGCAAGAGCCGGGGCCCGTGCAGCACAGAGGACTGGAGCTGCCCAGGGGACGGCCATGCAGCGAGCAGGAGAGATGAGGGTGAGGAAATCGAGAAGTGGGTGGGAAGGAGGACACGTGAAAGGTCGCGTTGAATAAAAGACCATGAAAGCCTAACTTTCTGTCATGAAACACCAGGGGCAGTTCAGCCGTGTGGGCAAGTACACAACGGTAGTGTTCGAGAGTCGTGTTGCACAACGCTGTAAAAATACAGTTTGAGTCCAATGTGGTTCAACTTTATTCAAGTAAGTTCCTTTTAGAATAACTGGCTGGAAAGTGGTGGAGAGGTTTATTCGAAGGAAAGGGATTCAATAAAAACACAAGTATCCAGGGTTATTAAAGTCTGATTTTCTTAGTCCAAAATGATGTCGACTGAAACGGAATTATTGCTCGAGGTGAATTTTCCCGGCAGATTTGGGATCCACTGATACTGATAAGTAGCCTGGGTGAACCCGACCGAGTCTGCCAACAATTTCATTTTTCTCTGCATGAATGTCGATGTGGCCGACTGCAGAATCTCTTAAAAAAGGAAAGCAATCACAAACCGGCTTAATGTGGTGACGACAGACAAGAGACATCTTATGTAGCCACCGAAGAGCAGCTGTCTTTCGATATGGCTGTTGCTTCCATTTTAAGCAGCTTGCTCCACGGAGCTCCAAAAGTAATTTAACGCCATTACTAGATAGCCATCGCTCCTAGAACACTGCAACAAGCTCTTCTTTCTGTCGCTCTGCGTCCGTTATCCGGATCATCGGTCTGATTGATTGTATCTCCATCCAATTGCGTACAGAGGCATTTTGACCTACGTCTGTTACGCCCTCTCGAAAGTGGGAGGTGACATCACCCTTTCCAGACTCAGTCTCAAATAAGATTGAGATGCACTCTGGCATTAGCTAGGCTAGCAGACAATTCTCATCGGGAGGAAGTTGTGCAGTTGAATGACATAAACACTGGACGTCACAACCTGGGTCTTATGCTGCTTTTCACACTGGATTCAAAGTGCCTTTTTTTTTGTGTTGTGTCACTTGCCCAACTGCGGTTGTTTTGTGTAAATGTAAGTGCTTGTCTGGGACTAATGCTGGAGCTAACAGTCAACGCAGTGCAGCCAACAGCTCGAATGGAGCAGCACACAGACGAGCCCCCATTTCCACCAAGCAGTGCAGTTACCAAGGCAACCCATTTACGGTTCTCCTGTTGTGGTACCGAGCACAGTGGTCCGGCAACTCAAGGCTCGCCTTAGGCATACGACTCAGAATAACAGCTATAGTGGAAACGCGGCGATACATTCATCATTATGTTCTCGGGGACACTCGAGTTAAAATATTTAAACTAGGGAAGCAAGCGATGTGCATTTTCGATGAGTTTGTCAATGTTTGTCAGACGTTTCTCTAAATCTGCTGCAATCAGTGAGTGATTCCTGCGGTCATTGATCGCGATCGTTCATCGTCAAGAGTTTGATAACCCTGGACCACGGGCACACGGGGATCATGACTCAGCTCTGCAGCTGTATAAAACATTTTAGTTCACTTTAACGGTCTGTGTTTACTATTCTGCTTCACTCCAGGTATCATTTTTTAGTCTGAGCAGGCTGCTGCTGGATACAAACATAGAATGTATACAAATAAAGGATGTAGTCAGCTACATCAATTATGTATGAACATTTAAAACACAATTAAAATTATAGTTGACGTCAAGAATACGGGTTCAAATTAAATGAAAACCGGGGACAAAAGAGACAAGGACAGCCAGGATAGGGATGTTGGCTGGCTTTCAAGCAAATGACTGAGGGCAGATTGTCTCGACTTGGGGGGAATCTGGCAGTCTGTGGATCTCCGTGGGCAGGAAGTGTCTGCTGATCATCTGTGTGGGCGTGTCTGCGAGCAGACGGGTGGCAACGACGGAGGAAGATGAGATTCACTCGTTCCTCTCCCGACGGGGGCCTAAAAATGCACAAAGGGGCGGTGAACAAGGGAAACGAGGCTGAGAGTCACAGGTTGTGTGAGGGCACAGCGATGAAACGTCGCCTTCACAGAAGGAGAGAAGAGAGACTTTGAGTGAGAGACACAGATGGGCAGGATGAGAGAGGGGGGGGGAGAGAGTGAAAGGGAGAGGGAGTGGAAGCCGTCAGTTGCCTGCACGCCTCCTCTGCTGTGCTCGCAGTGCCATTCTCTGGTGAACAGAGATTACCAAAGCCTAGCCTGGGGATGCATGTATAGACACAGTCATTACCTCTGCCCTGCACTGCCGTCTGATTACAAACAGAGGCTGCGTGACCCACACACACTCCTTTTGACTTCCACAGTCTTGATTTAGCAGGAAAGATGAAAAATGTGATAACTGTTCAATATCTTTATAGGCCTGTTTTATCATACTGTGTTATTTGTTAGTGGGGATATTGACCGCCGTTGTTTTACACCTCCAGGCAGCGGAGCTTCAAATAAATCTTTAGATGAGGGATGTGTTTTTTTTTGTTTTTTTTTTTGTGGGAAAATATTCATTCCATTATGGATGGGGTGTCTAGTTTTTGAATTGCTTCCAAAATGGCTCCTCAGGCCATTCATAAGATCGTATTTACAGTTTGTGTGTACGTGTCATTGTGCTGGTGCCACAAGGACAGCCTGTGTGTTGGCGTGCGGCCACTGGCAGCATGGGGTTATACAGCCGGGTCTGTCAGAACCCGCTGTCCTTTCCGCCGTCGCTGTGGAGACTTGACGAGTTGAGCTGACTGATGTCAAGATGTACTTAGAGGCTAATCAAGCAGCAAATCGAGGTGCAGGGATCCCTACAACAGGAAGTGCCTGACTGCCCTCGTTCCAGCTCATGGGAAACTTTTTAGCGCTGCCACTCACAGATCATTTGCAGCCGTGTTTTAGAGAACTGTTTATTAATTGATAGCGGGGTCGGTCCGGACAAGACTTTGCTTCTTTGTGCCTCGTTTTTTGACACCGATGGTGTGGAGTCAGTGCTGTATTTAAGAGACGGATTCTATTTTAGGTTTTTGTCTGAAAAGGCGTTAACTGTCATTAGAGGATGGCCAATGTCGTGATGCTGATCTTTAGAAATCAGTGCAGCTGACGGCTGATGCACGAAGACAATTAATTATAAATATTGTGCACCTATTAATCGGTCTACCTCTAACTGTCGGGCCCCTCAGCTTTCTGTGGAGACAGCTCGTCTTGTCGTTGGTGCAGGCTACCTTCTTCTCCGATGGCAGGGATTGATGGTTGCTATTACCCCGACTGGGAGTCGTGTTGTGCCATATGCCGTCTGTTTTCCCTCAAACAACATTTCCTTTTGCATCACCCATGCGAAGGAAAAAGGCAGAGCAGAGCAGCACAGCGAGCTGCATCAGCACCAACTGCTCCCAACTCGTCCGACTCGTTTCCTCCACATCAGCGGCGCGAGGCACTAAACGCGCACAACATTGCACCCCCTCACCTTTCTTAAGAGCCGCCCCTGCTGCTTGTGGGCTGCTGCAGGTGAAAATGCAACAGAGAGGCTGAGGCACGCTAATTAACTTCACCTGGCAACCCCACTTACTGCGGAGTGCGTCCAACCTTTACACAATCTTGCTCAGTCACCTTTGCTCTAAAACCCCCAGTTTGAATTCCTCATTTTATTTCAGTAAGCAGATTACCACCCACCTTCTCTCAGCAGCTTCCTCCCCTTCTTCATTTTTCCAAATCGTTCTTTAGACCTTGGCAAAAGATTTTTATTCAGGGCGGCCGGAGCACTTTGTGGTGGTGAATCAATAAAACAGTGTCCCCGATAACAGACCTCTGTGTTTTCCTCCCATCGATCCTGTCAGCCCAGATACATTCAAGAGCAAGCCTGGCGATTACCCTCAGCAATCCAAACTTTGATCTATACTGCAGATGACAGGTGCCAGACATCAGCTTTGGGTAATTGTGATACTGAATGGGGGCATTGTTAACCATCCTCTCTTGGCTTGAGCTCAGTCATTCATGAGCGCTCTGTGGTTGTCGTTGTTGTCGTTGTTGTCGTCGTCGTCGTCAGTGTGGAAAGCTCATAGGCATCACACTTTCACCTTGCTGCCACTACAGTATAGATCATGTTGTCATGTGTCACGCCGTGTTACAGATGCACGAGTGATGGCTTCAATAAGTGCAACTGAGTGAAAGGCAACGTGTAATTATTATTTATTCCTTACAATGTAATGTACCATTTATTTAACTAGGTCACATTGAGTTTCAATGGGGCAAAAATGCTAATTTGAGCGCCATCAGTGTGCCAATGGAAACAGACAATGAACACATGTAACATAAGGTTCGATTCCACTCTCAGGAACTGGGGACTTTCCCAGGAACTATGTCCATTTCCACCACAAGGAGCAGGGACTAAATTAAATGAAATGTTATTTGTATAGCGCTGAATCACAAGATTCATGATCTCAAGGCGCTGTACAAAGACAACGTCATCGAGAGCAGAGAAACCCAACGATTCACACAGAGAGCAAACACTAGAACACAAAAAATGGTTCAGGAACCCTTTGGGGTGGAGCTTGCAGTGATGAACATACCTGGTTGTGCTCCAACATTTGATTTCAGCTGGTAAATCTTCGCAACAGCTCATAAAATCCCCAGCAGTATACGTTCTGTGACTTTGTGATAGAGCTCGTCTCTCGACTGCAGGACTCTCCATGTTTACTGTTGCTCGTACTCATTTTGTTGTTGCGCGTGTTGTTGTTGTTTCCTGTTAGTGACCTCCAGTTTCATTATGAGCCAATCAGTCCCCAAACTTAATATTAATAGTCTGTTATCTCCACTGATAGCTCTGCTGGTACCTGCTGTGTGTCACTCATCAGCTGTTTGCAGCTCTGATCCCTCTCTCCCCTCTCTGACTGTCTTTACTCTTCAGAAACACTCATAAAGTTCTTTTCTTTTTCTTTTTTATTCCCACAAACAGAAAGACTCAACATAAACTCTGTATTTATCACTTTCCCTGTGACCTAGCTGCAGGCAAACACACCTGAGTTCACCATGTGTGTATTACTAATGTTGTGGGGACCTAAAACTGTTTACACAGTCACATTATGGGGACAAAAATCAAGTCCCCACAACGTAAATGACTACTTTTTACGGTGAAGATATGTTTTAAGGTTAGGTTAAGGTCAGGGTTAGGATTAATAAGTCAATAGTCAATGCAATGTCCCCTCAAGTCATGAATTTCCAACACCTGTGTGTGTGTGTGCAGAGCAATCACTCCTCCCCCACCACCCTCAAAGCTATTGAAGAAATCTTTTTAAATAAAGGCCATGAATTAATAATTTTTAGTATGCGTAATGAATTCATTAATTTGTGCTAAACCATAGTAAAGTCCTTGTATAGGAAGTTATACATTAACCCCACTTGGTGGATTGTCATTGTGCTAATTTTATAATCTGTCCTGGTCTTTCGTTGCGGTGGAACACCACACACACGACCATCGTCAGCAGGAAAAAAAACATTCCTGGTAGCTACACTTCCTGCGTCTACGTGGTGGAAATGTGCTTGAAATGTAAAATTAATAATTATTCACAGCTCCGAGGGCTTTCTTTTGGGCTTGCCTTCAGCCACGCGCTTTCATTTACTTCTGCCGTTACTGCGTTCAAGTGGAAATCGCAACGTTCTGCAATATGGAAAAGTGGTCTACAGGACATCCCAAACATGGAGCTTTTAGGGAACCTAGCGTTAACGGGTTGCAAATATGACAGGCTGTTAATGTAAGGCTGAATGTTGCATCGTGGAACTTGTTTTTAAACTGTGAGTCAAGACAATGTTAGTTAGCAACGTCATACACATCATAAAAGGTCAGAATCAATAATAACCAATAATAATAGTAGTAATATAGATGGCGATCATAGCACAAAGGCACCTGTCATCATCTTTTAGTCGGCGTGTAACATAATTGGAAAGCCCGGATTTAAGTTTGGTCTGAAGATTTAACATAAGTTGTTAAAAAAGTGTTTAACATTTTAAACCAAGTCGAATTTTCAAAAGCTTCTGTTATTGCAAAGTGTTATTTTTGTAACCCTGGAGGGTATTTAGGCATTTCTGCCTCACGTAATCCTAGAAATAAGAACAATTCATGCAACAACTTCAATGATAATACTCACAACAATACATAATATCACTTTATACTGTCCCCCATTTTTCCTTTCACCCCACTCGGCCGAGGCTGTCTTTCTCGTCTCTCTGATGATAGTGTGAGTTACCTGGCTCACTTTGAAAAGTGCCTTGAGATAATGTATGTTGTGATTTGGTGCTCTCCAAATAAACTTTAATATTTTATGTACGTAAACAAACGAAGAAAAAAGGTCACGCTAGAACCAGAGCCAGTTGTTGTAGAAATGGTTTGACTTGCCCGCTTGTGTTCTAGCAGACTGAAGATGACTGTGCCAGCAGAAATGAAAAATCCCTCTTGTCCCTGACTTATTATCTCTGTTTTATCAGCTGCTTTAAGGACATTAGTGCAGTTTGTTACTACAAAAGATTTATAAAAAAAGATGCTCAGGGTATCAATCTTGCAACTGCGACCAAAGAGGGAACAACTTTATCACAGAGACAAATTTAACTTCATTAATTTATTTCACACTGAGGCTTGAATTACGAACTTGCGTCTGACTCAATTTATAGGACATTAGCTGCCTGAGGAAAAAATAAACACAGAGGAAAAATGTTGGATTACACTCAGTGTCAGTTCGTCAGCAACTCCTCGTATCCTCTTAATTCCAGCAGCTCCATTCCTCACACCTCTGCATTTTCTTAATCAAGGATTCGATCAGGCGCTATTGTTACTCGGAGGTCAAAGTGGTAATAAAGAAAACAGCGGCAGGCTGAAAATGTGGATGTTTGCACTGCGAGCTGTAGATTCCTGGGGAATAAGGGTCGGAGAAATTGTATCAGCAGGGTACAAGCCCGCGATGCGACCAAGTAAAAAAAGACATTGGCTTCTTAAATGGTTCCCTGCAGCAAAAAGCTCCAGAGAGACAAATGTTCAAGCAGCTTTCTATCACAGCTGGGGCAGAGATGGGACCTGATTCAACAAACTTATAACACCCTTTGACTCCACCATATTACTATAGCAGCTCTCTTATCCCCCATCTATTCTCCAAATAGACACTTCACTTTTCCGAAAGAAGCCTCTTGTCTTTTTAAATGTAAATCACTGTAGCTGTCGCCGTTCCATTACTTTGCTATACTCGCTCGCTCTTGTTGACCTAATATCATGAGTCTAGACGGCGCTGAAGTCATTCCCCTTGTGCTGCAGAATCTCTGCAGCGTTGCGTCGTGTCAATTTGTTTAATTGTGTAAAAAAAAAAAAAAAGAGGAAACTTTCTCCATGCCTCAAAAAACTTTACTGAGGTTGTTCTGCTCTTTTTACTTTTACTGGTTTCGAAGGCTGTTGCATTGATGTATTATATTGAATACATTTGTGAAATGTACTATTTATAAAATAATAATAATAACAATCCATGAAATCAACAACATTTTAACAAAAAAAAAAAGGAACATAAGACTCCTTGAATTATTTGGACTAATTATTTGTGTTAAAGCAAACTTTGACCACATTTATGGGCAATTTCATTGTTTCTAACGCACGTAGATATCCTAAAAAGCCAAAGAAATAAACCAGAAATGATCTGAAATGAAAGATATTAACTGTATTTTAAGATCATGTAATACAGATCATAAACAGTTTGATTTTGGAGCATATTTACAATTTATTGTCACTTTCCAAGAGTCCAGAGAAACAACCTGTGTGCAGCTGATATATCTAGTTTGTCTTATGTATATATTGTATCTCATAAGAATATGCACATAAATACAATATTTTTTTAAGAAAATGTAAAAAATAATACACACCCTCCACCAAGACCCATCCCTGAAATATAGTGATACAGGTTGGAAAGGAATATGCTTTTTTTTTTCTGTTTCCAGAATATCAATAATTCTAATTCTAAAGCTACTGTGCTGAGAATGGACGTCGGCTACAGAAACCTATATATAACTAGTTAACTAGGTAGTTAACTTACCACTAATTCTAACCATGATTATATTTGTGGTCATCTGCATTTGCTTTGTAATGACTGTAATATTGAACAGAGACGTAGCATTGCCCCTTTAATATTGTGCCAGTAGTTCACTTTTACTATATGTATCTACTTAAACCTTTTTTATCGACTTGATTCATGTGATTTTTGTTGCTGATACAGTCTGACATACTGTTTTGCATGTTTTAGAGGTTTTCCCCACACTTGATTCAAATAAATGGGTCATTATCAGGCTTGTGCAGAGCTGGATGAGCGTGTTGGAGCAGGGAACCATCTAAAACATGCAGGACAGCGGCTCCCTGAAGAGCACGGCTGAGAAACGCTGGTATAGCCTTCAAATGCGTGACCCTCTCTCTCATTGTGCATTTTAGTTCCAGCGGGAGCCACATTGTTGTAAAAAATTATACACAGAATCATCAGACAATAGATCAAAGACACCTCTGGAGCAACAATTCTACCTTTGTTGTGAAAGTAAAGGTGAAACCTTTTGTCGTTTTTTAACATTCACATTTAAATTTCATAGTGTTGATTCACACTTTTTTTTCTGGCTACATCCTGAAGAGTAAACATGTGGAAATTCTCTGGCATCTCTAAGGTCCTGGCTGTCCTTACATAGGCCTGACCACATGGGCATTTTATTAAATATCTTAAATACTGTGTGGGCGCTACCTCATTTTGCCAGGCTGTTCCACTTCAGAAGAGAGAGGTTATATGTGTATAATTCCCTAAGGTCAACAACAATTCATATAATTGTATCACCGAAATAGGGGATGGCGTGTTTTTTTCATTGAGGTAAAAACAAATTGAGTCTTCTTGAGCTCAGCCTTCTTTCTTTGGTACTTAATTTGTCAGCTTTGTGTAGTTGACCCCCTTTGAGTTGTGGGTCAAAGCTATAACTCACACTCACACTGTGAGTTGAAGCAGTCCCATCAGTGAGCCGCTGTGTCCTCATTCCTGTGTTTCCCTAGTGTCTGCCTGCTTTTGATCACTCGAACAGAAATGTCTGGCGTTCATGCAGAGCTTAGATCGGGCCGTTTGATGAGCGACTGCGCCGGCTCCAAGAGAAAGTAATGCATGTACCTGCTTGTGCACCTTTAGAAGGGAGGCACTTTTATACCAGACCTGCCATCATGTGTGATTTAAAAACTCAATCGCAGATAATGACGAGGGTGTTTTGGACTGCCGTGCGTGGCACTTAAATGCAAACGAATGTGTTGCATTCAAACCACTGTGAAATGAGTTCACACAATGTTGATAAAGTCTGTCAGCTCCACATGGCGCGCTCTGTTTTTAGATCTCACGTCGTTCCCCCAGACAACATTCCCCTCTTTGCACAACAGCAATATTGTGCTTGTATAACGTGATGCAGCCGCAAACAGGTTAGAGTACGACTGGAAACACAAAGAGTCTCAGCAGTGGAGTCTGCGTCTTGTCCCCACCCCTGTATACACACATACGCTCCCTCAGTCGGGTCTGATAGTTTTTCCTGACAGAGTTTTCAGATGAAGGACAGCATACAAACAATGTTAATCATGTATTCTGTTCACACACTGACCAAACACCAAAACAAAAATCACTTAGTTTGTCAATTTTAATTAAAAAGTGCGAGAGCCCGTTTATTATATAGCATAATATAATAGCATAACAATAGCATAATAACCTATGAACGACAACGACTCCTTTGTTTTTGGTTCATTTAAAGAAGGATATTTTTACAAAACGTGAACTTTCTTGAGAAATATAAGTGCCATTTCAACAATATTATGCCTAAAACTCATCACACTGGATCTAAAGGCACAAACATTTAGTCACAGGTATCTGGAAGTGAAAAATATTATAATCGTAATGTGAAATTTTAACAAATTCCTCCTGTGGGCCCAGGCTCTACGTTGCTGTGTGTTATTTGCTCGGCGATAGAGACCTTTTTTTTGTTTGTTCATAATATACCCTGTAAATAAAAACACTATTATAGCAGTTCAGTTTTACATAATTATCGCGTTATATTGTTCTACTTGTTCATTTCGTGTCTTTTAGCATTTATTATAATTGTAATTTAAGGTATGTTTGAAAAGCTTGCAATAGCAGGCTACATTTTTAAAACATAATGCAAATTATGCAAATTGAAAACGTTCCATTTGTCACAGCTCCACCCCTAAAACACTAAAAGGACATTTGTCCACAGCTTGCTCACTAACGTCTTGCCGTCGCCTCTGCAGTGGGAAGTGACATCAATATTGTGAGTACTTAGAGTACAGACACAAATTAAAAGTGTTTCAGAAGCAGATTACGGACCCAGGCCCATGTAGGAAATCCTAATGTTGGCAGACATCACTTTTTCGTTGTCTGCTTTCCTGCGCTTACGAGACTGAGAATTTGCTCAGACAGAACCTTCATATTGCATCATTTTTGTCAATGTGACCAAATAGCCCCAAGCAGCCGATGTACTGCACCGAGTTAGTCCGGAGTTAGTTGGCCAGTTAGCCAGTTAGCCACCGGCTGTGACTCTGTTCAGTGTCTGACTGGACTCTGAATTTACCAGTGACTCCTGTTTCCGCCCCGCCTTTCCTTCTTTTCTGTAGTGTATATGAAACGGGTAAAACGTGCTGATTTTTCACTAAAGTTGAGATATTTTCCACCCATGCAGACATGCATTTCATGGCAATTGGCAACGCCCTCAGTGAAATTGTGCATAATTGCATATTCCTATTCACTTTGTAAGAAAAATGTCACCATCTCTATAATTCCCATCACACTCTGCATGAATAGAGGAGTCTACAGCCACAGCACAGGCTCCGTCAAGCTGTGCCACAGAGTTGATTTTAGCCACATTACCACGCCAAATTTTATCAGACAGCGTGTGCGACTGAGTCACCCACCCAAGTATTTGACAAATTCTACACCAAAAGTGATTGCACTTACCTGAAGTGGACTTATGCCGCATGGTTTACTGAAGTTCATGACAATCTATCCAGTATCTGCTGCAGAATTGGAGACTGACAGATCAATATTTCTCTCTTTATAGATCCGCCCTTCTAGCATGCCTAAAATCTGAGCAATTTAAGACGTATTTAAGGGTACGAACACCCGCAGACTATTAATAAGTTTCCTTAGCCTTTAGAAAAGGTGACTGTCTCGCACCTTCCTACAGAACTTAATTGAAATAACCTGCAGACTATCTTTATGAGACACTCTCAGGGGGCGTTCACAAAGTAGTAGTATAAAAAATGTCTGGAAAAAGGGTTGGAAAAAGATGTTTTTAATCAAGGCACCATTTTTAACCCTTAGTGTGGATCTGTGCTGCGTGTGCACCCACGAAAACTCCTAATGTGAACATACCAGTGTTTGTTCATAGGTCACATATTCAGGCTTTTCTTTCCGTCTTCTTATGTGCTGTTGAGTCAAAGTTATGATTCATTGCATATCACATTTCTAGTCATGATATAAAGTAGCAATAATTGTGCAGAAGTCACAAAATGGAGCGTTTTTCTTTCCTTTTTGTTCATAAAAAGGAGCCAAGTGAAGCCAAATTTCACAAATTCAGTCCGATTTTTAACCTTTTGAGTACTTTTTGCTCAGGTGTGTTTATATAGTTGGTGTAAATGAAATCCATTTTTCATCACATTGCCTAGGTTGTGCTGAAAAAAAAAGGATTTAAGACACTCTGTATTGCACATTCTTACAGCCTCTGTATTAACTGTATGTTCGCTGTAAAGTGAAACCTATAGTTTTATTTAAGCAACCAAAACCTTGGATCTGAATGAATTAATAAAAATAAAAACAATGACAGTGGATTGATTGCATTAATAACAGCATTCACTGTATTTTTCCTCACAGCAGTGAGATGAAAAAAAAGAAGAAGCTGTGCTTCACCAGCTGATTCCGAGGCTTTGTCTGGATGATGGAGGTTCAAAGCTTTTTTCAGAGTGGACAAAGACCAGTCTGACCTACTTCTCTGGAGTGTCAGAAAGACGCTGGTTTTTCAGTTTGACACGAATGTGCCCCCCTTGATCACGCTCGTCTCCACTGGAAATGAAGTATTGTGAGCTGTCTC
Organism: Solea senegalensis; assembly: GCF_019176455.1. Taxonomy (NCBI): domain Eukaryota; kingdom Metazoa; phylum Chordata; class Actinopteri; order Pleuronectiformes; family Soleidae; genus Solea; species Solea senegalensis. The sequence continues at coordinate 11,232,030 of NC_058031.1, read as the reverse complement.
TTAATTATCCACATGTGCACTCTTCCATTAGATAGCACTATGTCCCGGGAGCAGACAGTTCACCTGGCAGCACTGGTGCTAGTGCATCAACTGAATGGCTGCTCATTCACTCTGAATGGGACAGCATTGACTGTTGCCATACTGCACTGTGGCTCTGTTGTTTTGCCAATCAAATCACATTATGCAAATATTCCAGGACAGACGCTTGCCAATCCGATCAATTTTATGTGTTTAAGCTCAAGGAGTCCACACGAGGCAGAGTAAATCCAGCCATGGTGGACACCCAGTCACCATTCAAGGCCGTCTATTCCCTTGCCCCCCCCATACCTCTCTTAAACCCTGACCATTAACGCACCGATCTACACTCTATCCACCTCCATGTCTAACATGACTGCCTCCACAGCTCTGGGTCTCTTTCCTCTTTCACATCCTGTCTGAAAACACATCTGTTCACGCTAACATATTCACTTTGATTCGTTTTATGTACCCATCTGCCTCTAGCCCCTCTGTATATAATGCTTTTATGCATTATCGACTGTTGTTTTTTTACACTACTGTTATACGTCATGTTTCTTAAAAACTGGGTCCGTAAGGTGACCTTGAGGGCTTTATAAAATGTGTTATTATTACCATCTCTTTAGCAACGTTAGCAAGTCTTGCTACGAAGTTGGCCATGAAAGACAGTGCTCAGTAACTTCAGGCAACTACCTCGGGCACCACGAGTCAGGCCCCCGCACAGACGGGTGTAGGGCCAACACATACATATGTATGAATACAGGGCAAAGCTGTGGCCTTCTGCAGGGGCAGAGATCGATTTTTCCCTTTCAATTCAAGTCAAGTCACTTTTATTTTTATCGCCAAACATCACAAACACAGTTCGCCTTGAAGGGCTTTACAGTCTGAACAACAAGTGACATCCTTGTCCTCGTCCCTCTGTCCTCATCCTTCTGTCCTCATCCCTCTGTCTTCATCCCTCTGTCCTCGTCCCTCTGTCCTCATCCTTCTGTCCTCATCCCTCTGTCTTCATCCCTTTGTCCTCCCTTTGTCCTCATCCTTCTGTCCTCATCCCTCTGTCTTCATCTCTCTGTCCTCATCCTTCTGTCCTCACCCGCTGTTTTCTTCCTCTGTTCTTATCCCTCTGTCCTCATGCCGTTGTCTTCATCCCTCTGTCCTCACCCCCTTTCTCATCCCTTTGTTTTCATCCCTCTGTCCTCACCCCTCTGTCTTCATCCCTCTGTCCTCATCCTTCTGTCTTCATCCCTCTGTCCTCGTCCCTCATCCCTCTGTCCTCATCCTTCTTTCCTCATCTCTGTCTTCATCCCTTTGTCCTCATCCTTCTGTCCTCTGTCCTCACCCCTCTGTCCTCATCCTTCCGTCCTCATCCCTCTGTCTTCATCTCTCTGTCCTCATGCTTCTGTCCTCACCCCTTTCTCATCCCTCTGTTTTCATCCCTCTGTCCTCATCTCTCTGTCTTCATCCCTCCATCCTCATCCCTCTGTCCTCACCCCTCTGTCCTCATCCCTCTGTCCTTATCCCTCTGTCATCATCCCTCTGTCTTCATCCCTCTGTCCTCACCACCCTTCTCATCCCTCTGTCTTCATCCCTCTGTCCTCACCCCTCTGTCTTCATCTTTCTGTCCTCACCCCTTCTCATCCCTCTGTCTTCATCCCTCTGTCCTCACCCCCTTTCTCATCCCTCTGTCCTCACCCCTTTCTAATCCCTCTGTCTTCATCCCTCTGTCCTCATCTCTCTGTCCTCACCCCTCTGTCCTCATCCCTCTGTCTTCATCTCTCTGTCCTCATCCTTCTGTCCTCACCCCCTTTCTCATCCCTCTGTTTTCATCCCTCTGTCCTCATCTCTCTGTCTTCATCCCTCCATCCTCATCCCTCTGTCCTCACCCCTCTGTCTTCATCCCTCTGTCCTCACAAAAAATAACAACATTTATACTATTTATTTACTTGCTAATTTGTAATTCAGATAATTATATACTATTACATTGATGTGACCTAAATGTGGATTTTCAGTCACATTATAACTTCTTCCACAAATGCAGGAACCAAATGAAGGTAAAGTATTCATAAAAACATTCCAAATCATCAATCACTACTTCAAAAATAGACAAGGTTTAGTACTTAATAAAAAAGTGTGGTTGAAGGAGAAGTTAAATAGTGAACAATGTCAAACAAAACACATAAGAGATAATGCTGGCTGCTTCAAAAAACACTGAAAAGACAAATTAGTAAGAAACTGAGATTTTACACTAAAGTTAGTGGAGATAATGAGACACAGGTGAGAGAGCTACAAAGTAAAGCCAGTAGAAGACAAAAAGTGGAATAGAAACCCAAAAGTACAATCCAAGTCCAAAGACAACTTTCAACAAGAAAATCCTCAATGTCCACAGTGTCCCACAGCGGCACAACATGACAAATCTATCATTGTTAGAAGGACTTTGGGATGGAATCAAAAGCTGAGGACAGTAAGTGGACAGCAAGTAAAAATAAATCAAAGATAACTTGATGAACAAAATACCATCCTGGGTCACGTGATTATAACTGAGCCGTTTCAATCTGTCCTGGTGAGTGAAACCCTCATGACTTTTCCTGTTGCAGTGTATTGTGTGTAAATGAGCCAATGGGAGTGTCGTCTGGTCAAGATGGGGCCGGACTAGAGAAGGAAAGCTGGGGGGGTGAAAAACAACCGTTCAATAGTGGGTGGACAAATATGACCTTAAAATGATGATGCAATAAAGATATTCATGGTGATACTTCACTGAACTTCAAAGTAAAAAGTGTTTGTTTTGATATGGAGCGACGCATCGTTCACGATGATAACATTTATGATGCAAACACAGAGAAATACATCTAAAATCAACTAACTGTAATTTAAACACCTCACAATCTCATATACATGTATATATATATATATATATGTATATATATGTACTTTTATGTTGAGTGTAATACATTTAATAAAGGGAAAATTACAAACATTTTCATTATAACAAGATGTTAATTGGTGGGCCACATGTAATCGACTGGGGGAGTTTGACACCTCTGATTTAGATGATTCAAATAAAATGGTGGATAGACGACACCGTATGTGCTACAAATATAGTGTTTGACCAATATTTTACAGTTAAATGTCTACAAAACTGGTGTAAAAAGCTAACACACCAGTAGCAATGTTAATTTAAAGAATGATACCTTAATAGCAGCGTTACAATACTGTAAATATACAATCATTTGTAATTTAAGAAATACAAATTTGATAATTGAATGCTATACATTTTGCTTCATTAAAGGTAAACAAATAAAAATGATATACAACATAGTCCTATGTTACATTAATGTACGGACTATCATTTTAAGAGTAATGGAAAAATCGTTTTTAATATACTATGATTTGTATTTAAAGAATTAAAAATGTGTAACAACTTAATGCCATACATTCGCCACAGTTAACGAATTTGTACATTTATCATAAAACATCAAATTAGCGGTGAAAACATTTACTATACGTATTATTTCTCTTTTTCTGCAAGGCCAAGGTGAATTAAGTGAAAGCTTCTAAATAACTATGAAACATACAGTACATTTAGAATTCATCATACAAATAAAACGTCCAGTAAAATTGAACAAATTATTGAAAAAACTAAAACTTTTGTGCAAATGTCCTTTTTTTATTGTTGATTTAATAATTCCAAATGACATTCTAAAAGTAAAAACCCACTTAATATTTCCTGTTTGACCTCATTACTCCCCCTACACTCTCTGAGTACATATTTTTATGACACCTCCTTAAACATCCATCCATTTTCTACCGCTTTATCCTCAATGTGGTGGAAACTCAGCGCTGACACTGCCCCCTCTCTTCCCCTCTCCTGGCCATGTGTACTTGTTTTCAACAAGCCGCGGAGCCATGTCCATGCCGGTTGGAATCCGTTTTGCATGCATCTTGCCATTCATAAAAAAGCCGCACGTGGCCCCTTGCACAGTGGTTTCATCCTCCTCTCTTCCTCCGACAGCATTTTTCTCTTATAGTGGTACGTGGCTAGGTGGGTGTGGGTGTCATGTTGTGAAGCAATTTGTGTTTCTCTCGAGATTCTGTGGAATCCAGGTCAGCTGTCCTGATCTCGCAAGGCTGGTTTTCCGTTAACACATGGTAGAGGCCGCCCCCCAGTCTCCTCGAAACAATCCATTTAACCATCACAATAAGAGGCTGGAGCTGTTATATTAGCGAACCATAATTCACACCAGCACAAGTAAAAGATTATCTTCCTCTCTCCGAACTCTCCTTTAGATCCCGCAGATCAGCTACGCGTCAACAGCTCCGGAGTTGAGCGACGACCGCCGCTATGACTTCTTCTCGCGGGTGGTTCCTCCGGACTCCTTCCAGGCCCAGGCTATGGTGGACATCATCCGAGCGATGGGCTGGTCGTACGTCTCCACCATCGCCTCAGAGGGCAGCTACGGAGAAAAGGGGATCGAGGCTTTTACGCAACTCTCCAAAGAAGCAGGTAAGGAAAGATGCCACCTGCTGGACACTCTATAAAACTGTAGTTTTATAAAAAAAAAAAGATCTATTTGTCTGATTTAAAATAAAGTCTCACATTTCCGTTTTCCAGTTTACCACAAAGCCTGTCTTCGGTGTATGAAACATGGGTCTGTTTGGTAGCTTGTGCCTTTCTTGTCCCCAGTGAGTCGTGGAGTGTTACTGGAAATGGAGACAGAGAAGCAGCTTGTAGCCGAGATGCCACACGACAATAATGAGCATTGTCTGTATCCGTGCCACTGTGGGTTTTGTTTTTTTTTGGGTTTTTTTTTTGTTAACATAACCGTTTTAGCTTTTCGCTTTACTGCAAAATGTAGTTGAAGATGGACTGTCTGAGAATGTTCTAACGTGGTCTCTTTGGCCAACTGAGTGGAAAAAGAGAACGGCCTGGCAACCGGTCATGTGGGAGAGTTTGGTTTTACATTCTGTTTCGACAAAGCAATTTTTTTTTTGTGCTTGCTTGTGAGAATGCGGGGCTCTGAGGGTGTTAATGATGGTTAGGCAGTTCAAACTGCTCTGGTCTGGTTGTGTGTATAAGAGCTGCAGGGATCTGCAGTTTCAGATACTTAGTCTTCTCTGAAACAAAGGCCGGCCTCCTCGGTGGACGTCTCCATACATTCTTCTAAGAAATCATATGATTAAACAGAGAGAGAGAGAGAGAGAGTGCCACCACTGAATGGTCCATAATGCACGCTATTAGGATCAGTCTACTTTGTCCTGTAATGCAGCATTAATGGTGTTGTTGGTTTAATGTGGCAATGATCTTTGTCCAGGCTTAATACTTCAATTCTTATGTTTATGTTTGGATTTGCCGAGGTTATCAGGAGTTTGAGGGGTACTTACAGCACCGCAGTCATTCACATTGTGCTTTTGCCAGTGACTGGGCTGAACATTGTGCACATGCTTGACTCACCTGCCTTTTCCACATGGATGCAGTCGTTGACATGTGGCGGTACATGTGAACCGGCAGTCACTTTCGTAGGAGGGTACATTTCAACAATCACGTCGGGCGGCGTTGTTGTACACAGGACTCTTGAATCTGCTACTTTAGCAAGGACTCAGTCTGGAAAGTTAAGAATGTGGACGTTTGATTTGTAACAGGTCATAGTGCTATATCATCACCGGTCTAGCCAAGTCTATGACATCTTAACAATATGTCCCCAGCTTTGTCTCACACTCACACAGGCTTTCCGCACCAAAGCCCGTGGACGAAATCAGCAATTGCACATGACGGCGCACAGCTGTGGTTGATCCACTGCTGCTGTCAGCAGTGAGTTAAATGTGGGATCTTATGACTTCACCTTTTATAAATGTGTCTCAGTGACATAAACTTACCATATGGAGAGTTTTGGACTTTGGTGCAGGAGAGCGAGCCGATCACAAACTTCCTGCTGTAGATAGATATCATAGATGTAAGTCGGCTTTTTGTTAAAGGAATACTTCGCTAACCCAACTCGTAGGTGGGGCGGGACCTCATTCACAGAATTTAAACGTCATCTTTCAAAAATACTACTTTTCTTTAGGGCTGGATGATATGGCCAACAATAATTATCATGATACATATGAGGCATTTGAAGATTGCTCTTGTTTTTGCTCTTGAGAGAAAGTTGAAGAAACCACTCCTGCGGTTCTAAATGTCTTTGCCAAACAGAGAAACGTTGCATGCAAATATTTTACATTCAATTCCAGCTAAACAGTAAATCACAAGGAATTTGCTTTGTTTATTGGTGCAAAACAAGAGCAAAAATCAGGGAATTAAAGACAACTTGTGCAATCAGAATCTGGATAGAGCAAAGCGGCTGTTTATAATGTATAATTATATGATTATCAATTGTATGTCAGCTCTAATTAGAGCTCTGAAACCTATCCGGACTGTGACTCAACCTTGATGACTCGAACTCCTCTTCGGTGACTCAGACTCAAAGACAGGGAAGTCGTGACTCAAGTCAGAGTGAGACTATAAACCTGCAGGGGTTTTTAAAGCAGAAAGGCAATAAATAGGTTACGTGTTCAAATTCCAATTCCATTGCTGGGGTTTTAAAAGAACATTATTGGTCGGGGTTTGGGAAATGACTCTCCCTTATTCATAACCGCACGTCCATGCAACAAGTACTATCCTGCTTCTCACCCACATCTCCGTGGATCCCTGTCCATTTCCTATAAATCTGCTGGGAGTGATCTCTGTGCGGAAACCTCTACAATGGCGGAAAGCTAATGATATCCCATCGGCACCGATCAGAAGTCCAACAAGCATGAATATTTCATCTGTGTGCATTCACGTCCGCCGTGATCACTCATTAAAACTTTAAGAAGCTGTTTGTGGCTACGTAATTTGCATGGAGAGAATGAGAGAGACACAAACACGCAGACAAAATTGAGCCGGCGTTGGAACAAAGAGGGGGGGAAAACCTGCTTTAAGGCTCATTCTGAAGTTTCATTTCATTTTATATCCTGATAAATACACTTTCCTCCAGCTGTTGTTTTCAAATGCATTTTATTTATTTCTTTTCTTCTTCTTTTTTTTTGCAGAAACCATAATGATTCATGAATTGCTGCACAAGGGGGAATGGAATCCTAAGCCTCTGTTGTTGTTGTTGTTGTTGACTCATCCTGTTGCTTCTGAGCTGCAGTCACTTTGCAATATGATGTATTCATATACAAATAAGAATTATATCCTCTAAAGGAAAGCTTCCCGCACCCAAGGCATCTTATCAGTAATAAACACATTAATTATGTAATAGCACGTCTATACATTCACAGGATTCACTCAAAGGCAGCAGTTCTGCAGCAGAACACAGTGAAAAGGATTGAAGCGAGGGAGCAAACATCTCGGTGAATATCTTGGAAATAAGTGTGTGCGCGTGAATGCATTAAACATGCGTCGTTTCTTTTTGAGCAATCGCTAGACTGCACATCGCCAGCAGCAGCAGCAGCAACGCTGTTGGATGGATGTTGTTGCAGCTTCTCCCACGAGTTGATCAATGGGACCTTGAGCAGGATTTTGTGGCTGCACTGTTCGGTTGCAGTGAAATGTCAGATGCATTAGTAGGATTCTCGCTTCACCACTTCAAGGAGATCCATCTAGCAGACTAATGCAATATGGCTGGCCATTACCCCAAGCTGAGACTGGAGTGATGGTCAGCTTTTATTGATCCCTTCTGTTTTCTCTAGTCTTTTTGTTTTTTTTTCCCCCCACTCTCTCGCCTCTGTTCAGACGCCGCTTCAGCGTGCACCTTCATCCCGACTGCAGGTGAAGCTGGCAGAGATGAATCTTGTTTGTATTTTTCTGTGTCTGCGTCTGGACCGGAGCCACGGCGATTGAGTTCAGTGTTCCCATTTAATCAAAAGACTTGCATTTGACGGAAAAACCTCCGACATAATATCCCCGCGGAATTGATTGCAGCGAGTTGCCAACATGATGCTTTCTTAGATCAAATTTGAGCCGTGAGGGGGGAAAAAACAAATCTGCCAGTAAAGTGTAGCACTTACATTTCACAGCAGGAATGGACTGGGGGGGGGGAAGAACCTGATGCATCTGCAAACAGCGTAAAATAGACTATTACTTGACCCGTGGACATTACCGAGTCCCTGAACAGCAGAGTATTGAAGGTTCTCACAGATGCCGCATATGAATGTCAGCTGCATGTCAACCCATCTCGATGAGCTCCCACGTGTTGACGCGGGGGAAACTGGAGGGAGCAGCGCTGCCTTTTGACTGTCAAGGTGATAAATATAATTGCCGCACCGTGGCTTCCCTGGAGGATGGAGTTAGGAGGGTGTAGTTGAAACCATTTGAATCCAGAGCTTCACATTTGAAGGGATTTGTATTCCTCCAAGCTAAATGGCAATCCTGGATTCCTTGCCCCGAGGAGTATTTTCAGAATCGAGGGTGCTGCGGATGAATAATTGACATGGTTAATGCAGTGCATGACCTTTTGCACTCAGACTGATAAGTTGAGAACATCCGAGACCTGATGAATTCATCCATCGTGATCATTAAGCTGCCGCTGATACATGGATCAAATGTTGAGCAGAAAGTATGGGTGCTCATACTGTGGTAGGATCGTATTGTTGCTAATTGAGTAAGGTGCGGCTAAAAAAAAAATGTCAGTGTCGAATTTCTTATTTCTTAAAGCTCCAGAGTGTCATTGCTGTTGTCAGAACACTGCTAGCGTAGACATTAAAGGTATTTTCTGAACGTTTCTCAGCTGTTAGAATCTAAAGCTCCGAAATAAGCTGCTAGACGTTGAGCTTCTGCTGTAGAACACGCACACTCAAGTTATTATTATTATCATTATTATCATAAAACGGTGTATTTGTATGTAACCTTTAGTGTCAGGCGATCAAATCTGGCCCTTGTTATAATAAAAAAGTTTGAACGCCTCCGCACGACAGCTTCCAACATAAACAAATATCTGTCAAATGAGTTTGTGCCATGATGCTGATTAAGCTCATCCGCTCCTGCACACATGTATTTATATACCTCGTTTAAAAACAACCCCTGTTGCCTCAAATTGCTTTACACGGAAGCAATTAAACACAATAAGGTAAAAGTCACCAAATAAAATGAGTAAAAACACAGTGTAACAACCATGTAAACAACACATAAAATACGATTCAAAATAAAAGACAAGCTCACCTGTTATTAAAAGCAAATATATAGTTTTTTTTAGTAAAGATTTAGAACATTTCTTGTGTCTGATTGAAAACATGAAGAATTGAATTGTCCACTGCTCAAAAAACCCTGTTCAGGTCTGATAGTATGTTTAGTCAGGCTTCTTTCTTCTTCCTGAGAACAACAGGTGATGAGTCGATCCTCCTCTGACACAAGGAACTTTTATTTTGTCACGAGTCGAGCATCAGAACCGCGCGCTGCAGATCGCTTGCGAGAGTGTGTTGCTGCCGAATCCCCCAACAACTCTGCCCTCAGACAAGCAGCTCTATACTTTTTTCTTTTTTTTTTTTCTTAAATATTTTTATTGAGAAATATGGCACATTTACAAAAACAGCACTGTAAGCCACAGTTGTGAAAACAGAAAAAAAAATTTTTTTTAATGTAATCACAAAGGAGTAGTAAGAGAACCATATTACTTTCTTGTTTTTTTCCCTTTTTCAAGGTGAACAAAATCCAAACAAATTTTTATAAAACATACATTTTTTATAAAAAACAAAAGGAGAAAATGAAATAAATAAATAAACTAACACAACACATAATCAAACTAACTACCTACAGGGGGGACCGTCAATCGAGAGATAAGGATGAGCTCTATACTTTTAAAGGATATCTGACATCATCATCCTATACGTCACGTTTGCCCATATATTGTAGCTTCAGTCTCCCATTCTCCCATCCCCATTGTACGACAACATATAGTGCACGTGAACCCAGACTCCATTCCATCATGAGGAACCTTCTGCTCCTCAATGCATTGAAGTTTACATCTTAAACATCTTCAAGACACAATGTAGCTGTGTTAATGTGTTCATCTAAGACGCGTCCAGTACAACTTTCAGTGACACCGTTCTACTTGAAATGCCAGTAGTTACAGGATTGGTCAGACAAACAAAGCTGGTGCACAGTCCTGTCGTGTGACACCATTTCTGTTCACAAACAGCAGAAACAACAAACGTCGTCCAAGTTGCACACCGCAGCTTTAAACAAGCATGCACGTACTCGTCTTCATTCTCCTCACACACGCCGACTGTAGGTGACAGCTGCACTGTACACTGTTACTATACTATCCCACTTCTTGGAAGACTTTAACAAGTTGTAATAAAACACTCGCCTGTGTGGGAGCCTGACATTTATCTGTCCCACATCACACATCTCCAGCTCAGATAGACACGCGGCTCCTCTTTAAACCTTCAGCTGGATTCCAGGACTCTGTCATGTCCATATACTTCACCATCCAGTGACAGGTGAAGTCAGCGCAACTGTCCTGAAAGCACCGACACACACCAGTTGCATGGCACTCACCGTCGCCCCTGCCTCATCGTGCCGCTTCAACTAAAAGACTGACCATCTGACTGACTGACAGATGAGGCATTCTGCAGGCATTCAATAATTTAGCCTCCACTGCACAACCACCGGTCTGCAGCCTTTAAGACGGTCTTAAGCCCACAGCAAGTTCAGCTCTGCTGCTCTCTCTCTCTCTCTCTCTGTGGAGATGGGCTATGCTCCAGATGCTTCTTATCTTCATCTGTGGCTTGTGTGGTCTCTCTTTGTATTATTGACTGTTGTGACCCATTATACATCTCTATTCTGGACTGTTATGTCATTAGGTATATGCTGAGTATCACAAAGAAAGCTCTTAACATGACAAGGGATCTGTTTCATCCGTAGCGCCTCTAATTTGAGCTGCTACAGGCAGCAGGCACAAAGAAAGTTCTCAGAGAAATCAGTTGTTAGTCAAATTGTTAAACTGAATTCCGTCGCCTCTTACTGACCTATGCGTTCTCTTTTGTTTTTATAGTATTTGTACTTTATGATGTGATGATTTTGTGTGGAGTCATTGTGAACAGTAAATCTCAGCCTATGTCATAACAAAGCTAATGCAAAGTTGTGGCCTGAGTCGCTTAAAATGGAAGCAACAACTGAATGGAAAGACTTCTGCTCTTCAGTGTCCTTCACGTGAAGCCCACCTCAACCTTTTTACCGGGGGTAAAAATCTGTCAGTAATTGATTCCCCTTTTTCAAGAATTCTGGAGTCGACCAAAGCCGCATTCTCGTCACGCCATGTGTCTGCAGAGTGAAAGCAAATCACTGGCAGATTCAGCTGGGTTCACTCCAGCTAATTAATTCCATGATAAGCTTTTAGCATAATGTAAATAGTGATCTGAGATAGAACTGCACTTAGACACCACCTCACTTTCCAGCCTCGGGGGAAATCTGACCCATGACAAGAGACTAATCAAGGCGCAGTTAAGAAGCAGAGGGCAGTCCTGATGCCTGTTCTACTGAACATCTACACATACACATACACTACACATTTCTAGTCCAGCATTGGTAACAACTGCCTGCCCAGGGTGAGAAAGTGAATGTTTTCAAATCAAATCCACATTCAGTTTGAAACCGTCTTTTAGGATGTACGTTAAACAGCACATGTGACCCAGGCTTTATACTTAACTGTGAAGAAAAGGGGTTTATTTTTTAAATTTTCTTTTGTAAAACATACATGTGAGAAGCAGTTTGTATATTTAAAGGTCCGGTGTGGAACATTTAAGAGGGTTTATTGCCAGATATTGAATTCACTACCAAGAAGTACCTTTGTATAAGTGGTTAATCACTTTAAATTATTAGATTCTTGTAGCCTTAGAATAATTCGTTTATATGTACTTAAGCGTGGTGCTTTGCAAAGGCTGCCATCTTGGACTACCATGTTTTTGGATAGCAGCCCTAATGGACATTATTTTAAAGCAGTGGAAGAGAACAGAAGAGCGGCTCCGCCCACTTAAATTAGATACATAAACCAACAAAGGAGGAGGAGGAGAAAGAGTCAGAGAGTGGACAGTTGTAAAAAGTGTTTACATTCTTTCTGGTACGTGAAGGCTACCACATTACCCTGATGTACTTGGGGAAAGGAAGGGAAGGATTTATTCCTCGGAGATAAACTCCGGACCCACAGCAGACTCACAGACAGGAAGCCGGTGATGGGGTGAACAGAGTCAACGGAGGCTTGAGAGTGATGTAGGTTCCTCCTGGGGGATTCTCAACAGGATGAAGTCATGCAGGAAAAAGCAGGAGCAGGTTTGGGATAGGTGGCTGAGCTTTGGTCAGGCGGCAAGGAAACAAAAAAGGCTAAATGCTTCAAACAAAAAAGCCAAAAACTCTGCCTCTCACACGAGTAGAGCCAAAATACTACCACAAACAATCGGACCATGAAGTGACGAGATGATGTCGTGCATGTGATGAGCAGGAGCCCAGGTGAGGGAAGCGACGGCCACAGCGATTCAGCGAAGATAAGGCAGTGGACACTGGATGGATGTTTCCAGCGGTGTCATAAAAATATGTACTGTAGGGGGAGCTCTGTAGAGAAAAAGGCAAAAAAGCGTTTAAGTTTTCCTCCTTGCATTAGAATACAGGGTAGCTCATATATTAGTTGATGATATCTCAATCACAATTTGATGATTCAATTCCACAAACACAGCAATTAGCTCTTTCTCCTGAATCAGGCCCACTGCCTACTCTGCAAAGCAACCAAAGAATCTGAGAAGCTCACATTTTGAAGCCCTAACACAGACGTCACCTGCAACCAGGCACCTGTTTGATGACACCAGCTGTCAATCACATTGCCACTCCCATGTGCGGTGCTTTATTGTCTATTTCCGTCTCCCCGGCTAAATGATTACTGATGTTATAAATCAAGTGAGAAGCTCATTTTCCCATAGACCTTGATTTAAACGGGGCTCTTTTTGTAACCAGTGGAATTGCCCCCTGGTGGCCATTTAGTATACTCTTACCTCCATGTTGTCTTCTGATCTGTGCTCAGGACAGAGTGCCTTGATCCCAAAATCTTAGTATTTAACAACCTGGTTGCAAGACTCAACTATAAAACATTTTTTTTTATATAGTGAGTCAGCCTACTGCAGCTTTAATTTGTCTGCATATTCTTGTGTTTTATTGCTATTTATTTATTTATTTGAGAGTTTGTGTGTTTGTGATACGTGCCTGCAGGCATGTTGTCCCCCCGGAGCTACAAACTGCAGCTAATACACCAGAATCAGATGTTAAGCAGTGGAAGCGCAGTGTCATACTGTGGGATTTATGGCTGAAATCAACTGAAATCCCTTTTCTAGAACTCAGCGCTATAGTGCTGTCCCTCTGAGACGTAACAGTGCTGGCTGCTCTACACAAATTACCCCAAACCTTTTCCACTTTAACAGGATACCGCCATGCCTGGAGCAGAGGCTCGGACAGTGGCGGGGATCCCCATTTAGTGTGCAGATCGCTTGCGAAGGACAGCGGCAGGCCGCTCTCGAACGTTCCCTCGCACCAGGGCGCGTCTCTAATTCCCGCCTATTGATAGTCGGAGATGGATCGTTAAAGGAGAGTTCTCATTTTGCGATCTTCTGCCTTTAGAATTGCTACAGTCAACTGTGAGTGGAGATGTGTGATGTGCCAGTTCAAAGCTCTTCATATTGAGGTAATGAGTCTGAGGAGAGCAGCAATTAGCAGATTTTTTCCATTTCTCTGTCTACTCAGGGAAATTCACACTGAAAGGTTATTGGGTAGGCTATTAAAAAACCTGAGTGGGAAAAAACTTTAATTAGTTTACGTAGAGATTTGCTGTTGACTGCGGACACTGCATGCTGATGTTCTGGTCCAGGCCTACACTTGTTAGCATGACCTCACACACTGGTGATTTACCCAGAGCAGAGTGATTCATCTGGATGATATTTGACATTTTATAATAATTAGCATTACATTTTTTTTGATGATGTATTTAATGTTTAGTCCTTTTTTTTTTTTTTTTGACGTTTGGCTCCTCTCTGTGTAGGGGTCGCCAAAGTGGATGGACCACACACACATGATTTAGCAGGGATTTTTACACCGGATGCCCTTCCTGACGCAGCCCACTGGGATCAGTGGAGAGAGCTCGTTTAAAAGCAGCATTGTTGACCAAAGTGCTGCACAGTAATAAAGCAAATAAACACAAACAGAGCACAATACACATCACATACAATTCAGATTCCATTCCAGAGATGTATATAATATTTAATTAATACCTTGTTGTTGTTTTTTTAAATATGTTAGTGGATTGGAGAGAAGGAAAATTGTTGAAAATTGTTAAAACCAAGAAGTGGTTTATAAGTGCATCACTCATTTTCCATCATCTGGACAACATGTTGTTACTCTTTATATTGTGTTGGTTTGTTATATACAAAAAAGTGGCTCCTCGCGTGAAACGTTTGTCTGATAATGGACTGTTGAATATAAACCTGAAGACAACACCATCTATTAACCTGTTCAAATAAACAGCAATAATATCTCGCGCTAAATACGGCCACTATTTAGCGACGCACGGAAGCAGTCAGTACCCTCCGTCCTGTGAAAACTCATTAGTGGTGACCTGTCTGACAATGATTAATCGTCAGTATTAATATCCTCCTTGTTTGTTATTGCTGGCTGGGCTATCTGATTAGTTGAGTTCCAAACGCGAGATGTTTGATAATGACTTTAAATGAAAAGTCAATGGAACGCTGTTGGATTTCCACAAATCCATAATATGAAATCTGTAGCTTTACGTCCCTGTTGGATGTGGATTATTGGATTTCTTATAGCAGATATGTTTATAACTCTCTGTCTGTGAAATGATGCTGCACGGTGCTCAGTCGGGAGGCGCAGTTGGAGTGTTATATTGCACGCTGCTGCGGTTTCCCGATCATTGCCAAAATGCAAATGTATACACTGGAAAGACTATCATTTAAACTGCATACCGAGCATGACAGCATCATCGCAATCTCGCTTATGTGCTCAGATGTGTTTTCATTTCCTCACAAAAATAAAAGCAACTATTGCGACCTCAGGCTGTACGCACATGTGTGTTTGTGCACGTATGTGAGCTTCTCCTATAGGCCTAATCATTTCTTCCTCTTTCTCTTTTTTTTCCCCGATGAAAAGGTGGAATCTGCATCGCCCAGTCTTTGAAAATTCCACACAACCCCAAGCTGGAGGATTACGACAAAGCCATCCAACAACTGCTGGAAACGCAGCACTCGCGGGCAGTCGTCATCTTCGCCAGTGAGGAAGACATACGGTGAGGAGCGCGTCGCGTTATGTCTTCATCCGTGTCACTCGGTTGTGTTGCCGACTCGCCACGTTGAGCTCTTTAATCTCCGCGTATCAAGCTCCTGAAGACAGGCTCGAGGCACAGATTTACCATGAGCGGAGGACGTCTGCTGCGCAAACATACACCCAGCAACACACCCAAAGCCTCGCAAGCAGGAGTGGGAATACAGATCAGATATTGTTTCATTTACTGTGTCTGTTGGGGGGAATATTTATGTAGGCAAACACACAATCAAACATTTATACCTGTAAATTCGGAAGTGAGAGTTCCAGTGACTTCAATGATTCTTACTCCCTGATCTTATTACTTTTTAAATGAGAGATAAAAATAACGTCTTTGCTCAACCTCAACACAAAACATCATTAAAAAAACAATAGGTTCCCTCCTTTGTTTCCCATCATTAATGAGAAGAGGAATAAGATCTTCTTGTAACCGCTTTTCCTTTTACAGCAAGCTCTTCCTTTGTGTAATAATTGTTAGATTGCACACACACACACACAGAGACAGACACACACCCTCTGTGCTTTCTACTAATTCACATATGGATGCCCTTGCAGGGGAGTTCTCAATGCCACCAAGAGGGCCAATCAGGTGGGCCATTTCCTCTGGATTGGATCTGACAGCTGGGGGGCCAAGAGCAGTGCGATCCACCAGCTCGAAGACGTAGCAGTGGGAGCCATCACTATTCTGCCAAAACGCTCCTCCATCAAAGGTACACACACTGAGACTGCCATACAACTGTATTACACTAACTATTCTTTCTTTGTTAATCACGTGTGCTCTAATGTGAACATATAATTATGGGATGTCCTGGTGGCCAAAACATCTGATGACGAGGTTTTGACCTGGGAGGACCTTTTGGAGGACGAGTGTGGAACGTGGTTAATTGGCATTCACTCCTGACTCACTGACTCAGCAATGCACACGACTTCAGCTCCAATCATCATCAGTGCGATGACAAAACCTGGGTGAACACGTCATTCCTCCCTCATCGTTTTTTTGGCAGCACAACAAATTCCCGCATGGTGTCTGGTGCGGCCCTATGATGCCGCGTCATCTTCTATCGTCTGTCCACACGTTAACGTGTAAACAGCCATTGATGTTTGCAGCGAGCCTTACTTGGATGAGGGTTCATTTCATCATTTGGATCAGTTGAAAGAGGAACTTAAAGAAAAGGTAGAAACCAAAAAAAATGCATGACTCAGTAGCACACTTCTTAATGTCTAATCAAGTAAATAATTGAAGAGAGATCCAAAAACAGCTGGCAAACACTTGTAGTCAGATAGTAAGGAATAATTAAACTGGAACCCTTGACAAAGACAAACTGGCAGAGAGAGGGGGAGAATGGGAGATGTATGTATACATATATATGTATATATATATATATATACATATATATATATAAATAAATAAACATACATATATATATATATATATATACACTAGGATCAAGAAGAAATGAGACACAGGTGGAACAGCGGGAAGTGATGACACCAGAAATGAGACAACATTTGAATTTCAAAATAAAACAGGAAATGACAAACAAATATATTTGCTTGTATGCACCAAAAAATGACATGAATAGTAATTACTGTACCATTTCACTGAGCTCCATGATTTACAAATACAAAGTAAGTGGTCCACAGTTTTTGCCATTCACCCATTCACAATTTCATACAGCGCAGCTCATTTTCTATTATACCCATTTGCACGCTGCCAGCACAGCCATCAGGAGCTTAAGTTAGCTTAAGGAGTTAGTGTTTTGCCCAAGGACACATCGGCATGTAGACCTGCTGAGCAGGGAATCGATCTGCTCTACCACTGATCCACCGTCGCCCAAGTATACCCAGTATTTTCAGTGTGAAAGAGGCTTTACAGCACAAATGCAACCTTTAAACACTTCGAGCAAACCCGAAAACAGAGTCCTGCTTTTTTTTCTGTGGTGGTGTTGCGAGCTTATTCAGCCTAACCTCACTGAAATAGGATGGTCAAAACAATAGAGGGATCCGTCTATTTGCAGGCGAGTGTGGAGACTCAATAAACTGTGCCATAGAAGAAGAAGTAAAACAGTGAAGTTACAGCAAAAATAGATGTAGATTTATAGGGTTACAAGATTCACAGTGATAATCACTTAGTGGAATAGGTGAATCCATTACAGCATAGATTCCTGGTACAGCTCACATTCACACATCCTGACCAAGAACCAGAGAGTACAGTCACAGATATTCAGCTTGCACCGTTGGGAGAAAACAGTCTAAAAAGGAATACATCGACATAAATCATGCCATGTTGTGAGTCCCATCTTCTCCCTGAGCTGGGACAGGATGGTACCTTCTGTAAACATAGAGAACCGCTGAATCTAGAACATTCAAGACCCTTGTTAGGCATATATTATACTTCAGACAGAATATCAGACATTTAAAAATCCCAATAACCACGTTGTTAGTGTAATTTTCTTTATGTATTTATTTATTATTTTCACACATAATACAAAACAATAAAATAAACCTGTAGTATGAGTGAGGGTGGAATATTATTAATATTCATTACAATACAATGGTAATAATTATAATATTCTCTTTAGTTTCCTCTTGTACATGTCACACAAAAGATAATTAAGTTGACATGTGTGATATGAAGTGGCGGTAAATCATTACTTACTATGTTAGATGAATTCACCCAGCACTTTATTGTTTTTTAGGTGAGGCATTGTTGAAATTAGGTGTGCAATCATATACAGTTATACAAAGAATAATATAACACCTCCACTGACAGTAGCACAAATTGAAATTTGTTTTCCAAATTGATCGCAGTGATTTGTGTAAAAATCAAATACTAAATGTCCCCAATTGTAATAATAATAGCTGGTACTTTGTGAAAATGGGAAACGTCTGACAGAATTATAACTATGAATTATATATATGGTTGATTATTTACAACGCCATCCACTGAGTCACAATTGAGATGACAGTATCTTATTGTGGACTTTACTTACAGACGAGACCATCATTAATGTCTCTCCATATTCATTAAATACAATTTAACAGCAGCACACACTACATCCCCCGGGTTGCTTATTGAAACATATAGCAGATACAGGGGGAAATTAATTTAGAGTGTTCTTCTGGCCTCTCGAGCAAATGTTTGATCAATATTCACTCTCCTTTTCGCTCTGTCTTTGGTCTTTACTAACTTCTGAGATAAGTGTCTGGTTCTTTAGTGGCTAAATGTTCCCCAATGTTCACCAGCCCGAGTTGCTCAGTAGGTTTAGTTTGCAGTTTGAGTTTTTGGAGTAAATCAGTACGAAATATCGAAGTCAAGAAGAAAGTTACGGGTCATAAAAGCAAAACATTGAGATGTCCAGGTACAGGGAGAGGGTGAAGTGTAAGGGCACTTCAAGCGGAGATTTTTCATGGGCACACTGCAAATGGAGGGTTATGACATTTTATCACACTCAAAGGGAAATAATGTTACACCTCTTTCACGCTAAAACTAGCAGGTATAACCAGGATTTTTGAACCCAGGTGAAACTGTGCACAAAAGACCGTGGTCTGCACTGTGCTGTTTATTTTACTGCTGCAACACCTGTGCATAAAATGTGAGCTTCTTCATGACTATCCACTAAAGTTTTTATTGTACCGGCTTTTCATCCACATGGAGCCGGTGTTTTGGGTGCACTGAAATGCTATTTTAGGAAAATGATGATATCATAACCCCACCTCTATTCACCGTCTTCCTGTGTTTGTCTTTCTGTTTGACTGTATGCATAGTCATTCATACACATTTGAATTGAAAACAAAGTTGTACACAGTGTGATATGTTGCCCATGCGTGGTCTACTGCATATGATCTCACATTTTTACATTTTACAGTAAGGTATGTAGTGCAGGTGTCGTGTACAGCTATACTCTGTATTGCATTTAGTTATTGACATGAATGTGCGAATAAAGAGGAAATAAAATACAACTAGTGAACATTTTATCATGAAGCTGAGGTGTCAGGTGATAATTCTCTCTAGGTTCATCACCATATATCACCCTCTTTATATTAAACATAGAAATTCAACCATGATTACATTTCCATGTCACTGACTCACTCACGAGCTCATATAAATGCATGCAAAACAGTACAAATGCCAAAAGAAAAATGTACACTCACTTTATTTCCATCTGTCTCCCCTATTTTTACCTCAGTGTGCAATTTCTTACTTTCCTCACAATGACTTTCAACAGTCCTCAGAGAGAAAGTATGACCTTGTTCTTGCATTTGGCCGTTGGTTGTACATGACCAGACTTAAAACATTGGCTGTTTCAATATTAAATGCCGAAACCAGTGAACGCAACATTTTCACCTCTTGCAGACATCAAATATACATTGATTCATGTCAGAAAACCTCCAAAGAAAACCATGCCGTTCAAGGTCTAAAGCCTTAGTCTCTTTCATGATTTTTAACATTTCTCTGTCAATACACTCTGAGATAAATGTCATTACTGCTTGTTTTTTATGTGCTCAGGTCGTGAATGTCTTCCAATTATCGCAGCGTGGACAGTCTACCCGCCAGAAGAAAGGGAACAAAGGAAATAATATACAGCTGTGTTTGCCCGTGTATGCACAGATTCAGTATTCTGAGGATGTGCTATCTATTTAAACTTCTGTCCAGTGTCATTGTCCTAATCACCGCTCATCATTACAACCCAGGAAATATAAAAGTACACGTTTTATGAAGCCTCCCTTAATTAAGGAAGGTCCACCCAGGACAAATGTGCACTCTGGAGGCAGCAAGGAAATTAGTAATCCACCATGCATCATTGATGGTCTTTAGAAAAGAAAATAAGCTGAGTCATTCAGCTCTGATTAGGCATTATCACCACTACCCACGACTCAGCTGATATGACTGGATAACAGAGCGGAGACACAGACAGAGAAACTTTGAAATGTGAAATTCTTTTTCCTCCAGAGAGAAGTGACACTGCACCACATTTCCTGCACTGAAGTTTAGTTTTCTGGCCCATATTGGGTGGTAAAGTTGCACAAAAAAAAAAAAAAATCCACTTTCTTTTCTGTGTTGTTGCAGCAAGTTATCTCTTCTCAAGCTAATGCATCATGCAGGCATACAGGCACCTAAGCCCTATTAGGCTCATACATCATTCCTTCAATCCACTTCTGTTGTAATGGCTTTTATGAAGTGAGAAAATCCTGTTCAGCACCTACAGGACCTCACAGCCTGAGGCAACAGGCTGTGGCACCACTTACAGTCCCTGCGTTATTTATTATGCATCCTGTTTTTTAATTAATGTCATTTCCTAGATGAAAGAAAGCCATTAAAGTTCCATGGGGCTTCAGAGGAAGAGGAACCACCGTGGTGATATTATGATGAAGTAGATTCTGCTGGTGTGCTTCCAACACCTATAGCAGCCGGCGCCGCACTGCACTGCACTGCCGCTTGCCATCACGTTGCGGCGCTTCATTTCCTCCAGGTTTAAAATGGTCGATAATTGGTGCGGAACTGAGCCATTCTCATTCTTCCTCTGTTCCCAGGGTTTGACGAATACTTTACTGCGCTCACCCTCGAGAACAATCGCAGGAACGTTTGGTTTGCCGAGTTTTGGGAGGAAAACTTTGACTGCCGGCTCCTCAGCTCCTCCAAGAGAGAGGACACCAGCCGTAAATGCACAGGTACGCACGCGTGTTTTGTCATGAGCACATCCTGGGAACATTTCTGTAAAACACTAAAGGGTGATGCATTCATTTCACCCCCCCCCTGAGTCGGCTCTGATATGAACTTGACCTTTTGTTCGTATTAGAATGTGCGGAGAGTCTGTTGGGCTCTTGTCTGCAGCTGAGCCAGGAAATCTATCACCAGGTGTTTTTACCCAGTGGGTGCAGGGCAGGCTGAGTTTATTATTAGAATAATAATGCACCACGTGGTCTTAGTCATACTACAGTTACCGTCTGCTCCTGTGGCTAATGTTCTGTATCTCTACAAAATCCCCCCAATTCCCCCTTAACTCAGTCACCTTGACAGCTCAGCACAGTCGGGACATGTGTACTAACTGCTACACTTTATTTAGGGTAGAAATTACAGAGGGGAAATGACAATAAGATAAGTAAACGCCATCCGTGCCCCCATTCTGCTTTATTACCATCTTTGTGGCAGCATTAATGATAGTGTTGTTGCTCACGTCGTTGCATGTTCCTGCCAGCACTGTGACAGGCATCGCACTACATTTGTTATCTTTAGTGGATGATGCCTGCGACGGGGGGGATACTGGATTAATCATGCTTTCATACATGGTGACTGTAATAACAGTGTGACACAAAATACTGCTTTCAGAGGGTTTTTGTTTTCCTTTATCATCTTTCGTTTGGCGTCTTTTGTTGTGCATCAAAGGCGGGAGATGGTTGTCGACTCCATCTGTAAAATGACTGTTAGGTGTTGTTATCTTTCCCTCAGTACCTATATGGAAATGACTGTACACTTGTCACTGTGTTCTCTCAGGCTTTTGCATTAAGAGCGTCCACAGAGTGCATTATGCCGAGTTCAAAAGGGTTAAAGAGATCACGTGTGGGCTGAAATGTGTGTTAACGTCTGAGAAACAGGCTGAAATGAAAGCCCAGATTGCTTCTGACCTGCTTCGATTCATACAACTGTGTGTGTGTGTGTGTGTGTGTGTGTGTGTGTCCTGCAAACAACATCTGCTCCTCCACCGTAGCGTCCATGTAAATCACAACCAGCAATCACTGAAGAGGGAACTGCCTTTTTTTTTATTCACAGTTATTCTCCTGTTAATGGATTTTGTTTATCTTGAACATTATGATTATGCTGATCATGGTGATTATTGTTATTAAAATTAACCTACCTTTTTTTTTTTTGTTATCATTTCAATTCACTCTTTGAAATTCGGCTCTCTTTTTTTTTTTTTCATCCAGGAGTATCAAATGGCTAATTCGCTGTGTAACAAAAACAGAAATTCAGCAGTGGTTGTCCATTATGTATTCAGGTAGTGTCAGCAGTAGGAGGCAAAACCTTTACAGCTGCTCATAGTGAAAGAGCACTATACTGTGAGGAGGATATAAAAGAGCAAGAAGCCACTGTAGGAGAGTGTGTTACTGAAGTTCATGGTGATCTTCATCACCTCCCTGATGGGACAGATGCTGCCCATTATCCACTGCCTATCACTGTGTAATACATCACAGTAATTCAGTCTGAATCCGCTCTATTTGTCACAAACACGTTTTACTCACAGCTCAGCGTGATATTTTCCACTCGGGATTTAAATATGTCTTCTTATTTTCTTCTCTGCCACATTGTCCCTGTAGGTGTCATTCGTTCAGAATCAAACTTGAACTAATTGGATGGAAATGGTAAATGGGGGGAATAACAAAAAAAAAAAAAAAAGATGCTGAAGATGATAGAGAGTGACGAGAGAATGTTTCATGGCATATTTTTGCCTCTTAAGTTGTTTCTCTTGCTTCTCTTCCCTCAGGCCAGGAGCGCATTGGGATCAACTCCAAGTATGAGCAGGAAGGGAAGGTGCAGTTCGTGATTGACGCAGTGTACGCCATGGCCCACGCTCTCCACAACATGCACAAGGACTTGTGTCCAGATCATCTCGGCATTTGTCCACAGATGGAGTCTGCAGACGGGAAGACTCTGCTCAAGTACATACGAAACAGCAGCTTCAACGGTGAGTCACACAAACTGTGGATCAGAGGTTCGTACTATCAGCTTCAGGTTTTCTGGGTAGTTATAGTTACACCTTATACCTCACTGTAATAAACAAGTTCAAAATAGAATGCTGGCTACTTATCATGACTGCACATTGGTTCTATTTTTAATGTTTATTTCTTTGATTTAGTCCAATTAGTGTGAAGCTCCTCTGTGTGGACATCCTGTATGTGTCAGAAGATAAAGGAACAATTTTGTTTCCTTATATCTGTGATTATGCAGATTGACCTAGTAGCTTAGCTTAGCATATTTTAGGGCTTAGCTAAAAACACCTGTACATGTGTGTTTATTTGTTTTATTAACGCACTTTTCTGAAGATCCAGCCTTCATATACTGTATACATTCTATTTTTTATTCTTCACTGTTTCTTTACTTTTTGGGTTTGTGTAAGGAAAGACATTTTTGACTAATATATAATATTTGTCAGAGGATGGTGGCTCGGTGGAGGCTAGGCCCTCACCTTAAGTGCATATAAAAGGCCTATTCAATCGTGCACTTATTCAAACATACTTAAGAGTACAAGTATATTCAGTTTCTGCTGATAAGCCCTCACACGTTTTAACCCTTGGGGTGATTAATAGTGCATATACATATGATTGGAGCAAATTGGTCCCCTCTGGGAAAATTGATGTGAATGTCACCTCAGGCTACAACATGTCGGGATGCCAGAGTCGTGAGGTCGTGCGCCGAACAATAGTGAGAGATTTTTTTTACAATTTTCACCTCATAATATTAGCTGTTAATGAGTTGTGTTACTTGCAAACTCCAGCGTGGATGTTTTTACATAGTATGCCTGTGACACTTTAGGCTCTTTTCACACTAAACGTTTTGAAATGAAAAGTGAAGGTGTTACCGATAACGCTTACGCTGGCTTTGTCCCATCCCTGTTGATCAGGATACGATGTCAGAGAGCTGAAACGAGGGGAAGCGATCGTCTATAATTTATTTGATTATTGACACCTATGACGGGCTTTCCTGTGTGTGTGTGTGGATTTCCTCCAGGTTTTTCGGTTTCCTCCCACATGTCCAAAAACATGCGGCGGTTGAGTGTGAGTGAATGGTTGTTTGTTGCCCTGGGATGTGTGTGACCCTGACCTTTTGTGACCCTATGTCAGGTGGGAGTGGCACCAGCAGCCCTTACAACCCTCATAATCTATGAATTTCAAAAATGTCTGCCATGAAAAAGCCCCACTATGCTGCAAGTGTCACGATATATAGAATTAGAGTGACTTTACAACATGGGAAATAGAACCTGCATGTATGCAGCACAAGGCTGCACAGACTGACCTGATTATGAGATGTTGAGTGATCACTAACTGCCGCACTTCAAGACTTCACCCACTTTATCAGGTGCAACAGAAATATCTAATCAGCCAGTCACATGGCAGCACCTCAGTGCATTTAGACACGGAGACGTGGTCAAGACCCAAAAAATGGGAGAAGGAGAGGTGATTTAAGCGACTTTGATCTTGGCGTGCTGTTGTGTTGTTTTCAGAAAATGCTCATCCACTGGGATTTTCACAAACAGTAGACAGGGAATAAAAGATAACATGCTCTCAGAGAAAATACACTGAGGTCAAAGGAGAACGTCCAGACCAGTTTGAGATGATACAAAGACAACCTCTGACCAATCTCTGAACACACAGCATGTCAGACCATGATGAGATACAGCAGCAGAAGACCTTTCTGCACCCTTCTGTAGGTACATGTAGCTAAAGAAGTGAGTGTATGTGGACTCATGTGGAACTATGAAAATACTGTTTTGCTGTTATTTACGGACGTTTATGCCTAAATTTCAATTTTGAACATGCAATTGTATATAGTCCCCACCAAATGCACAATTTACTCCTGTTTGAATGGCATTAGCTTGTTTTAGCTAAAATAATGACTGATTCAAGTATCTTATAAGATATGTATGACCCATTTGTAAAAAAGTTACATCCTCAGTGAGCAACACGTGGAAGCCGCAGACAGGGAGAGGAAGTCAGAAAGAATCGAGAGGCGGACAAAAGCGTTTGGTCTTTTCATGGGATTGGAGTCCTGTCCTATTTATATAAAGCTCACAGCAATGTTCAAAGGCTGATTCCAGACCTTTGAATCACTGCCCACATCTTTGATTTTACTTTTATTTTTCAAGTAGGTCTGGGGGTTTTTTTGTTGATGTTTTTTCCCGCAAAAAGATTAATGAAAGCAGTATGAAAAATAGGGTCGCAGCTCTCCACAGCAACACTGTGATTCATGTGTGAGTGCATCAACAGACAAAAATACCATAAATGAGATTGAACAGTGGAATGTAACGCCGTCCCGAGATCAGATGCGAGGAGGAACCGTCTTGGAATGCGCAACACGTCAAAACGCTGACGCAGATGGGCTCCAGCAGCTGAAGACAACAGCAGGTGACGCTCCTGACACTTTATTGGGTGTCCTGTGTACCCATTAAAGTGGCTCGTGAGTGCACGTGCGACCATTCTATGAATGTACTTAAGAACTGAATAAACTATAACATGTTTTATTAATCTAAAACTAAAACCACAGAATGTAGAGCATTTGCTGTGGCGTTGCTTCCCTGCACTAATGAAAAACACGACAGCTGTGTCCACTCTTTATGACAAACTAAGCAAATCCTCGACTCGCTCCAGCTAAATATTTACGCGTCGAATTGATCCTCTCATCTAAGTCTTGGCGAGAGTTTCTTAAAATGTCTTACCAGTAATTTTCCCTCTACGTTGTCTCTGGGTATTTTACTCACAGGTGTCGTGTGACTACATCAAAGTTATATGATTTAGAGCGAAACAAAACAATGGACATAAGAGCGCGCGTCATCGCAGCGTCAGATATAAAAGTATCTAATGAATTCATTCTGCACCACCACCACCTCCTCTGCATCATATGCAGTTGCTTGTGGGCTGCCTCGTTCCAATTTGCATTCACTTTCATTTATAGTTGAAAGCACCACAACATTTTTCTGGCTCTATCAAATATTTTGAGCCACTATCATATATTATGGGTAGTACTAGTACTTGAACCTCCGCATAACTCAGCCGTGTGCAGGCAGTGATGTGGGTGATACTTAACAATTAATGGCAAGTAGCTATTAACTCCAAATGCTGTGATACGCAGGAGGCCAAGTGGGACATGAGTTTAAGACGAGACGAACCTTCATCATTACAAATGTGCTGACATGCACGTCAGCCAGTCGTCATTACAGCGTCTCATTTGAAGTGCAGTGCGTCTTCACAAAATGTTCTGGATGAAACATTTGAGCTCTTCAGAGTTAGAGAATCGCTGTATTCTTCTTGCAAAACAGCCCCGCTTTTGCAGGTATATCCTGCTTTTTTATGAGCACTACGGAACAATATGAACTGCTTGTATAAAAGTGATCACAAAGAGGAAGTATCTTGCTTCCCTGCCAGGTTAAATCAATAAATGAGAAAGTAACACAGGCATACCAGACAGGCTCTTCAAAAAAAGAGGAATGAAAATAACGAAGGTCGTGTCATTAAAAAGCTTCCGTTATGCACAAAAGGCAAAGCTCAAAGAGATGGCTGCTATCCAACCTTGCACTTTTTTTTTTTTACTTGATGTGATCCCGGTGGAACTCTCAACTTGTAGTCAGATATCAGACTAAACACGCAGACGTCCAATCAGTGTGACATCACTTGCGGGCGAGGCAGCGCCGCGCTGTCGGAGCAAGCGAGACGAGCGGCACTTGACCAGTTAAAGCTAAAACTAGACATCAGAGATTTCTCCTTAACTCTTATCTCAGAACAGGAGTTGTAGCCCAGGATCACAGGATCTGATGTTGACTGTTTAATCCCATGGCAACACTTTAGAACAACATGGAAATAATGGAGGCAGTGTGATGGTAATGCCATGTTATTTCTAGGTAACATCTAAGTTTATGATGAAGTAAATGATTTAAAATCTACTTGGCCAAGGAGAACAGAGGCAACATCACGACAGCCAGGTACACAGCCTGACGCTGCCTCCAGTTCTGAAGATCTATCCTCAAGATGACTCATATAATCATCTGTCTAATGACCTTTTAACATATTTCATTAGAATCAGGAAGGCGAGCACACTCTCCCTGGAATAATCTGCTCTCTGCTCCATCATTAACAAATGTTTTGGGTTGCTCGAGGCTCTGATTGGCATCTTAGTGGCGAGGAATGAACGCAGTGGCTTTCTCTTGGAGCCAACTTTGAAACTGAAGCTGAGTCGGTGCAATAACATGTTCTCCTAACAACTAGCCATGGCTCTGTGTTTATAATAAATATTTAAAGACTGACCAACGGTTATGGATTTCCCTCACAGGTAATGAAAATAACTAAAGGCCACCATGAGTGTTCTTCATATTAAAATATATGAGAATCAAAATTGGTAATAACCATATTACTGTGTTGAAATCCGTCCTCTCTTATGTGCCACGCGCTTTTGCTATTTTTGTTTTACTGCGCTAGTACTTGGTGATTACTATGGAAATAAGATGGTATTATCATAATTTGACTTGCCTATTACAAATTCCAACTCCACCATTACCATATTGTTACTGCATTGTCATTTAAAGTGTATATATATTTTGTATTATTGTTTTGTCTATTCTTATCAACGGAAGATGTGGTTATGTACAGAGTAAGAGCTTAATACCTTCCTCCCCAGTTTTATTCTGCTTACAGTCCTCTAATTGGCTCAATTGGCTGTTTTTTTTAATTTATTTATTATTATTGTAATCCAAACGACACCAGATCAATTTGATCAAAAGATGTGGGCAGTGATTCAAAGATCTGGAATCAGCCTTTGAAATGTTCTGTAAGCTTTGTATAAATAGGCCAAGGCTCAAATCCCATGAAAAGACCAAATGCTTTTGTCAGTCTCCCTCTCTCTCTCTCTCTCTCTCTCTCCCTGCTTTCTGACTTCCTCTCCCTGTCTGTGGCTTTCACTTGTTCTCACTTCTCACTGAAGACATAACTCTTTACAAATGGGTCACAAATATCTAAAACGTCCCCTGGCTCGGAAAAACATCAACCGCAAAGTGCCTTCATCCAACTGCCATAAACATCTTAAACAAAGAATATGCAATTAGAAACATTTAGAAATGCACCACATGTTACGTTACATGTTATATTTGAGATGACATCGTACGCTTTTTTTTGTTGTCAAAGTACCCTTTTCTATCATGTTCCTCTAATTCTGATTCTATTTAGATGTTTTAAAATCCCTTCATTCACTAAATCAAGGTAATGTGCAATAAACAAGAGTAAACGGTGCAATCGGTGGGGGGAATGGCTACAGTTGAATATTCAGCTGCGTAAAACAGACACAGTTCAAATCCAGCAATCTGTTAGGTGTAATATCGTGCCCATATATCACAGCAAAACAGCTATTTCCTTTTCACACATCCATATGACTCCACATGTGAGTATCTCTGCCTGGCATCGCTCTCATTTAGACGCCGCAGTGAGACACACAGGAGCTACAGGATGTTCAGCACCATGGACAGCACCAAACCACTATGCGTTGTCCTCAACACAAGACAGCTTGAGAATTCGACTTGATGTGGATGATTAAATGATTGTTAAACGATCACTAAATCGGTCGCCAGCTATTTTGATAGTTGATCGACTATCAGCAGTTTGAGTGATTGCAGCATATAATATGTGAATGTGTTCTTCGCTCTTTTATGGCAGTAAAACACTTTCATCACAATTAACAACGAGCGTATCGCAGACGACATGTTTGCGCATGCGTATCTTGCATTACTGTAATTACGCGACGGTTTGTGCTATTGGAAAAATACCAGCAGTTTCTGAAAGTCAAAGCCAACGTGTGGTTATTTCACTCACGCTGTTGCAGAAAGCCGGCGTTGCAGGACGCCTCTCTTTGTCACCAGAGAGAGTTGGAGAAACGCCTAGTTTCCATTTCTTGGCCTGTTTTAGGACATTGAGACAAAGACTCAAACAAATGTGGTTTTAAATATGTTTTATTCTGTTCAAATTTCAAATTGAACTCCCAAATCTGGTGCTCATGTACAACTACGGTGTTTTCTTTCCTCAATAAAACTATTTAACTTGTTAATACACTATTTTAGCATGCAGGAAATTGTAAATACCTGTCAGATATTGAAAGTTATTCTGGAAAAATGGGCTAAAGCACTTTTTATTTTCTGGCCCGGACATTTTGAGGCTTAGGTGTAGAAGGGTTAAACCACTTATTGGAACAGGAATACAGTCAGAGGCATGCAGGAAAACCCCCAAACTCGAGTGAGACCAAACAAGAGTCTTCGCCCAGTAGAAGGCGGGGGCGGAGGCAGTGAAACTTTGCTAAGAGCAGCAGAGCAGCAGTGTGAGGCAGCATTAGCGTAGCAAGAAATGAGTGCCGTCTAAACTGATTCATCGATCATAAAAAATGATCGCCCCACTTGATTGATTGTAACCTTTAAAAGAAAACTTCACAAATACACCACTGATATGGTTTCTATTGGAAATATTTCTCTTCCTGTTTTATAAAAGCCGTAGCTCAAAACAAGCTCACATGCAGAGAAAGGACAGGCATTATATTGGACAAAGGATGTTGCAGATGGAGCTGTTTGCTATGGACGTGAGGATAAAAAAAACAATTAGAATAAAAAGAAATCGTTGTATAAGGTGAACATTTTCAGCAGCGACACTGTGTATAATAGGACTGATTTACACAAATCAGTATAATATAGGTTTTTGGCAACACAGCAGCTCATGTAGAGCAGATAAATAACACAGGCTCTGGCTTGACTGATGATAGTATTCTGTTTATGAGATTTGCTGACATAAATGTTTGCTTTTCTATATTTAAAGTACACTATACGTATAGGAACATCATGTTCTAAAATGGCCTTGATCCATAAAAAGTGTGGTTTCCTTGTAATGCACATTTCATATGTGTTCAGTGGAGCATTCCAACAGTGACTCTCCATAGTTAATAGCTAATGTGAAAAAAAACTTCTATTAGTGAGCTAAGAGCTGCCTGCCTTTGTCTATTTCTGTCGCTATGGCAGCACTGCAGAGTTCCAGCAGGCAAGAAGCCCTCAGATTTTAAGGTGGAACTAAAGAAACAGAATATGTGTAATAATTAGAGCTGTGGTAAGAATTCATGGAGACCTTAACTAAGTGCAGAATTGTGCATGGGATTGGGAAGCTGCTGTTCAATCTGAATAACCATCTGGACTTGTGCTGACTTTTCTGGGTGTTCAGCTTCAGACAATCATTTACCACGAGCACGGCTGTGACAGAGGGGATTTATTCCACATGAGTCAAAAATAAGATCTCTATCTCCTGTCTGGCCATTATATTCCCAATCTTTTTCTCTTTTTTTTTAACTGGCGAGTGAATGTAGTTGTCATGCAGCTGCATCATACATATCTCACTGCCCCCTTATTGTATTCCAACACATTATCTAGGGTACGTGCCACCGCTAATGCGTGTTGGAGAGTGAAGGAGTGTGGGCCTCCTTTGCTGATGTCCCCACTGCGCCCGAGTCACAGAGCTGAGGAGTGAGAAGCAGAAGAAAAAAAAAGGAGAGAATAATGATGCGAGAGAAACAAGGCAGTGGATCCCCCGGTCCACCCACACTGAGCTCGGTGCAGCACAGCAGCAGTGCACTTTTGTCATGTCTTAGTTCAGAGCCACATGCAAATGCATGAATTTTTCATCTCAGACAGCACGCCCACTAAGGTGTCGACACACACGCTATTTTGTTCCCTTGAAAATGCTCTTGCAGAAAATAAGAGGGAATTTAAAATGTGACTTTACAATGTGACACACAAACACCACTTAATTATTGTAAAGCCGGAAAGTGTGACAGGTTACTAATGACTTGTGTCACTTTACTGAATAACAATGTGTGTTTGTGCAACCAGTTTCTCTTTTTCTCTCTTTTTTTTTTTTTGGTGCTGTGGCATAGAGTGTTAGAATAGCGACTGTCACGATTCTTGCCTACAGGACTCACTACTTTTCCAACATCTTTACACGCTGCTCTGTCGACAGTGTCGCCAGTATTGGGACTGCCAAGCACTTTGATTCCACTTCATTCAAGGCATAAGCGAACCAAGCGTTTAAGGAATCTAAATAGATATCCAAATAGTGTTTGGTTAAAGGAATACTTGTATTACTAGATTAGGAGTAGTATTTTTTTTTTTAATTGTGCTTCCCAACCTCAGTTTCCCCTGAGTTTCTTTGTTTTTTCAAGTCCAGAAATATCTTCATTCTTTTCTTTGTTACGTGCCCACCAGTGACACTTGGTGCTGTTAGCATAACTGTTAGCAAAGATGGCGGACACTGTTTACATTCTATCCCGTCCCCTTCACGAGTGGGTCCAAAAAGTGTTACTAGTGGACACGTAACACAAAAGAATGAAGATATTTCTGGACTCAGGGAAAACTGAGGTTGGGAAGCACAATTTAAAAAAAAATACTACTCCTTTTCTAGTAACACAAAGCTAAATGCAAACCGGTGTTTGTATTTTGTTTTTCCAATATCAAATTCAGCTTCGGGGCCCATAAAGCTTGTTTCTATGCACGGTTAAACTGTGGTAGTAGCTCCACGGTGCCTTTTACTTTGACTTCTTCTTGTCCCAGTATACAAGCAGATAATTCATGTATTGAGTGAAGTGTGTCTGACTCTGTGTCTGACTCGCTACACTAGGTGGCGATATGTCCCCTTTCAGCCTATACCAGTATTGGATGTTTTCCAGTTGACCTATTGCAGCACACACCAAAACCACTTTAGCTGGTGGCTAGTTGTTAGCATTTTGAGTACCATTCTGAGTTTTGCCACCACCCATGAAATTGAAAATCAGCCACTGAGCTGGTAGAGCTTTCGTTCATTCAGTCTCCTCACCATTCCACCACTGCATCCGTCTGGATTTACCAGCGGCTGCTGTAAACATCCAGTGTGTAACATTTAGTGTGTTTTTATTGCCATAAATTGAAAGGACGGCTCATGATTGTGTATAAACAAAATTAAAATGGTTTGTTTTACACAGCCTTCGAATCATCGAGAGTCGTCTTTTTATACGTACTTCAGGCAAAAGCCTTGTTTTATCATCATTCATGTTTCTACAGCAGCACAAACAAGCCAGTCAGGGCTTTACGTTATGAAGAGCAAGCATACTATATTAATGAAGCACCACATCCCTTTAAAGTTAGTTTTATTATTATTAATCCCCTTAGGGAAAGTATTCCTCTGCATTTTGACCCATACTAGAATTAGGAGCAGTGGGCTGCCACACTGAGTAGCGCCCGGGGAGCATTGGGGGTTGGGTACCCCAGCCCTTTTTGGCCGGGTGGGGATTTGAACCGGCGACCCTCTGGTTACAAGTCAAGTTGTTCCATGACGGGCTTAGAAAAGGGAGGGAAAAGCATCGGTAAAGCAACCTACAACACACAAAGGCCGTAAATGCAATAAAAAACGGAAATGGAAAAGAACATATATCATGTATGAATCACATTTATCGTTTGTCTGTTTATATTTAAGTTATATTTTAGTTTGAACTACTAGCATTCCTATTACAGCTTTAAGTCTTATGAACCGACATTTGCTGTGTCACAAAGTCAAAAAGGAAAATTTGGGTGCTTGTTCACCGTGTTTTATTAAAATGGCCCCTCTAGACTGTAACAGTATTTTTTTCTCCCTCTGCTACCTCTGCCTTTCTTGTTTTACAAGCCTTGAAACTTTAGTAGAATATTCAATGACAAATGTCCTTGGGATGAAAAAAAAAATAGCAGGGAGATGAAATTCCCTCCTGGCTGAAAGCGAAGGAAAAGGTTCAGTGGCCTTCTCTCCGAAAGCCACGAGCTCTGCTCTAGATACGAAAACAACATGCTCCCAAAAGTGTTTTGGACGTATGCCGCTGGTCCTTCTCGTCACTTTTTATAGCCAGAGCTATTAAAGTACTTAATTCCCATGCTAAGTGTTATCAGACTCCCCCCGTCCCATTTCAAAAATGGTATCTCCACTCAGTATGCAGTGCCAAGGTGAATCGACATGAAAAAGGCAGCAGCCTTTCATTCTCTCGTGACAGTAGAAATGACCTCATCAACCATGCGGCGCACAGCACAAAGCATTGTTCCCATTAATGCTTTTCAGCATTCGCTGCTGCGAGGGCGATCTCACGTTGAGTGACATCTGCATTCACACAGTGGAATTGTATGAGAGTATAGTGTAGTCACAACATGCACAATTACACATTTTCACAAAACAGTCTTTTTATCCTCTTGCATAATGTTTCAGGTGTCCACAGTCCTCTCTGAGCTAATTAGTGGAATCTTGAGGGCTCGGCTTGAGACAGGCTGCTCCACGCTGGGAGCAGATGGAGACCATATGATGCTTTGGCTGACCTGTTTATCCTCGCTACATCTCCCGTTGTTGTCCACCGCGTGTCTGAAAATGCAGCGCCTTGAACCCGGGGACGGCGTGCGTGCGCTAGAAGCAGCAGTCCATTTCTGATATTAGAGTGCAGCTGAGAGTCCACGTATCGAACCATGGTT
The DNA here is from genome assembly GCF_019176455.1 of Solea senegalensis. Classification (NCBI taxonomy): domain Eukaryota; kingdom Metazoa; phylum Chordata; class Actinopteri; order Pleuronectiformes; family Soleidae; genus Solea; species Solea senegalensis. Next base: position 11,198,442 of record NC_058031.1, on the reverse strand, counting down.
TGAATGTGAAAGTGTGTGTCCTCCTGTGGCCGCTGTGCAGCCACAACGATGAATAGGAAGCAGGTGAGAAAGAGCTTTGTGCGTCAGTAGGGAGCTTTGCCTCCTTGCACCTGATTATCGTGAAGGTTACAGATGTAGGTCAAAGAACCCGATCCAACCGGCTCTTAAAACTACATATATTATATATACTGCGTAACTTAAACATAACATAACGTACGAAAGAAGAATTTAATTCAGCCCATTTTCAAATCAGTTCTCACATTGTTCATTAAGCCGATCAGCTCCATTTCCCCCCGTGTTGCTCAGTACAGTGGTGTAAATATCTTGTGTCACTGGGCTAAATTCCCATGCTGCGCACAGGAAGTGATTTGTCTTACATCAGCACAGATGGAGGCAACAGCAACACTGTGCCTGTACAGCGAGACTGAAAAGAAACAATTCAGAGGTGAATTTTCCTGCTCAAAATACCGGGCCGTTTGGCAGTTTGATGGAATAGACACTTCTCATCCCCATCCGCCCCTGCGCTGCTGCTGTATACACACAAACGCCCCCTCAGTCGGGTCCGAAAGTATCGCTTGACAGCGCGTTTTCAGACGCAGGACGCGGCATACACTGATGTAAATGATGTTACATCGTTTTAGGCGTGGGAGTAATAACATCAGCGACGACAGAATATCACCATAAATTAAGCGCCGCAGTTTTAACATCCACCCTCGGTGAACCCATCGCACGCAGATTGTGCCAATTACAGCTCTGATTGATACACCACAGCTGTACAAGGAAGGAATTAAAAAAATAATTGAACACTCCTAATCCCATCAGATCCGATCACAAAATCCAAATTCAGAGGTGATTTGCAGACACATGAGGCCGTGACGCCGCCGCCGTCTGACCCGTTGCTGTTTCACAGTATTTTTACACCAACACAACCGTCACACTAATCTTGTGATGATTTCTTTTTACCAGTGGTAAAAACAGATTATTTCATTTTACAGGAGCGTGGGTAGCGCTTTGATTTAATCAACTTCTCACATAGACTCTGACATACTGTACGTGCAGACACATCTATACAGTCTTTGAAACAGCGGAAGCAAATTTCAGGCCCAGGTATTAATATAAATATTCTCCCAATCAATTGAAGCTGAGCCTCCGCCGGTTTGAATGTGCCGTGCTGCTGCGGCAATGCAGTCCTATAGTTGAAATGTAAATACAACAGTGCATATTTCACCATTTATTTTATGGCATTTAGAGGAAGCCGAGCCGCTGTCTTTGCTGTCTTTGAGCAATCGCCTCTGAGTCAGACTCAGTCAAGTCATTATTTTCTTCTCGCTAACAGACCAAATGTCTGTGTTTTTGCATAAAGGGAGAATGGGAGAAACCCAATCTAATCTCATGTAGTCACAGGAGATGCATCCAGGCTGAACAGTCGTCGTTAACTCTGTCTGCATGCGATTGGATCACTGAGGACGGAGGTCAATACCGGGTCTGAATGGGGCCTTTGTGTTTGGAGGTGTGGACCCTCACTCTGTGGTCCGTACAGGCCACCAAACAATAAGAGGGAAGGAGTTAAAAGATCCTCCTTCCTCTGTTATTGCAAGAGCTTGTGCTGTGTCCTTTTTGACGTTTGTCCTCTCTGTCTCTCTCTGTCTCTCTCTCTCTTTTGCTCTACACAGGCAGCGCCGGCACCTCTGTCATGTTTAACAAGAACGGTGATGCTCCTGGACGCTATGACCTGTTCCAGTTTCAGATGACCAATTCCTCCATGCCAGAGTATAAGGTGGTTGGACAGTGGGTGGAATCCCTTCAGCTCAGGGTACGAAAGCCTCTCTGATACCAGGGACACAGACAAATGTGATATGTTGTTTGTACACTCAACGATTTACTCAAAGATACTTGAAGGCTGTTTTCCAAAATTGAAATCTCTTTTGTGACGAAGGGGTGCACATCATTTGCATCTGAAATGCGGAGAGAGCTCAGCTGCAGACAAGCTCTTCTTCCAGTCTAATTGATGTATTTCAGATGCAGAAAACAAATCTGTTTGTGCAATTTAGCAAGAAAACTGAAGTGTTACCCTTTACCCGGGAGAGAGGTCTTTCAGAATTCTTCAGGTGTTGCATTTTCCTCCAGCTGTAAATGTAAAAACATGCTCAGGCACACATTTGAGTTGATGTGTTGCTTTCTAATTCCGTCCATTTTTCTTGGAACGCGTTCGACCTAAAGTTACTTTTAGACTTAATTTCTCAAAATAAGTGTATACAGTTTCCTCAGAGGGTAGCAGTGTCCCAATCACTGCTTTTAAGACAGAAAAAAAACATGCAATTAAGCCAAAGGAGGATCAGAGTGTGAAGGATAAAAGGCTGCAATTTTAGTCTGTCACATTTGTATACGATCACAGAAAAGTTTCCTAATGTCTCTAACTGTAAACATCTGAAGGGAATTCATTAAATTGAACATTAAAATAAAAGAAGGTGGCAAAAAAGAAAAGCCAGCGGTGAGGCGAGCTCTCACGCTGTTGTTGGAGATCACGATTCTCCCACTGCTTAGGTTTCACGACTGACTGTGACGGAGAGTGGGAGGAAGAGAAAGAACATGCTTTTAACCCAAGTGTCAGACCATATATGCTCCATCTTTGGCAGCAGAGAGCTGCCGAAGATGTTGATGCTGTTAGAAACCAACTCAGAAATACACACCTCCCCTGTTGAAGTTGTTGCTTGGCAGCTTTCCTCCATTTTTTCTTGTACTGTACACGATGAAACTGGAAATCTATGATAGAGAATGAAAAAAATAAATTTAAAGCACACCCCAGAGTGAAATATAAATCATATGGAAAGCTCTAGGTACTCTACAGGAAAACGGAAGGAGTTTCATTTAAAAATAAGTGAAAATGTAATTTCAGTTTTGGCATTTCCAAAAGATAGGAGCAGAACCCACGGGGTGGCAGAATGGATGAGCCATTTTTCATTCCGTAGACCTTTAAATCACAGTAATTCACAAAAAGTCTTGTCCAATATTAGCAGTACATGCAGAGCTATCTTTAAAAATACAGTATATACTTCCTCTATAGTAGGATGAATGCTGAGCTAAAACATCCATGTATGTCTATTGGACTCAGATTAGCAGCCAAAAAAAAACACGACATACATTTACATACAGATGAGTTAACATTTGCATAATGGTGCCCCTGCTATACAAGACTGAAAGTCAGCTGAGGGGGTTTTTGATAGCACAGGTGTAACAATGTCTGTCGCTGGTGATTTGTGCCTCATTCTGTTTTTGCTGTGATTACAAACCAAATACCGTCACAATGCAGTAATAATCCAGTGCAGTAAGTATAACTGTGCTCACCAACACATGGAGAGGAGTAAAATTTAAAGGTTACCCTCGAATGAGCATCCTGATGCACTTTACGATCTTCTGCAAGGTTCGGTGGAAAAACCATTCCGGCTCAGAAAATCTCAAATTAACTGTAAAATTAACAACTATAGCAAAAAACGTGAAAACTATAGCAGCCATATGAGTCCAAAGTGTAAAAACTATTGCTACTGGTCTCCATGGAAACAGAGCTTTTGGTCTCATTACTGTTTCCACACTGTGTGTAATCGGGAGGTTTTCCAGAGAGCACCATTTATTGTCCAAATAACAAATGGCACCTTCATGCCCCCAGATAAATGGCAGATGATAATCTACAGAGACACCACAGAAACAATGCATTTGTCATACAGGTACACACACACACACACACACACACACAGTGTGTGTGTGTGTCTGCAGTTATTGGAAGCTGCCACATTAGGACGAGGGTATGCTGTTTGTATCCTTATTACTGCGCTCATGATACATGTGATGGTATTTGTACCTGGTGAATTTTTTATCTGCTGTTTACTTAAAGAAGAGTCATGGTTTTTACAGACAATGACATTGCCAGGCAACAAGCAGTCACCTCTTTTTTTCTTTTTTCTTTTTTAATATATAATCACATGAAATATTAAACTCAGTGATTAATATGCTGTAGAGGTGCTAGCATTTGTGTTTTGCGCACACAAAGCTGAATATAAAACATGGACAATGCCGATGTTGAAGTGCTTGAAACCTGGATTCTCTCAAATGACCATTAGGGGAGATTCTGCTGGGAAATTTGCATTTAAGTCTATGAAAAAAAAAAAGACTTGAATTTTTAGAATTTGAATTTTTATTTGTCTCATTCACCAGTTTCAGTCTAACTTGTAGTCCGGTTTCGAGTCAAGCAGACTAGAAACCAAGGTATGCTCTTGTGTAAGTGACAGCCGTTGTCACACAATCTGACAGTTTTCACACTCTCTGTAAGCTCCGCCCTGCACGTCCTCTCACCAAAATGATGGTCTGTTCTGGTTTCCAAAAGCAGGGATGATGCTGAACAAACTGCAAAACTCAAAGCTTTTTAACAAACAAGCAGTTAGGGATGGCTCGGTACCACGTTTATGTGTGTGATACCACACCAATAGCACAACCTTTTATATCTACTGATACCAATATCAGTCCAGTACAGTCTGTAACCTCTTTTATTGGATACTCATTTTTAGAGATGTTTGTTCCAAGTAGCTATAACCAGCCTTTTCAAAAACATCATGCTTTAATTGTGTGGCAATTGACTGTTTGCAGGTCTCACTCACCTACATGGTCACATGATGGTGATGGTCTACATCAGGGGTCTCAAACTTAAATGTACTGGGGGGCCAATGAGCATCTGTTCTGGTCAAGAGGGGCCCGGTCTAGAGAACAAAAAGTCATAAAAAAGACCTTACTGTTCAGTAGCACAAGCTTAGAATTAAAACACAATATTGTATCATGATATCACACGTACGTATACTTTGTAATACTATTTATGATGCAAAATTATGCAACTTTCTGATTTTGTTGTGTCTAACTCACTTACATAGGGTGCAAATCGCCAAAATGGACACCAAAATTCAAAAAAGGCCAACTTCCTGTCGAGTTGAGGCCATGGTTACGGTCGACTTTTTTGTTCGTCTCGGTCTATTACATCTTCCCACCAATTTTCGGGTTAGGGTTACATGCTAAAAAGAACGACTTGCACCACCGCAGTCATGTGACCTGGATGTCAAAGAGGATTGCACACGTCAGCCATGCTAACGATAACTGGCTAACTGATAATTTGTTGTAAGAGAGAATATGATTGGACACAAAATGTGGCATTGAGCCATCCCGAGGGTGAAGTGAGTTATTGAAGTCATATTTATAATTATAGGGATTGTATCAGATTTGACTTTTTTAATAAATTGGGCTGATACTAATATTGAGTATTGTATTAACTTATCCTGCCCAGTGGTTGACATTAAAGTGGGTTCCACTTAGATCAGACTTTATGCTAAGTTTAAGTCATTATCCATTTTCTCTACTCTCACATAATACGTTTAGTAAAATGTTGAGCTATTCCTCATCAAGTCATTAATTGATCTCATATCAAGGTGTAATGCAAAAAAAAATATCATTTCATGCTACGCTGCTATGATTTTAATGCAGGCACTTCTCTCGAAAACACCTTTGAAATCTGTGAGAGCAGCAGTTTTACACGATAATAGCAATAAATATGTTTAATAACTTTACGTCTATTAAATTGATGTGTTTTCATGCTGTTTTATTTGTTGAACTCCCCCTTACTTATTTAGGTTTAATCACTGTAGCTGTGTGTTGCTGTGAAATTGTGTATCTTTAAACTTCTGGTGCTGTAAAAGTCATGGATCAGTACAATAAATCAAAAGGTCTGAGTTTTATGTATGCTTTTTTATTATTTTTCTTTTACTCCCTCACAAAATATGTATGTATGAGTCCTAAAATATTTAATTTTTTTTTAAACTTTTTTTTTCCAGTAGTTTTACATTAAATCATGAAACACCTAAGGGCATTTCAGATTTGGAGGTCCAGATAGTCCCACAGTGCATCTGTATTCTGCACTTTTTATTTTTGATGGCAGGATCATAAATAGGAATAGCGCTGCGTCGTCTAAATGAGGCATTTTTGCAATCCCAAATCCCATTCTCCTTCCTCCTCATCACGTATTTCATACCTCACTGGCTCATGTATTAAAACATAATGTCTTTTGCATTTCACATTATTTTATTTCACTGAACAAAGGTAAGCTCTGTTGCCATGGTGATTTCAATTACTTTAAAGTATTAGAGAAGGCAATCCCTCCAAGAAAATGGCTTGAGAAATATTGCACTGTTTGAGCTGAATCTTTTTTGCATTCCTTTAGACTTTTTATTGGATTGTACATTATTTGTCGTGTTGTCGCGATAAATCGGTTGTCAATACTTATCTGTGTGTTACTAACCTCTTTTCCCTGTGCTGTTTGTCATCACTCTCTCTCTCTCTCTCAGCTGGAGGAGCTTCAGTGGCCAGATGGGGAGCAGGATGTGCCCATTTCTGTGTGCAGTCTGCCCTGTAAAACTGGAGAGAGGAAGAAGAGGGTTAAAGGCATGCCATGCTGCTGGCACTGCGAGCTGTGTGATGGCTACCAGTACCAGTATGATGAGACTTCCTGCAGACTGTGTGCCTATAACATGAGGCCCAACCCTAACAGAACCTCCTGCCAGCCCATCCCTATTGTCAAGCTGGAGTGGCACTCTCCCTGGGCGATAATCCCCGTCTTCCTGGCCATGCTTGGTATCATTGCCACCATCTTTGTCATGGCTACCTTCGTACGCTACAATGACACACCTATCGTGCGGGCATCGGGCCGAGAGCTGAGCTACGTGCTGCTCACAGGCATCTTCCTGTGTTACATCATCACCTTCCTCATGATCGGCAAGCCTGACGTGGCGGTGTGCGCCTTCAGGAGGATCTTCCTGGGCCTGGGCATGTGCATCAGCTACGCCGCGCTGCTCACCAAGACCAACCGCATCTATCGGATCTTTGAGCAAGGGAAGCAGACGGTGACGGCGCCGCGTTTCATCAGCCCCACCTCCCAGATTGCCATCACTTCTAGTCTGATCTGCGTGCAGCTGCTGGGCGTGCTGGTGTGGTTCGCGGTGGACCCACCAAACACCATCATCGACTATGACGAGCAGAAAACCATCAACCCCATGCTTGCCCGCGGTGTGCTGAAGTGCGACATCACAGACCTGCAGATCATTTGTTCCCTGGGCTACAGCATCCTGCTGATGGTCACCTGCACCATCTATGCCATCAAGACCAGGGACGTACCAGAAGACTTCAACGAAGCAAAGCCCATTGGCTTCACTATGTACACCACATGCATAGTCTGGCTGGCCTTCATCCCAATTTTCTTTGGCACAGCGCAGTCGGCAGAGAAGGTGAGTCATTTCTTCTGCTTTCTCTCTCCGTCACCACCGTTCCCTTTGTCTCTGTCCCTCCTCTCACTAATTTCCCTTTCATTCCTTCAGCCCTCTTTTTTTTTATCTTGTCCAAACACATGCACACATGTATAGTTTTGCAAATGCAAAATGAAAATGCAAACGGTACGTAATGGAGAGTGCTTAATCCCATGTCATCCTTCAACCTTATCCCTGCCATTTTGTTTGTTCATGTGCAGTCGTGTCCCGATTCTTGCTGAGGTAGAGGGTAAAGTGTTAGGTTTAAGTGGAACTTTTTTCTTTTTTTGTCTGGTTAGCATGTTAGCAGTTATGCTAACCACAACACAGCTTAAACTGGTCCACTAGTATTTCACGTAAGTGTGAAAGAAGTGATATAACAGCATCTCTGTCAAAAACAGGTTACATGTACTTATATGATGACCTGTCACGTTGCTGAAGAGGTGACTCCTGTAACTCAGTACCAAGGGGTAAGGGAAAAGCGGTAAAGGGTAAAAAAATGAGAAATGGGACTGTGCCTTAGTGACTAAAAACGTGCTGGGTCCTTTCCTCTTTCAATTGATGTCCAAGGAAACCGACGCTACGACTAGCACGGACAGAAATAGGGACATATACAGTAAAGGCGGAGGAAAAGACGATGTGAAGCGGGGAGGAGGCAGGCAGGGAGAAATGGAGGGGGTAAATAGAAGCTGGATTCAACACATTCCATCTCCTGACAGCCGCGCTCCACTCAACAAAGCATTTGACATTGGGTGCTACTGGAGTTGATTGAGAATATGACATCTTGACCTTCTGCGCTAGTCATTGCTTATCTCACCAGCGCTGGGCAGAATACAGATGGATTCATGTGCTGGACTCATAAACTGCGCGTGCTGCTTGGCAGGCCATGCATACAAGACAGAGCAGAGGGGAAGTTTTCCACTGACAGAACATCGATGCTGACAGGAAAGTGCTACTCCTAACCTTTTGAGAGTCACACCGTTCAATATCCTTCCTGCTAAGCTACCGCCTGAGATGGATCAGAAACTGATTTTCTTCATCTCAGTTTGCGGCTGATTTCATAGATGAATTACACCCTCGGCAGCGATTAGGAGTTCATTATGTTACTCGTGGTGACGAGCGAGACGGTAATGTGTTTACGTTTCCCCCTTTATGCAGTTAACTCTTTCTTCACGCCAGCTCCTGCCTCTCACTCACCCTCGGTTCACATTGCTTTTCCTGGTATAATGGCCTTCATGGGTACATTTCTGCTCGCTCCCCAGCCGCCGCTGGTGAGAAGTGCTTTTTGCTTGTCTTCGGAACATCCTTAGCAAAAGCTGCAGTGTAGTTAAAGTGAAGTGAAGCTATATTATCCATCATTTTTAGCTTACTTATGTGGAATATTTCAACACATATTGCGCACATCTGTTTCTGCCGAAGCTTTATTCACTAGGCAATAACATTCCTTCATTAAAGCCAGAGTCTGTAAAGCCCTTGTAATATTGTAACAAACACAATTGATCATTATTCAGACCACATGGAATAATTGGTTTGTGTACCTGTCATTATCATGCTCAGGGACCACAGACTTCACAACAGGCTGTCATTCACAGCAGGGATGATACCTACAAGTTAGACAGTGAGTGATAGAAAAATGGCAGAGAAAATTTGCAGTTCCACGACAGAGTATTTTGGAGCAGAGCTTGGATGAGATCGCCAGTGGGAGAGGTGTGATTTATTGTCTGAATTTGATCAAAGTACCTTCAGGCCCGAGCTTTAAAGCTGCAGTGCGTAACTTTGTGTGTTTTTGTCTTGTTTTGTTTTTGTCTGTTTGGTCTTTGTGACCTGAAACATTATTTGTCTGCTGCAGCCTTCATCTGAAAGCTCTGTCAGACATTGCTATCAGACTTGACCGAGGGAGCGTTGTTGTGTGTTACAGCAGCAGTGCACTTTAAGCCGTAGTATTCACTTCTGAAACCTTTTTTTACGTGGGTCCTTTTTTTCTGGTTTTGTCTCACTTTACTCGAGCAGTGTCGCTGTGTGCCGCAAGGGAACGTCGCCGGGTTTGCCGACAGAGTGACATAAAGCTGACAGGCTTATTCAGCATTGGGACCAATGGTTTGAGATGTTCACAAAACATCGATTGAAAACAAACCAAACATACAAGGATCGATATTTGTCCTTGTTATTTAAAGTGCTAATGTTGTCTAGAAATAAAATTTGACTTGACTAACAATAATAACAGGCTTTATTGAATTATGTAAACCTGTAGATGCACATGTTAAATTCATGTTCTAGTTACTTTTGCAAGATAAAACATAATCCAAGTAAGCAAGCAAGTCATCTTTCAACTTGGCAGTCCTGTATTTCAATACAAAAAAACTCGTCTGGTGTGCAAAGACCTTCAGACTCAAGTCCCCATCTCTGGTAACAGACATCACAAGTTACACACTACAGCTTTAATACTAAAATACATTTTAAAGGCGACATAGAATGCTTGTATCACACATATATGTTAGTTATGGAGGTCTACTTACATATATGAACTTGTTTTCATGATTAGAAACCTCCTAGTCGCTGCAAACGAGCCGATCAAAATATCTCCTCACTGACGCTCTCGTCAGCCGCGCTGTTTTAGACCAAAACCACACCCCCAGAACGTGGACTGTGTTGTGATTGGCCAGCCAACGAGAGCTTTCCCACTGTCCTGTGATTGGCCAGGTACCTGGAAGTGACGTAATAGATAGGCTAGCTCTCAGATACACAGCATCTCAGCAGCTACAACGAGAGTAGTTCTTCTTCTTCTGCGGTTGAATGTACGCAACCGGATGTGCCCGGACTAGTGCCCGCACCAGGAGGCGCTACGGTGGTGAGAGGAGTGGTGAGGATTTCTGATGACGACATCAAATTAAGGAAGTGCCGATCCGCTTCGCAGAGCCCAGGAAAACAATACAACACTATTTTCTCAGCAGTGGCTGAACTGTTTGTTCTGAAACTTTAGGGTTTCATAAACGAGGTAGTGACGCAGATACACACGTGTACACAAACGCAGCGTTAATTGGAGCTTCCGGTCTATGTGGCCTTTAAAAAAAAAACTGTAATTAGGTGATAAGATTGATGTGTGTGTGTGTGTGTGTGTGTGTGTGTGTGTGTTTGCGTGTGCAGCCCTGCTTATGAATAAACTTCTGAAGCTTGAATGTGATACTTTTAATTAAATCACTTTGTCATGTTGTGTTTTGTTGCCCAGATGTGACTTAACACCTGTGCAGATTGGAGTCAACTCTCACCACAGATTGCCTAATTTGAAAAGACTGAGATAATATGACGCCAGTCTCCACGAGAAAAACAGTTGCCTGCTTGGTTTCATGTTGTTCTCTTGTGCTCGTAGTTGGTATGATGTTGTTGTAGTTGTGACTGCATTGAGAGGAGTTTCACCATTTGTTTTTTTCCTTTTGTTCCGCACCTGTTTTCTCTGTTCCCGAGTTGCCAAATCAAAGTGATGTTGAGGGAAGCCATGCGAAAACAGTAACAAAAGATCACAGCACCCGCCTCATGTACACCTGTGTGTGCTCAGTCAACAACTCATCACTCTCAAGTAAATGACTGCGAGAGTCGCCAGCATCAACATTCAGCTGCCCTCTGGCTAAGAGACTGAAAAAAACAAAACACCAGGCCTGTGAATCACGTCAGACCTTTAGGCTCTATCCACATGGAAACAGAACAAAAACCTTCTTTTTCTTTCTCGTTTTGAAAAAGCTTTCTGTAAGCGCAGCACCATCTCAGAAGATGTCTTCATTCATACAAAATCCCCAAAACGACTCTAAAAACTGTAGTTCATATGCCAGGCATGGTGCTGTCGTGCTTCTTAAGAAATACACCAAAACAGGAGAAGAAGATATTGAGCACGGACTTATGGCGTGTGCACTGTGAACCAAACGATTATTAATCGGATAAATTAACTTATTACGAACTTACCGCGTGTCTCCTGGCTCAACCCTCCTCTTTAGGTGCAACGATGCCATGCGAGTGCAGCTGTGCACATTTTTGCACTTAACGCTGTTCTTTGAAAGCGTTTGAAAACGACTTGGGTCGTACGTTTTTCTCTGCTGTGTACGCGTGAGCTACACAAGGCGTGGCATTGGTTCTTTTCTTCTTCTCCTTCTTCTTTTACGGTGGTCGGCATCCAGCTTAATGGTGCTTACCGCCACGGCTTTGGTTGGCTTACTGCCCCACATTAGGGGGTAGCATCTGTACGGGTAATAACGCAGACCCAGCTAATCGATTATTAAACTAGTTGCCAACTATTTTAATAATCAATTTAATCAATTAGTTGATCGCTAGATCGAACTTTGTTTTTTGGGAAAATTACACTTGATAGTGGGCCATCCTGACGCTTGCTGCTAGTGCTGCTTTTGGAGTTTAGCAGAGCAGCATTAAGGCTAAATACATAGCAAGAGTTGGTAATGTAGCTACATTAGCAAGGGAGAAGAACCTTGTCCAAGAGCTGTTTGGGCTGTGAAGTGTTTGAGCTCAACGCCTAAACATGATTTGATCGATTGGCGCCTGCGTCTTGATGAGTTTTGATTGGCCAGCGCTGGCTCTCTCTCCTTGGAAGCCGATCATTGCTCAACTTCTGAGGCTTGCAACGCGAAGCATCAAACCCACCGCGTACCTGTGAGTCAGCCGTCAGTGAACATGAACACACTCACACATTCTATAACAGGATGATGGAAAAATGAAACACTTTCCCTGCGGCACAGGAACTTTCTAGTAAAACACAAGATTTTGTCACGCTTAAAAGAGAAAGTCATGTCATTTAAAACTCACAGATTATACGCTAAAACTTACATAAATAATTAAAATTGACGTAGTTGTCTGGGAACCACTTAGGCTCTTGCAAGATGTCTCCTGTACCCACGTGAACCCCTTGAAAATAGAATGTGCTGCCAAGTATCATTAGCAGTGACTAACTATACTTGGCAAAAACACTCTTACTCCGTCTTTCAGGTTAGATGAAAATTACAATTTATAATCCTCTTGTCTCTGTGCAAACAACTGCACTTGTCAGGAGTTACAGCTGGCACTGCGGAGACGAGGAGTTTTTTTTTGAAAATAACATGAAAATCTCCTGTCTCTCAGTTTCATGCTTGAGACCATCAGCAGATTGCACCAGAAGCAGAAAACGAAAACCATGTTGTGGAAAGGAAAAAAGTGCATGTTAAACACCCTTCAAGATGAATAACACAAGCCTCTGCTTTTTTTATCACGCAGGAGAAGGTGTTGTGTTTTTGTTTTGCCCCTGCAAAATAGTATTTATGATAATGTTTGTAGATTTCTTTAATGGATATAGAGCAGAGGTCACTAATAGGTGGACCACTGTGCAGATTTGGACTTATTTCCATAAACCATTGATAAACAAAACACTTCAATTCATGTGCTTGTAAAGTTCTCTGTTCTTAAATCGTTTTCTCATGTAGTCTTGTTTAAAATTAGAGATTAAATCAGATAAAAATAGAGTTGGCACAAATTAAATGATGGGTGAGCTGACATCGAATAAAACTAAATAAACTAGTGCAAACATACTACTCAAATAGTTTTTTAAAAACACATTTCTTATTTTTTATTATTTAAAAAAAACAACAACACTTTTCTGAAGACGCTTTTGAAGAGTACCACGGTATCAGCAAACCATAAAGGAGCATGCAGTGTTCCATAGAGTGGGCGCCACGACTTCAAATGCTTGGTCCCAGTAGAGACCAGTAATGTAAACTGGGGACTGACCATAAACTGTATTCTAAATTTAACTGGGAGCCAATGCAGAGACTTGAGCAGTGGAGTGATATGTGATCATCTATTTGACCCAGTTAGTAATCTGACAGCTGTGTTCTGGATTACTTGAAAATGATCGATGGATGCTTATTGAGAGAAGTAAATAGCGGTTTCAGTAATCAATATGAGATTAAATAAATGCGTGTGTAATCACCTCAGGTCCATGATTTGAGACGACGGATCTTAATTTGCTGATGTTTCTCAAATGAAAGAAGCAAACGGAATTAACTTAATAATGAGAACCGCTGTGTTTTGGGGGTTAAGCTGCAAGGAGTTATGCTGCCAAGTCCACAGTGGCATTCAAGCAGTTTAACATTTTATGCATTCAGTAAGCAGTGGAGTTGAACGTAATCTCCATAAAAATGGTAGGACAAGCGTTTCATAAATTGTCCCAGTGGCAGTAAATAGAGGTTAAAAAGCAAAGACACCAGAACTGAGCCCTGCGGTACACCACAAGACGTGGTACACACCAAGGGTGGTAGAGGACATGAGTCAGCTCAAACGAGCCCTCAGAAGAGTGCAGTGACTGAAAGCCAGACGGAGACCTTTTAAAGATGTTGTACCTCTCAAGTGCAGCGGTGAGTTGTGTACCAACAACCCTCTCAAGAATGTTTGGACATGGGCTCAGCAGTGTCGAGATCAGATTTTCTAATACAATAAGAATGTGCTGGATGATGGCGTGTGTAGTGTAACAATAAACAAGTTGCAGTGGATAGCCTCCTTTTTTTAATTATCATCTCATCTAAACTGACTGCCTGAAAAGAGTCCAAGATTAATGAGTGTACATTAGAGGATGATTGATGACGTAGATTCTTAGTAAAAATCCTTAATATTCTGCACACACTCAACCAAAAAAAGGGAGGATTACCATCATCAGTGTTGGCACCTGGCGAAGAGAAACGGGTGGTGAAACAATATTGTTAATGGTGTGGAATAAAAACTTTCTTTTTAAACTGAAGGTTGGGCCAGCAGAGTTAGCAGACCAAGATTCTTTAGCTGGAGCATTGAAAAAGGTTACGAGTTCTTTTAGGTTTCGGCGATGAACCTCTAACCTCGTAGCTTTCCAGAAACGTTCAGCCTTGAGACATTTTTCCCTCAAGCAGCAAACAGTGTCTGACAACCGAGGAGATTTATTGCACAGAGCCCTAGACCTTGATATTAGTGGTGCACTGGTATTCAACCAAGTGGTACAACATTCATTAAAAGCCTGTGTTAAAAGTTTGACATCGTTAAAATTTGTAATAAGACCATAATTAAAGTGCGCGGAGAACTTGTCAGCTGTACGATCAGTTATAATGCGATGAGTGAATCGTTCTTTTGGACACAAAGAGTTGACATTCACAGAGACATTCAGTCTATACTGGCTACAGTGTCATAGTGGAGGACTGCTGCCTGAGCAACAACTGAGACATTCTGTTTGAAATGAAAAGATTCAGTTGAATACGTAAATGCAGTCACCTCATCTACTGTATGTCCACATTAAAATAACCAATAAAAAAAAATCACCTTGTCTAGTTTAATAATTAATGACAGCAAGTTATTGAATTTGGATGGAAATGTACTTCCTGCACCAGGGCGGCGATAAATGAAAGCACAGTAGAATTTCTTATGTTGGCCAATTTTTGATAGTTGTAATTCAAAAGTCGTGTAGGGTTCTCTGCTCATGAGCTGGCAGGAAAACTGCTTCTTCCAAACAACTGAAAGGCCTTCACCATGGCCAGATAAGCACTGGGTCCCAATAAAGGAGCAGCCCACAGGACACAGTTCTTTCAAATGAATAAAATCCGCATTCTGTTGCCAAGTCTTAGTCAGAAAAAGAATAGACAGATTTTTCCTCATACCAAATACATTGAGTATGTGGGATTTGTTTACCACCGTGTGCATTAATCAGACACATTTTAGTATTATGCATCAACAGGTTATTTGACTTGGTGATGAATACACATTTCATGTTGATTAAATTGCCAGTGTAAGGCTTATTGGGGATAGTAGTAAATTTCACACTCCAGGGTGCAATATGGTGGTGCGTAGACTGTGTCTTATGCCTGTTACTAATAAATACAGGGATTACAAAAGAGGAGATAGTGTTAGGAGATGTGTTTTGGCTCAGTGTGAGGACTGTCAAAAGGAGTGGAAGAGAAATATGAAGCAGAAAACAGGGCGAGTAGTGATATCTGAGTTTGGGGCCAGGCCAGGGTCAGTTGGTTGTGTATAAAGATTTCAGTTTGGTTATATACATAAGGAATGTCTCTACTTCTGTTGAATGTGATGTGAAGCTGACATAGCAGGGCTGAACTTCACGTCTCCAAAGCAGGGCAGAGGCTTTTGATCTGAAATAACACACTGCTTTCTGGTGTCTAGCAGATTGTCCACAAGCCACTAGATGTCTTGTTGAAGTGTCTCAAATTGCTACCACAAACGGGGGAGTTATTGGTTCGAATCTGCTGCACAATAGAGATTGCAATCTTTCACGCGGGCACGTGGATAGCAACACGTGACGCCACTGTGTACTGCCAACATACCGGACCTTAGTCGACAACAGGCACCTTGGATGGGTGTGATGTATAGGAGTGAGCTGAGGGTAGGTGACCTGGGCCAGCAGCAGAAGCATCAGTGAAGTGATCAAGTCAGTGAAACCTGTCAAAAGCCGCAGGGAGATCTCAATTATCACCCTGCTGGCTGTGGGAACCAGGCAGGTTCTTTATCATGGCTGAGGCAGCCATCGGTACAAGCAGACCGGGTCCTTGTCTGGTTCTGGAGTAGGAGTTTGGACAGGAGATAACTCTTTATTCCGCTGGTGCCTGCCCCATGAGTGCGCAGTCTGTCAGCGTCTGCCAACATTTGGAATTAATTGCTCAGACACAGAGTTTCACATGAGCATGGAGGTGGGGAGTGTTTTATCTGACCACGTTTCTTTCCCCAGACCCATGGATCCAAACCTGCAGTCACACATCCTCATCACCGAGGCCAAGAGCCCGACCAGGGAAGAGTAGTGTCACCGTTTACCACTGGTGCTGAGCATTGGCTGGACTGCCTGGTGCCTCAGGAGCAGATCATGGCAGCAAGATGCTTACTATGGGTCGTGAGGATTGTAAAAACAAATTCCAGGATCTAATCCCAATCTAGTTTTTTTTAGTGTAAACTCAGACGTTTGTGCTTAAAATGTAGACGACTGATGGCTAAAATCTGATATCCAGTTACAGTAGGGTAAAAACGACCATGATGAAGACATGCCGCGGAAAAAGGTCCTGAGAGAAACCCAAAAGTTCACACAATGAGCAATCACCTGGCACTTAACTGTAATACTTAACAACAACACTCATAATATGAATTCACTCCCCTTTAGTTCACTGAGACAAAGTACACTGCAGAAAGCAGCACAGTCACAAGATCAGGTAAACAGAAATATAATCCAATTTAAAATACAAAAATATAATCCAACTATCCATCATCAGTACTGCTTTTACTTTATATTATTGTGGTGGGAGGTGCAGCCAATCCTAGCTGATATTGGGCAAGAGTCAGTTTGGTCTGTGGGAGGAAGCTGGAGGAAGAAGAGAAATTCAACATCAACGAGGGGATAACAAGTGTATGTTTATATAATATGATGTTCAAATTCATTTGTGTTTAATTAACATTAAAGTGTAGCGGCAACTTCAACATAAAACTCAAAAGTTTGATTTGATTGATCCCTTTTTCTTTTGATTTACGACTGCCAGAATGATTGCTTCTTACACAATAAGCACTGTTCCACAGTGTGATTTCCTTGTTGGAAAAAAGGCACACCACTGTGCGGACATTGCTTTCTGCAGACACAGCATGTGTTCCGCCTCTGCACCAGCACTAAGTCAGCCACAATAATAAAATGGTTTCTTCAGGAAAAAAAAAACAAACAAACCCAAAAAAAAACAACCTATCTTTGGTCCTCTGGAGCCCTCCTACATTTTGGGCAAGGCCTGGACGGTCAGGAGTTATTTCCTTTTCTCAAAATGCTTGATAAATATGAGCACTAACGAACAAAACACCATCTGCTTCAAACAAAACAGCACCGTTCTTTGCCGAGATTGTTTTGATTTAACAATTGCCCGTCATGTGTTGTTATGTGGTCTTGTGCGGCCTGTTTATTGATCAGGAATGTGGATTGTGAACAGTCAAACAGTTGGTGTTAACGTCACTCCTTAGTGATACAATCATGTGCACATGTGGTCTGAACACGTCCAGTCCATTGTAAAAATATGTCCTCATATCCAATCACAATATACACGTTAGTGTGTCTGTATCAACTGCCAGAATGATTGGTTTCCTCAGCTGACATCTCTGACCTGCTGCTCTTTAACGGTATCCTTACACATTCAACGCTCATACATTTTTATTTTAACTCACATGATTTGGGTCACACGGTGGTGGAGTGGCTAGCGCTGTTGCCTCTCAAAAAGAGGGTCTGTTTGCGTGTTCTCCCCGCATGTTGGGAAGCACAATTTTTTTCCCCCCTATTCTAGTAATGCAAAGCTAAATGCACATCGGTGAAGTATTCCTTTAAGTGTCTTGCCCAAAGACAAATGTAAACTAGTGAAAGAATGAAAGACGACACATTCATACAGCGGTTTTTCTATCACATGATTAATCGCTAAAGGTTAAAATTTGATTTCATATTACAGCAACGTGAGTAGGGCTTGGAGCGACTCAGCATTTAATGACTCTTCTTCTATCTTTTTTTCTTGCAAACACATGTGATGTCAGTGTGTTTACAGCAGGGGTGTCAAACATACGGCCCGGGGGCCAGAACCGGCCCGCCAGAGGGTCCAATCGGCCCACAGGATGAATTTGTTAAATTTCACACTGATCTAAACGTAATGTCAGATGCTCCAGATACCTGTGACTAAATGTTTGTGCCTTTAGAGATCCAGTGTGCTTGTAAATAGTAAATTTAGGCATGATATTGTTGAAATTGCACTTATATTTCTCAAGAAATGTCATGTTTTGTAAAATTATCCTTCAGTAAATATAAAACAAAGGAGAAAAAACAAAGGAGTTCTTGTTGTTCATAGGTTATTATGCTATTATTTGACTATTTTTACTGGTCCGGCCCCCTTGAGATCAAATTGTGCTGTATGTGGCCCCTGAACAAAAATGAGTTTGACACCCCTGGTTTAAAGTATACAGTGCCGGGGAACCAGATCAGGTGGGAACAGATCACTGACCATGCATGTCAATGCCAGGTCTGAATGGGTCCTGAAAGGGTTTCTCCAACGTGGACCAGGGCTTTGCAACACAAAGCCACACGCAGTTATTCCCGACGTGAGGCCGGCTGGAAAGTAGGCCACCCAAAACAACAAGCGGCATCCAGGTAGATGAGAGGAGACTTCAAATACTCCGGATCCATAATTGAGCACATTTGCTAATGGAGCAGAGAGCTTTCTAATTGTCGCTTACAGAATCAAGTCCTTGTCTCTGTATGCATTTATAGTAAGCATCCCCAACTGAACTGTACCCAGCTAAATTGCTTTTGCACTAAGTATATCCCTGGTGGGTATAATTATGAGAATTACCCTCAACAGCTTTTTGTCGAAGTGGAAAACATGTGTTTGTTGGGGCTGGATGTTGGCGTTGTCAATGAGATGTAAAAATTCAAAATCAAACATTTGATTCCTGATGAGCGTGTTAATAAATCATCATCGTGGCTATAAATAGAGAGTTGCCAAGCAGTTGTGAAAATGGCTTCATGTATTTATTTATGTTAAAGCAACAGCATTTAATTATGAATGTTCCGTGAAAAGAGAAACATTCAAGTGGAGGGTGAGAGGAATTTGGGTCAAGCTCATAGAGCAGCACAGAAAACTGTGTATGTGTGTTAGAGACAAAAAGAAAGGGGGATTTAATGTGGTGTGTTTGTGTAGCTGCATTAGCGGGACAACACCTCAATACCCAAACGCTGTGTGTGTTTGCTGTTGTACGCCTGCCTCTGAAATCAACTCTCCTAGGTGGTCAATAAATCAGTTTAGAAAGGGTCAGCATTGTGAATTCGATGGGATCAGAATCTCATTAAAAGCGTATTCCAGTCATGTTTAGTTGCTTGCACCAAATTCTGTAGTGTTTCCATGGATACCAAAAGAGGTTTCCAAGTTGCAAACATGGAAACACGACACAGGGCAGAGATTCTATGTGTGATTGTGTTTGACATCATGCGTGCGACTCAAGGATACATCGATCACTGGCGCCAATATCTCATCACAAAAGCTGCAAATTCACCGCTCAGACGCCGAGAGAAGGCGCAACATTGCTGTTCTTCTCGAGCTTTAAGAGAGCAGAGTGCACTGCAAGCATTGTGATATTCATACACTTATTAATACATGCCAGATAATGTGAAGCAGCTCACCACATCCTAACAGGAGCAAGATGCAGTTGAGCGTATTGGCATGTTGATAATATCAGGCACTCGAGTGTTTTGTTGAGATTGGAAAATAACAGCATGACTGGCATGTAAATGAGTATGAAAGAAATGACTATTAGTCGAGCTGTTTGCCGTAGAAGAACTGTATGCAAATGGTGACATTTCCTCGTCTCACTGAATCAGTGAGCATTTCACTGCTGTGCAGATACACAGTGGTAGCTAATGTGCTTACAGTTCCCCATCCACATTTCCAGTGGCTGACAGGGAGGCTGCCTGTAAGTGACATCTGATGCTTTCAAGTGCAGTAGATTAGTGCTGAGGCTTTTGTGACGCACTCTTGAAACAATAACATCCCCTCTTGACGTGATTCTTTCTCCTCCAAGACCCTCAAAACGAGCCCTTGTTGAACGACGGGCTTCCCTACCTCTCGGTGAAAACATCAGCTTTTAATGAAGGAAATTCACACACACCTGAACGGCCTGACGGCATGATCTGGCTTGTGCAAGCTCGCAATTACAATGGGACACTTATGTAACCCCTGAACAGGAATGTCATGAAAGGAGAACGTACGAGTGTCTGTCTCACATGAATGGTAATCGTGTGAATGATTGTGCCACTTAACTCAGTGAGAGCCTTTCACAGGCTGCAGATACAGTAGCTGTAGTCCGTGCTTCGTCTTATTGTATTCCACACGGACCCAGCGACATCAGCTGTTAGAGGAGGAATACGCCACTGAGAGGCTAAAATACAGAGGGAACTGTATGTGTAGAAGACAAGGACTCAAGTTTAAAGTTACTGTGGTGGAATTTAAGTTAGGGTTTTATGAAATTCTGATGATTCTACTCGGGGGAAAAAAAGAGAATTTTTTTTCCACATTAATAAAAAGTCTTAATATGCACTTGGATCATATCATGTGAAACAAATAGTCTCTAATGTCGTGACTGCTGTGTGACTGGTGTGCTGCAGTAAGCATGCTGCCTCATTACTGTAAGCTGGTGTTCCTGTGTAACACATCATAGCATTTTTTGCTGATTAATTGCAACCCACTTTTACTAAAAAAACCTTTATCATTACGGCGTCTTACAACCAGATGTTCATTTACTGTAAAATCACACTTTTTTCTTCCTCTAACAACTTTCTGGATAATTCCACAGTGGTACTGTTTGTAGATCGGCTAGTTTTGCTTGAGTTGAAATGTCCAATGAAATTGTTTTTATTTTAGACAGATTTTGCAACATGAAATTGTGTACATAGCATAATAAGTCAAATTCAGCCTTTGAGCGAATGCTTAAACAGACAATAAGTTACCTAAAAAATGCACTCATGAGAGCGTGAAACTGACTGAGCCCAACAGAAGATTAACCAAACCCAAGAGGCATTCTGGTTTTTGTGTTGGAATCCAATTTAAGCCTGGTGCAGTCATGTCCTCCATTCTGAGCCAGGCTAATCTGTACTTCCAGAAATGAATCAGGCTTAAGCATTACATTCAGGCTTTGTCATGTTAAAAAAAAAACATGCCCTAACACAGAACAGGATGTAGCCAAAATGGACAGAAAATCCATCAGTTTCATTCATCTTCACACTATATTTGAGCAAAAATCAACATTAAAGCACCATATCAAGTAGCTTACTCCCGCGACCATGAGTGAACCTGACCCTAATAGAAATATCCATCCATTTTCAACTGCTTTATCTTCCACTTGAGGGACGCGGGGGAAGCTGGAGCCAATCTCAGCAGTCACTTTAGAGTGTCCAATTAACCTAATCCCAAATCTGCATGTTTTTTGGGCGGTGGGAGGAAGTCAGAGTACCCCGAGGGAACCCATGTGCACACGGGAGAGCAGGCAGACTCCACACAGAAAGGCTCTTGCTTGAGCCAGTATCTGAACCAGGTGACCTTCTTGCTGTGAGCCAACAATGCTAGCCACTGTACCACAGTGCGATCCCCGAATGTTACTTTGTAAATTTTGAACTTAACTTGACCCATCAGCTCCTAAGAACGGGTCCGCCCTCTAATTCAAATATCTTTATGAAGGTGTGTTTGTTGGGGTGTGTGTGTGTGTGTGTGTAAGATCTCCAAATCCATATTTAAGTATGTTTAGACTGATCTTTCCATGATAGCTGCCTAACTGTACACTGGCTCTGGTGGAATTTTACTTCCGAGTAGGTCGCCAGGTCTTCTAATAATATTGCACCGCACGTCCACAAATCATGTTTCAAAAAAGTGTGACGTCTCATTATGACTGATGTTAGCTCGGCTGATGTCCTTTCATCAGTCAAGTTTAGTCTCTTATCAGGGTTTAGTCAAGCAAGACTCAAGTCATTCTTGAGTCCTCCACCTTTGATAGAACATCTAATCCAGAAGAGGGAAAACAAAAGTGACTGCAGCGTGTCACAGTCACGGTCAGTCATATTTGTCAAGTCGACAGGAAGGGGGGAGAAAATAAGATATGTGAGGACATTCTGAAGTCACAGTGACGCTCCTATTGTCATTAATATGCTCGAACTGCCTTTGACTTGAGTGAGTAGCTGCAGGTCAGGCTTTAATAAACGCTACTGGATTCTGCAGTTGCTGCACACATGGATGCCCATTTCCACTCTGCAACACACAGCAAAAATATCCAGACCAACCTACATCTGTCACATCATTACAGATCAGATAATACCGTCAGGTCATTAAAACAAGTGTTTTTTTATCACTGAATTAAACTGAACCAATTCTTATCAGGAGGCTTTGTATCACACGAGTGTATCAGACAAACATCTTCTCTAATGATGTAGGTCCTTGTGTCAGGGGATTCTTCATGACCGTTTTTCACTGAAAGCTTATATCTTGTGATAAGGCATTGGTTATTATTAGGTATTGCCTCGACGCTGTGCTCAACAGTGTGACTGTTCTGTAATTGGCTGCAGATGCGCAGCCATCATAGCTGTCGTGTCCCTCTTTTTTCTTCATAAGTGTTTCTGTGCCTCTCCTGATTTATTTGTCTACCTTATATAGGTGTCGAGATGTCAAATTAAAGCCCACACTGCATTTTAATGCTATTTTATGCTCGTCTGCTCTTGCAGGGTATGCATTAAAGATTAATTTTTTACCTGCCTGTGCTTCCTTTCAGCTGTACATTCAGACGACCACCCTGACCATCTCCATGAACCTCAGTGCCTCGGTAGCACTGGGCATGCTCTACATGCCCAAGGTGTACATCATTATCTTCCACCCGGAGCTGAACGTACAGAAGAGGAAGCGTAGCTTCAAGGCCGTGGTCACAGCTGCCACTATGTCATCGCGTCTGTCCCAGAAACCCAGCGAAAGGCCCAATGGAGAGGCTAAGACAGAGCTGTGTGAAAACCCCACTGCTGATCCCATGAGTAAGTAACCCAGTGACATGAAAAACACTGCCACATAATATACTATACATACACCATGATGAGCAATACTCATTTTCAATCAGAGCACTTAAAGGAAAACTTCACCGATTTGCATATTACTAGAATGGGGTAATGCTTTTGAAAAAATGGTGCCTCCCAACCTCAGTTTCCCCTGAGTTGAGAAATATTTTCATTCTTTTCTTTGTTGCGTGCTCACCAGTGACACTTGGTCCAAGCCTTGGTCCGAGGCTTGAAACTGCAATGCTAATTCCGCACTTTTTAGACCCACTCGTAGGGGGACGGGACCTCATTCCCAGAATGTAAACCATGTCCACCATCTTTTGCTAACAGTTACGCTAACAGGACCAAGTGTCACGCTAACAGGACCAAGTGTCACGCTAACAGGACCAAGTGTCACTGGTGTTTCTCAACTCAGGGGAAACTGAGGTTGGGAGGCACCACTTTTTCAAAAATACTCCCCCTATTCTAGTCATACAAAGCTAAATGCAAATCGGTGTATTCCTTTAAATGACTTCTTGTGAATAGAAATTCTAGGTTGAAATACATAACTTAACATAAAGCCTTAACACCTTCTACACTTTATGTACTCGTCATTAATAAATAATATTCAAACATTTCAACAAAAGTTAAAACACTCTAATGTAGTTAAAAGTAGCCACAAGAGCATTTCCCAAGTGCTCACTAATGTGCGGTATCTGTATATAAAGACATATTCAGCATAACTACAACAGCTTTTTACTCAATTGTGTTTATCTGTTTATACACCCACCTGCACTTAAATTAAATACTATATTGTTGTATCTGCTGAAAAATGCACAAAAAAGAGATTTAGTTAAATCTGTTATGTGGCATCAAAAGTCTTTCTTTTTTGAAGCTTAATAGAGCTTTTTTTTAATAAAAAAAAAAACACACCACGTGAATGGTTTTATATGTTTAGTCACACATGCGCTATATATAGCGCATGTTGTTAAAAACTATGAAAAGTAGCAGAGTGCATGTTAATTTTATATAAGGTGCTGATGGGAAACAGTAGGCACAATCAATCTGGTGTGTTATTCATAGAGCTTATAGCGATGGATACATGGTATAGACTATAGTGTGTTTGAAATCTTAATTTTCCTCGAAGAGACGGCTCACTGTTCAGTCTCATATATCATGTTTCTTGACTAGAAAGTCCCATTCCATCCGTTTAATTGGGTGGTGACTTGGTAAGAAAGTGCATATAACATCCTGTAGAATGGACATAGTTATCTTGTTTCCTGATAAATGGTTAGACCTTTAGCCCTTGTTCACAGCACAGAGAATGAGAGAAGATGAGGGCCCTGCTGCTGAGAGATTTCAAGAAGCAGGGCTTTGTCACTGGGAATGGAGGGAGATAATCTGTCTCACTAGCTGTGTGTTACTCATCTCAAACTGTAAGCATGATCCTGTTAGCAAAGATAATGCCAGGTATTAGCGCTTGAGTGGGATAGATGCACACCTCCACAGTTAAGTGATAAATAGTGCTGTCAGTTGATTAAAACGTTCTTTTGTGATTAATCACGTCATTGTTCATGGTTAACTTGCCATCAATCATCTTTTAATACTCTTATCAACACAAGGTGCTTGCTGCATTTGGCCACGACAACACACAACATGTGTGTTTTTGAAGCGCAACACATTGTGTGCCCTGCATTACTCTCACTAGCTCTCATGAGCTGCTTGTGGTTTTTTTCTTGCCCTCTATTACTATATACTACCACTTTTTTCCTCCCTGTTAAAGGCCGCATTGAAGTTAGTTTGAAGGAGCGCACACACAATGCTGGAGCTGAAAGAGTCAGTGTGAAATATCCATCTTGAAACTCACTTTACACTCTAGTGCTGTTTGAGTGAGAGTGTCCTTTTATGGAGTTTTTGGTTTTTAATCATTCGGAGAAAATCAATGCACTACACACTGCCTGTGTTAATCATGTAAAAATTGTGGCCCTAAAGGAATTTGAGTAAATACGTTATTATTGCGTTAACTTTGACAGCCCGAGTGATGAAGTGTTTGGGAAAAACAACAAAACAACACTAAACATGGATCTAGCACAAGAAAAATTGCACATGCTGTGTTGCTATGGAAGCTTTTTCTTCTCTATCTCTTGTTGTCTAGATGAACATAGAGATGATTGACACGTCATGCAAATCGCACATCACAGGCTCAAAAGGCCTCGTCTCCTGCAACGCTTCTAATCACGTACGCGATCATGGCACCCACAGGTGCACCAGCCCCTCAGCCCCTCTTTGAATTATGCCTACGAGATGACAGATCTTCCCGGGAATTTCTCCAAACACCCAACAGTTGTCACATTCATCTGTCATGAGCCGAATGAGCTTGTGCGTGTGTGTGTGCGTGTGCGTCTGTGCGTGCAGTTTGCGACGGGTGCATCAGTGTGTGACTGAATGTGTGAGTTACGCACATATAAGTCGGGGAGATGATGCAAGCGTAGCACATCCTTGCCAGTCACTCCTGTGACTTCATCCAGCGCCTACACATTCTGCATCGACGGTGAAAACCTAAACATCTGTCGCTGCTGCGCATCAAAATTCCCCAAGCGGGGCACGTGGTCTCTGGGAGGTCCTCCCAGAAGTGCACCGTGTCATCTGTTCTGCGTGTCTCTCACCTTCTGTCTCTCCGTCATGAATGTCTTCTCGCCTGGCCGCTCCTCCCCGCGCGCTCTCGCTCCTCGCCCTTCTTTTTTAGCAGCAGTGGAAGTGACATTTATTAATGGCAAATTTATGTGCATGACTGACCCGAAACCTGAACTAGGCCTCGACCGTCCCTGGAGACTGTCCGTCAATTCCTGTAAACATCACAGTGCCGAATACCTCCATTCAGCCCATCAAGCCTGGTATGAGATGACTTAAAGGATTACCAGCATGATCAGTTTTGCTGAATTGGGGTTGCTAGAGTGCAATGTCTTTGTCATAATACACTTTTCACACAAGGGAATTTATCCTTGAAGAGAAACAATTCACTGTCCTGCACTAGTTTTACTTAAGTAAACATGTGTTTCTGCTCTAGTACCTTCTAGGTGAGGGTGCGAGTGTAGAAATCATTTGAAAATAACTCATTCCAACTAAAATAAACAGTATTTTTTTTCCATAAATCATTTCTGCAATATTGAAAAGCAAAGTAAATCTGGGCTGCTACTAACAGTGCCCCTCATAATCCATTAATCTGTCAATTATTTCCCCCGTTATTTGCTTGTTGTTTCATCATTCATCATCCTTTACTGTCATAGACGAGCAAAGAAACCAGGAAATACACAATTAAAGGTCCAGTGTGTACTCAGTTTGGTATCAGGCACGTCGTTTTCCATTACTGTAGTACCTCCTCATTGTGGGCGGGGTCGTCGTGGTTTCATACGCGCCACAAACACACAAACACATAATAATTGTGCTTCCCAACCTCAGTTTCCCCTGAGTTGAGAAATATCTTCATTCTTGTCTTTGTTACGTGTCCACCAGTGACACTTGGTCCGAGGGTTGAAACTGCAACGCTAATTCTGCACTTTTTAGACCGACTCGTAGAGGGGCGGGACCTCATTCCCAGAATGTAAACAGTGTCCGCCATCTTTGCTAACAGGTACGCTAACAGGCCCAAGTGTCACTGGTGGGCACGTAACAAAGAAAAGCATGAAGATAGTTCTCGACTCAGGGGAAACTGTATCGGTTTCTATATATCAGAGAGGGTTCTTCTTCCTTTGTGTTGTGTTTGTAGTTTGAACTCAGATTTTGGAATCCAGAGCAACCTCACATAGCACATTCCACGATTCCAAAATGGCTGCCACTGTACAAACACTGACACTTTTACCGTTAGTGTGACTTTATGATTTTACCGTTATTTCAGTCCTACACATAGTACTGTTTAGTTCTTAACTGTAGACACGTTGCTATGCTGTCTGTGTGCACTAAATGCTACAGCTGCTATCGCTAACAACGGCTAGTAATCGTTAGCCCGAGATACGTTTGCGTTTCCAACTTCTCAACTTCTACAACATTTTCAAGCTACGTTACACTCCAGTTCCTGCCAATAAATGGAGGAGAATAAACAAATAAATAAAAATGCATGAATAAAGGATAATAAACACTGGATATTTTAGGGGCTGAGAGGAGAGAACGTGTTTTCATTTCACTCAAACCAATTATCAAAGTAGCTGGCCATTGATTTTGTTATTATTTAGTAATAGATTAATCGTTGCAGCCCTAATTGAAATATTAAATCATTATTTTCACTGGGGGAGAAACGGTGCTGCTCTCTGAACTCACATGTAGAGCGCCATATATTATAATATAATAAACAATGTGACAGCTCAGCATTGAGCCTTTATGTGCTCCATGTTTTATAAATGACTGTGAGACTGTGAGTGTGAGTGTGTCCTGTAACTTCAACTATAACTGTAAACACTGTCTTGCTTTTATGACAATAAAGGACACAGAGATCCCGGCAGATTCACTGATGATCGCCACAGTGTGTTTATTATTTTCACAATCGATTCATCTGCCCATTGTTTTCTCAACAATGATCCGGAAAATGTTGGAAAATGTGGAAAAATGTCGATCAGTGTTTCCTAAACCTCCAAATGATGATGGTCTTGTTTTGTACAAAGACCAAAACGATTTAATTTGAGTGCTTTCTTTGTTACATGAAGCAAAGAAACCAGACAATATTGACATTTAAGCAACTGAAAAATAAGAAGTTGTTTTTTTTTATTATTTAAACCGATAAATCGATTATCAACTGTGATGATTCATCTAGTAATCGGTTAATTTAAGGGCCTTTACTGTTTATTTAAGGTGAAAGTGTTTGCATACACACCAGTCTGTATGCCCTGTGTGCACTGTGTTTGATGTATGCTTCTGTATAATCTGTAGTCTGGAGACTACAGAGACTATACAGAGGAATGCATCAAACACAGTGCATTCTTAAAGACTGCAGTAAATGTTTCATCATGTTGTGGGTGCTGAAATTCCCCTGCTGCAGGTGTTGCATTTCGCAGTGTCATGAACTTTCCCCGAGAAACTTGTCCATGCTTTAAAATCTTTATGATCCAGCGTTGTTAAGCACGCAAACAACAGTGTCGTCTCTTCACGTTCTTGTTGTCAACCAATAAAGTCCCGTTTTCACGGTCCACGTCGCAGGTCCCGGCAGAGTAATAGATTGTTATAAATTACAGACGGAGCTCACTGCCGTGTCTGTCAGGAGTGTGACACAAGTGTCACCCAAGTGCAACATCTAGATCAAGTGGCAGTTTGTTTGGTGACGTCACAAATCGGGAACTGTCGTCGTGAAGCCTGTCTGCTCAGAGTTCACAGACGTCTCCTGCAACCAGGACAATACCAGCTGTCACGCTGGTGTTTACTCATATGCCGCACTTAAATGTTAGAATTAAATAATTAAATTTAAGTACCATAATTTACTTATTTAATTATGGTACTTAAATGTGCCATCATTTACGAAACTGGCATCATGTTATATTAAAAAAGAGCTGAAACTAGTGATTGAGACCATTAACTACTCACGGAAATGTTTACTGACTTTATAAATCAATCAATGACACATTGGAGTTTCCCCCCTGGTGTCACATGTTCTTAACTCCTGATTGAGAGGAAACCACATGAGTCCATTTTCATGGACGATCTATGGTCTCGATGCAGGTCTGCGATCATAATCATGTGACTGTCAGCTGGAACATGCAGTGTTTTTGGCAATGACACGAATTCAATATTGTGATGCAGTGAGGCAGAATCACAATCAGAGAGTCGTTACTGTCACTGCGTAGGAATACAACAAAAATGACATGTGACCCTCCAAAGATGTATCTAAAAACATAAACAACACAGCACAAAAGCCATAAATAACCGTAAAGTGTTTACAGTGTGTTTCCGGTTCTGATGGGATGGATGGATGGCAGCATTATCCTATTTCAGGCACTTAGCAGCCTTATTTGATTTTTGGTTTATTTAGTATTTAGGTGGCTGTGGGGAAGAAACTGTCTCTGAATCTGGTGGTACATATACATATACATAAACATATATATATATCTATATATATATATATATATAGATGTATATATATATATATACATATACATATATACAGTATATATATGATTAATCAGTCAATCTTGCTTGTATCGGATCAGTCCCAGCTGTGCACATTTGCACATCAACAACACACATTCTGATTCGTGTTTGAAGAAAAGCTGTGTTCAAAATAAAACTGTGGAACGTCATTAAACTTAAAATAATACTGTGGTTCTCTGGAGGCGATGTTTCACTAACTATTGGGAGAAATCCAGGTAATTTGCCTCTGACGGCTTAAAACCCGTCTCGAGAGTTATTAATTTGAACAATGCAGGTCGTTCACTCCCCTGACCCAGTTTCAGGATGTTGGTTTAAAGTCAAGGTGTGAAAGAGGGATGTTACACACAGAGTCTGGTGTTGGGACGATAAAGCCCTGAGTCAGGCTTGCTGTGTGGGCTGTGCGTCAGCAAGATACACAGTGCAACGTCATACCGGTGCGGACGATGACTTTGAACGCGACACGACGGACAACAATGGAGGAGTGGCGTCGGTAGAGTCGGTCTAGTGACATTTTTTCTGTGGCACCTCAAGGGCAGGGTTCCAAAAACAGAACGGTAGTGGCTGCTTATGGAAACACATAAAATGACATGCCATACTGCACCAAACTCAACTGTTCCCCTTCACGGGAACGCGTGATGAGCCAGCTAATCTGGACATGACTGTCCCACGACATCTGAAGGACAAGAGACACTCTCACTGTCAACCTGGAGAATCCATCCAACCATCCAACCATCCAAACCAACCAAGTCCAGTCGCCTACAGCGAATTACAGGAGATGACAATGACCTGGACGACTGAGAACCTTCACAGACTCTTCTCACTTTCTGTATTATTTCTTGTTAGTGTGGTAGGAAACAGGATAATTAGCCTTCCCCCTCCTCTGAGCCTAGCACTGGACCCACTCACCACTCATCTTCGACTAATTCATGTCATTAACAATGAATAGTGTGGTAAGACAACGCGAGCTGACAGACAGCAGCACGCAAACATGAGTAATGGACTCTGCCATTATTAAAAATGTAGATGATAGCATAGGTAGACGTCTCCATCTCAGACCACACACACACACACACAACTGCCTGCTCCTCCTAAGGATTGTTTGTGGTTTACCAGCAGGAATCTGATGTACATTTACTCATGTTTTATTCATTAGTCTTTCTGGCGGAGACTACAGCTGTAAAGAAGTGGTGTGATTTTAATTGCACACAGCCCATGGGAGTTCAGCATTAAGGCAGCAGAGAGAGAATTTATAGCAATGTCAGTGATTATTAAAATGCATATTGACCTCAGAGGATGATATTTGTACAGATCCACAGATTGTCTGTTCGTCCACAGACTGCACTCCAATCTCCCTGCGCCACTTTGAATCACCCCAGCCTGACACCTGACAAAAACATCCAATATGTCCAACATCTGACCTTAACGCTCGCCCGAATTCCTCCCCTAACGCGTTCCTCTGAAGACGTGACAAGCCGCCGTGACCTCCGTTTACAAAAGAACGCCTTCATTCGGAAGGTTTGAGACTCAAATTGGTTTTTATCACGCTAGATATTTCGAGAGGACAAACACACAAACACACAAACACACACACACAGCAACCGAGGCACTCAGCCACATTCGGATACGTTTCCATGGCAATGCAGACTGGGATCACATTGCCTGCCCTAGCATTTGTTCGGTGCCCACTTGTGTGGTGTTTGTGTTTTTTATCACTAGTTAACATCTGAAAATAGAAGCTCGGGCTTTACATGGGGGCACAGAGAGTTGGAGTGATGTGCCGGGCCACAGACTGTCGCCACTGATTGCACGCAGCTGACAATAAGAATGCACGGCACAGAGCGTCTGCTTAGAGTTTTTAAATGTTTTCTCTCCTTTTTTCCCTTTTATTCGGTTGAGAAACATATTACATGATCTTAGAAAGGTGCGGACGGTTGTTCTGGTGACTTGGTCATTAGTCTGGTGTTTAGCAGGAGGAGGGGCGGTGATGTGGGACGTATGCAGCAACGTAACAACTGGGATACATTGTGACTTTGGGAAAAAAGACTGCAGATCTATCGCCGCGTCGGGAAGTGAAATAAATAAAGGAAGCTGCAGCTGCTGAGAGACAGT
This sequence comes from Solea senegalensis, assembly GCF_019176455.1. Classification (NCBI taxonomy): domain Eukaryota; kingdom Metazoa; phylum Chordata; class Actinopteri; order Pleuronectiformes; family Soleidae; genus Solea; species Solea senegalensis. Next base: position 11,167,302 of record NC_058031.1, on the reverse strand, counting down.
GTGACCTACAGTCATTCTGCTGCTTCTCTGTGTCACAGCTGTATCATTTTAGACTGTGCATATGTTAACATATGTTAACGCTGCAGCCTGGTTCCTTCTTTTTTCCTGAACACTAAAAGTCAAGTTCATATAGTAACTTTATTTTTATTTATTTGATTCCCAATCGAGATACACGGTGTAAGAGTGGCTTTACATTGTTAATGTGGGCTTAAAAAACTGGCGTTAATCACAGATTAATACAAGTTTAAACATGTAATAAAAGTATAATTAGAGAAATGAATCATTTAACGGCACAAGTGAAGTCAACGTAACAACACAGAGCAGGAGTCTCTTCATTTGCATCTCAACGTTAGGGAAGGCAAGCGCTGATTTAATGTCTTCATAATAAAATTAAATGAAAATAAAAAACGAATCCTCTTCCACAGATGTGTGAGCTCCACTTTGTTTGTTTGTTTGTTCAGCGTCCATGAGCCAAACTGACCTGGAAGTACACTGACCTAAATGAATGAGAGATCCTGCAAAAGATATACTATATATCTCACAAATGCATATATATGCATATATATGTATATATACATATATGTATGTATACGCATATATATATGCATATTTCTGTTTTTCAGGCTTCTGTTGTTATTCCTTCCCTGTTTTCTCTGGTAAATGGTCTGTATTTCTACAGAGTTTTTCCATCTTTATGAACCACTGAAAGCTTCTTTACATTACCCACCCACCATTCACCCATTCACACGTCTTTCACTTTTCATATCTTGCAGCTATAGCTCCACCACTGAGCCACCGTGTCCTCACCTTTCCGGGGCTCCATCGCGTCTCAGAGCAAATGTTAATCTTCTTTTTCTTCGTCTTCTCTTTTCAGGTCAAGCCACCAAGAAAACCTACGTGAGTTACAACAACCTCAGGATCTGATCTGCTCGCAATTCGTCCTTTATCTGTGATTGAAAAGAGAAAAGGGATGAGCGGTGGAACGGAGAGACACAGTGAGGGGGAGAGAGTGTGAGCAGGCGTCCCAGCACCTGCAGTACCTATGCACTCCAGGACTGTGGATAGCATCCAACCCTTCATCCAGACATGATACATGAGTCCTGGCAGAAACGAGCACAGCTGTTGGCCAGAGTTACTGGGCCTCCAGAACCAAACTGTAGTTTTTACGCTTGTCTTGTGGCCCCCTTCTCTCTGACAGAGAACAACTTGCCTGCTTAAAGGGGGGCCACTGTGAAAAAGGACAGACGTTAGAAAAGTGGAGAAAAAAAAAAATATTTTCGTTTGAAATGTCATTAAAGCCATATTCTCTTGCAGTTCCCATTATCAGATTTCTGTTTTGTATTGTTTGTATGTGATTCATTTTTTTCCGTGCCGCTCTCTTCCCCGACTCGATTGAATTACGTTGAACAGCAAGCTCTGCCGCACACGGTGTTTTTGTTTTTACCACAATCCGCTCAGATCAGTCCCAGGTGATTATAACGTTCGAGTGATGGGCATTTGTAAGTATATATTTTTTTTGTAAATATTTGAGAGTATTTTCATGTTTGGAGTACAACTATAGATATCCAGTCTTTGTTCAATTGGATTTGGATGGTAATGAAAAGCACCACAAAGTGTTCACTTTGCATGTGCCAATGTATGTCTGTTATATTTGATGTAAACAACGACGACGAAAAAAAAAAGAAGAAAAAAAGAGTGAAATAAATTCTGAAAAATGATAATGAGCTTCAGCATCCTTCTACGCTTTGTTCTCTTCACCAGGACTAAGCTTTGTTTGAAAAAAAAAGAGGAAGAAGAAGAGGAAGAAGAAAAAAAAAACGGAAAATGGCTTTAATCTGTTGTTGAATTGACTCCTCCCCCCCAGTCTGCAAGCATGTTTGTTTTTCATAGTTTCATACATTATTGGGTGACCGTTACTATCAGAGCAACCATGCAAGTATGTTGTGATTATCTGTGGAATTATGGACATGTAATAAAAAGTCATTTTGTTATCTTTTCTACAAATTAAACCAGACAGCATACCATCGTTGTCTCTGTCCCCGTGCATGTCTGAGTCCTCTTTGTGTTCTTTGTGTTCCGCGGCACAAAGAGAGTGCGACACAGCCCGGTCACTCAGAAAAGACAGGAAAGAAAATAAAAAGAAATAAATGTTGCTATTTTACTTTTCTGCAATCTGTGGGAATTGTTGCATTTGTACATTGTGTACAAAATAAAATGTTATGTTTTGGCCGAGTGCTTCTTTTACGTGTCACATATCAAGTATTTAAGACAAATACTGTCCACCAAGCATTGGAGAACAAATGTGTCGTTACAAGGACGACCTGGTGCTCCGAGAGTGAGCCGTAAAGCTGTAGTACGTAACTTTTAAATACAAACTAAAGTCTCGTACGTTCAAACCATTGTCAAACAAGTTCACACAATGCTGATTAAAGGAGTAATTCACCGATTTGCTTTTAGCATTTGTATTATTTAAATAGGAGAAATCTCTTTGTTATTTTTTTTGTTCCACCAGTGACAGAATTCTACTGCTCAAAACTGCACTTCTGCTGTATGCACACAAATGTCCCCTCAGACAATTTGCAGTCAGTCCTATAGTCTCTCGGGATGGAACAGTTGGTCCACTTTAAAAATCCGTCCCGTTCAGTTTGCGTGTCACGGTGCAGGGCACGTGTGTGCACTGTTTGGTCCGTTCGGTTCACGATGTAACGTCCATACTGACGAAAAGGACGCGCAGGGGAGTGACGGATAATAACGCTTGATAGATAGACGGATGGGAAATGGACGATAATTGAGTATAAATGGGCCTTGTGCTTGGGCCAGTAACTCAGTGAAGGTTATTTTTGTTCTTTCATTTTTTCATTTGGCGAGCCGAGGCGGAGGCGGAGGCGGGGAGTGCTGTGGGTGGACACAGGAGGAGGGCCGGAGTTAGAGGATGCACCCGCAGCATCGCTTCGTTCTCCTGTGTGGGAGCATGTCAGACTTTGTGTTACCTGTGATGACGGCGCATGCAAACATTATGCTAGCGGCAACACTTGAAATTTGTTTGCTCATCTACGGAGACATCACCCCAGTGTAACAAAATGACAACACGAGGAGGAGACAGTCGGGTTACTCGGTTTTATTTTTAGTGACAAGAAAACGTATTATTTTAAGATTTGACAGAACAGACAGTTTACAGTTTTACCTGCAAGGCAAACAGTTGTTAACCTTTTTGCCGGATAAATGAAAAGCATGTTTAAATGCAGCGATGTCTCCCCTCTTGTCTCCTCCGCTGTTAGAAAACTCTCACATCACTTTGATTTAAGACAATCTGCCTCATCAAGCTGCCTCATTCTTTCAGTTTGTGCATGATTGCATGTCAAGGTCTTAAGAAGACCCGATATGAAAAAAACAAATCTGTAAAAGGTGGAAAATGTGACCAGTAAAAACCGTGACATGAACCAAACCGTGGATTTTGTTCCCCTGTAATAGTCTCCCATAAACTCTCCTGCTTTGGAGGCTCAAGTTTCACAGTTTGACTGACGCCATGTTGACCAAACAGATGTTCGCAGACACCACCTGCAACTAAGCTCCTGTTGGATGATAGCAGCTGTCAATCACACTGATGTCCACTCATATTTGCTCTAAACGGGAACGTCATTTTAAAACATTGCAGAAGGAACTAGCGATTGAGGCCATGAACTCCTGAGGAGAAGTAGAAGCTTAATTTCCTGTAGACATCTATTCAAGTCATGGTTGCCGCTAGCAGAGTTGCCTCCTGGTGGCTATTCAAAATGACATATATTAGTCTATGGTCTGATAGTATTGCTTGACAGGAGGCTGTTTTCAGATGAAGGATGCTGCAAACACATAACATGACATTGTGTCTGTTCACAAATACCAAACAGAGGCAAAATACCGTCACCAAAAGTTACATACTACAGCTTTAACCCTACAGCGTCATTTCCTAATGTTCTACCCACGCGTGGGATCTGCGGTTTGGAGAAACGTACGATGGCAACATAAACTCTGATCCTGGACCGGGTTGGTTTTAGACTGTGTTGTTCTGTGGGTTCTCTGTAAAGTGATGATAATGCCGTGCGCTCGTTCCCCGTGTCACCCCATGACACGGCACATTAGCGAGCTCACTGAGCAGCGCTGTCACGCCGAGTTGGGACTCCTGCGAGAGGAGAGAGGATGTCTACTATAGCTGACTGGTAGCTTTACTCACCCACTGCTCTCTGTGCCTCACACACCCATAGTCTCTCTCTCTCTCTCTCTCTCTCACTGTGGCTCCTTCCAATTCTCGCCACCAATCCCCAACATGAATAATATAACATGTCAGATCAATTTGTCGTGCTGATGACCAAGCCTTTACGAGCTGACCGTTCTTTATTCCTGTGCCTGCCAGCGAGCATAATGTTTGTATTTTCAATATTGATTATGATATAAAACCATGAATAGGCCACTCATAAGGGGATTTGTGTTTCTACACCCAGTAAGCGTCTCCCTCTAGGCTGGTACATGGCCTGCTACAGTGATATATGACCGAGAGATGCTGATTCGTCTTTATGTTGCCGGAGTGAGAGAGAGAGAGAGAGAGAGAGAGAGAAAGAGATCCTTTCCCACTCAGGTTTTCTGTTGTTTCTCTTTCCATTTGTCTGGCATCTCTCTCAGCTCCTTCGGGACCAGATGGTCTTTACTTCTCATACACACAGTCTGTCATTTTCTGTTGCACACGGCCAAGAAAAATCCCACTTACACCCAATTAAGACTAGCCTCTCCCCTACCAAATTAATTGCCTGTGTCAGTGTCTGTGTGTGAGTAATCAGTAGGGGCAGAGTTAGGATTTGCAGCTCAGCAAATAAAAAAGAAAAGAAATACTAAATAAATCAAGCGTATCGCGCTCTGGATTTTTTGATATAGCTATATGAGGCAGAAACTTCCAAGAGCTCTTTGAAATGCAGAGTCGGAATCGTGCTTACCTTAAATAGTATGAGGTATGGTTTACCCCAGCTTCACACTCTGGAGGCTCCAGTGTGAAGAGGCCCACCTGCTCCGTGTACACCTGTTCTGGAGGCAGCGTTTTCCTGCGGGAATCAGGTGAGGGAGGCATCAAAGGGATGAGACTAATCATGGTGGACCGAGAGCAAGACGCACTCCACCTGGACCTAAATGTTTCAGACTCGGAGGTCTGTCGGAGCATTTGAAGTGGAACAACAGGGCTTTAAAACATGTATGCTCGCTCCTCAAACCGTCTGACTCGTTCCAGTGCTCTTTCCTCACCACAGGAGAGTCACAACTCTGGTGTGACCCAGTTCGGATAACAAGGTGACGCCATGGCGTCCATGTCACTGCGCGCCCCGTGTGACACGAGTAAGTGTCAGCATCAAAGGCGCGCGCCTCTTCTGCGTGAGTGTGTTCTTGTTGCTCCGGTCCAGCTCCGCCTTTGAGGGGAAACCGTCTTTATCTTGTCAGAACTCCTGATGCGCTCTTTCACAGACAATTTACTGATGCTGAGTCTAGATTAGCTCTGTTTCATGGCTCCTGGGCCCTGGGCTCCCCTATCTCTCCATAAATGTCCAATTATCCAACTCCAGCCAGAGTGAAACCTTATCTGCTTCCTGTCAGTGACGGACTGAGTCTTGATATAATGTGGTATAGATACAGACACTCTTCAGTCGTCTTAGTCTTCCCTCTGTTTCATCTTGTACTATAAAAAAAACCCTTTTGTTTACCATCATCCTCTGCTTCCTCCTGTGTTTTCAGTAAATTAGCCCAGTTACATTGTGACACTGAGGTTTGGTAATTAGTGCTACAGTATAGCCACTGATTACACATGAATAATACCACACACGTCTCCTCATAGGTGATAATTATCCCTTAAAGCTAGTTCAGTATGTTTGGGGAGAAAAAAAATGTTAGCAATAACAGGCAACAAAAAGAAACCAACCCTCCCATTGGCCCTCGTTTAAAGTCCCGCCCCCAAAACACAGCAGCAGCTGTGTCTCAGTCCGGGTGCCAGCTCCTTCAGCGTGTGTTGCTGTTTCAGGCAAGTGTGCGTCATTATGTCATTGAGAAGGTTCAAAACACAAGTGCACAAAGGATTGTGGGTACTGCACTGTGAAATCTCAGTCCTTTGTAGCATTCGAGGCATCCTTGGGAGAGTCTGATGATGATGTAACATCCTTGAAATTCAGCAGTTCGCGGATCCTTCCTTGACTTTGAGAAATACCTCGTATTTGAAGGCTGAGTGCTTCATCGTGCCGTGACCTTTCTGTGCCATTTCGAAGGCTCCTACGCATGTGTCCTTCCCTCTCAGAGCACTGAAGGATCCGGCCGGTGGTGGCCACTGCATCCTGGACACGAATGTTATAAAAGGAGAGGTTTGTGGTCAGGCTGAGGAAGTCTCCAGGCTTCAACTCAACTAAGTGGCTTATGTTACACAAAACAACAACCGTGCTACCTTCCCGTGCTGTTAGGAAATCTGTAACACATGCCGCTGCAGCTCTGTTGCTAGGTGACAGGGGTCATAATTGCAAAATACACCATGACCACAGCACGTCAGCCTCCTCAATCTGAGCTGCCAACAGATGACACCCACCTTCATCAGCCACGCCGACCACTTCCTCTGAGCGAGGAGGTAAAGGTTCACTGTTGCTGAAGACATTTCCAAGTAGCACAGATATTGTTTGTAACCTAGTAGTATTAAGAAATACTTGTTTTTTACTACAGAAATATCAGACATTGTTCTGCATCTGGATGCATGGAGTGAAGCTACGGTCTGAGTACAGAGTTTTCACCAGGTACAGGGAGGAATAAGATTATTTATTTACTCTGCACATTTTTTTTATATACATATATTTATACACATATACATATATTTACATATACACTGTTCATGTATATGTAAAATAGTTGTACATCTTTCTTTTTGTGGGGGTTTGCACATTTGTATATAAGGAGCCATTTGTAACCGAGATGCAAATAGTAAGTCAGCTTGTGATCATTAGTTATTAAATAGTGGAGAAAGGGAAGGATTAAATCATCTTATTTATATTTGCTTTCTTCACTTTCTTCTTTGTCTTCCACAATTTTGAGTGTGTTTTGTTTTTTTTCTTATTGCAATTTTAGAGTTTTACTTCGACATTCACTGCGTAATAGTTTTAAACGTGAGTTTTGTTGCCACGGGTGTATTGACTGCTCTATATTCTCTATATGCAACTTAAGTATTGAGTTTGGTGTCAAACATAGATCCATCATAAACAGAAGGATCATCAAAAGCTGTGTCTGTGTTTAAGGTCAAGGTCAAATGTATTTATACAGCACATTGAAAAACAACTCCTGTTGCCCCAAAGTACTTTACATAAATAAAGTTAAAGGAAGCAAGAAAATACAATAAAAAATAGAATGATATAACCATTGAAAAGGAGGTCTAATCCCTAGTTCAGATACATTGTAAACATGTTCTGCTGGTGTTGTCTGTCGTGGACTGTCACTGCTCTTTCTCTGCCTTTTTCCTGTGACTGGTTCACTAACACGAGTGTAATACGAGTGTCTGCCACTCACGCTCTCGGAGCAGGTTGCTCGATTGTTTAGTGACAGAAGCCTTGTGGCTTGAAGGAGATGATTGTTCGTGTTTATTACAGCGAGAGAGAGACTCAAACACAGTGGGGGGGTTTATTTTTCCTCTTTTTCTTTTTTTTTTCCCCAAGCAGGCAACTTTATTTAAGATAAAATATGTTTTCAGAAACAATACAGAACCCAGCTTTAAAGGGAAATCCTGTGCTCGGCTGCTGAATCACTGGGTGTGTCAAAGGTATTCCTCATGTTGTGGGGACCGGAATCTGTTGACACAGTCACGCTATGGGGACCTGTCAACGTTAATAAGTTTGAAGGTGACGACATGATGTATGGTTAGGATGAGGTTAAGGTTAGCAGGCCATTAATGTAAGTCAATGTACTGTCCTCTGAAGTCATGGAAACCAGACTGTGTGTGTGTGTGTTTGTCTTCCTGTATTTGCTACCACTGACTATCAAAACCAGTAGTCCTCTTGGAGACCAAAACCTGGTCATAATGAGGCCGAACCACGTCTCTAAGAAACTGGTTATGTTACTGGTCAGGGGTTAGCTATTAGGTGGTTATGCCAAATGAATGGAAGTCAATGCAGTGTCCTCAGAAGACTAGCTACATGTTTTTGTGTGTGTGTGTGTGTGTTTTTCTCGGTCACCCAAGAAACAGAAACCGATGCCTGCTTTTCTGTGTGAATAAATCAGTTGAGGGTGAGGGGTGGGTGGTGTTAGGGTCACTGGTCATCACTTCTTATCTGTGGCTAACCAGAGCTACTCTGTGCCCTGTTGAGGCTGCACACATGTGTGCATGTGTGTGTGTGTGTGTGTGTGTCAAAGCTTTATTGCATTTTTAATCAGCGGAAGAGACCAGGCATCATTCTCATCACATTAGTGTCTCCTGGTATTTATTCCTCTTTCTCTCTCTCTCACCCCTTCTTCTACTCCTGGGGGGAGTCGAGTGGGTGGAGAGAAAACGTTTGAAATTTGCTCACTTGACAGTCATTAGAGATATGGATTCTGACAGTACACAATTAGCTCAGTCACCTCCTTTATCTTCACTCATCTTCAGCTGGGGCATTTAGTATGTGTTGCCTCTACTCTAATTACGGTTGCACCCCTCGCGCCGTCTCTTCCCCTCTTGTCGCTCCCACGTCCAAATTCTTATTCCATATTTCTCCCACTTAGTAATTATTTGAAAAATGATATATATCTGACTTCATGGATTTAATTGACTGTTGTGTTATTAAGCAGGCAGAGAGGGAGAGAGAAGAGGAATGAGCTCCACAAGTCGCAGCTGAGTAGGTGCACTAATCTCCCAGCTTTCCCCCCAATTTCCCCTCGTCAGAAAAACGCATTCATGGAGAAAAAGAGCACCGAATGCCGGCATATACATCTCGGGAATATGTTATATTTGCTGTGCATTAGCTGCATGAAGACGCAAGTCAGAAGCTCAGAAGCTTGTATGGAATACGGAAGAATACGAATTTTCAGCTCAAGTTCACGGCGTAAACAAAAGCCAGCAGCGTTTAAAGCGAGGCAGATCATATGAAGCTTTAACGGGAGTTGACAGAGATAAGTGGTGGCTGGTTGTGAAATTTAACTCACGAGCTAAGCCCTTTCGAGGAGCGTGACATAAACAATGCATTTCCACCGCCCACACAGTTCACTGTTATTTCAAAGAAAAGTAAATCCCACAGAGCAACAAATGCAAAAAAAAAAAAAAGAGGAAATGAAAAGTAGAAGAGGTGTGATAGAAATCCACATCAAACCAAGATGAAGTGACAGCAAGAAGCTACAAGCTACAGAAAATAAATCACGTTCCACTCTTTTTCTTTGCTTGCCTGCGACTTGATTAATGTCTGTTGTTATAATGTCACTGACTGATACCAATTCACACTCATAAATAGATCAAATGTGCGACGGTAGCTCAGTTGTAGAGCGAGTTGCCTTTCGACTTGAAGGTTGTGGGTTTGATTCCCGGCCATGGGCAAGTATACTATCCTTAGTATGAGTGATAGGAGATGTGCTGCACATGTGTGAGTGAATGGCAAACCTGTAGTGTATAGCAGCTTTGGAAAATTGCTATATAAATACACACCATTTATAACATGAGGTTGTCCACACGTGCACCATTTTGTGCCGCTAATCCTTTGGGGTTTGCAGGTGAAGCCACAGCTGTCACTGGGTGAGTGGAAGGAACAGCCTGGACAGGTCACACTGGCTTATCACAGGAAAAAAAAAAAACAACATGAGCAAAAGAAAATCCATTCACTCCACCAGTCAATTTCTAAAATCCAGGCTTGCCAGTGAAGATGACGGCACTCTCAGCTGTGGAACTCAAAGGAAAACCTACTATGATCATTTATGATTTCATTATGTTACATTTTATGCTGCCATGTTTTAGCTACATTTATATTTATATTGTAAAGCACCTTGCACATGTTTTGAAAGATGCTTTTTATTTTATAGCACATTACTTCTTTTTTGTGTCTGATACCGATAACACAAACTCAAGTATCTAAGGATACAGATATCACAAACTCAAATATCTAAGGCTACAGATATCGCAAACTCAAGTATCTAAGGATACAGATATCACAAACTCAAATATCTAAGGATACAGTATCACAAACTCAAGTATCTAAGGATACAGATATCACAAACTCAAGTATCTAAGGATACAGATATCACAAACTCAAGGATACAGATATCACAAACTCAAGTATCTAAGGATACAGATATCACAAACTCAAGTATCTAAGGATACAGATATCACAAACTCAAATATCTAAGGATACAGATATCACAAACTCAAATATCTAAGGATACAGATATCACAAACTCAAATATCTAAGGATACAGATATCCTATCTAAGGATACAGATATCACAAACTCAAATATCTAAGGATACAGATATCACAAACTCAAGTATCTAAGGATACAGATATCACAAACTCAAATATCTAAGGATACAGATATCACAAACTCAAATATCTAAGGATACAGGTATCACAAACTCAAGTATCTAAGGATACAGATATCACAAACTCAAGTATCTAAGGATACAGATATCACAAACTCAAATATCTAAGGATACAGATATCACAAACTCAAGTATCTAAGGATACAGATATCACAAACTCAAGTATCTAATCGTACAGATATCAGCCCGATGCAGTCATTTTAGACCTTCTAAACTATGAAGCTGTTAACAACACATTTGCCACCTCCATGGCAAAAGTAACAACAAGTAGTGTGAGCACAAACAAGTAAACAAAGAAAAAATTTGGGTTTTTTTCAAAATGAGGGATTTCCTATTTTTTCCCCCAAAAGTATGCAAGATTAAGTTTTGAAGAAGCCACTGCATGCAGTCACAATATTGTGGGTTGTTTGATCTCTGTGAATGGCACATTCCAGTGCTTTTGTTTTTTGTTCAGCCAATCAGCTGCTCCTCATAGGAAACACATGGCTACTTAATATACAGCTGCTGCTTGGAGACTCCTCACTGTTACTGCTGCTTCAGTTTTCACCATTGAATGAAGATGGACGAGGAAAAACACATTACAGAAGAACTAAATCGTGGCTGTTACAGTCTGGTCATGCCGACGCCAATCTCACTTCTGCTATGCTAGCGGACTTTATGCTAACGTCTTAGCATTTAAGCTAACGGACTTTCTCCTTCTTCTTGTGGGGTGAGTTTTCATTAACGTTCTACGTTAAATTAGTGTTCATTCAAAGTCACATACAGGGATTAACACATGTGTTTTCATGCTGGACGCTGTCTTTTGACAATTCACTGTGTATTTCAGAACGTTATGTGGCTACATTGTTATTAGCTAGCTCAGTATGGTTGTTTTAAACTGCAAATGTTAGCACATCTGATCTTGTGTTAATCGGGTGATCGTTTTAAAAACTGAATTATAAACTGTTATGGGAGTATGTGAACATCTGCTATTATTATGAATAACAAACCAACCTGATGTGCTTGAATAATGTGTGAATGACACAGCTTTGTGTGTGAAGTGTTGACTGTGATGCTAATGATTAAGCAACTCTCTGAGCACATTATCATTCAACTCAGTCAGTAACAGACTGAACCAGCCACACCAACACAGAGCCACTTAAATGTATTTTATTTGATATTAGATATGTGTATCTATCTTCTAACTCTTAAGTATATTACCTTAATTATTTTTCATTGGGGTCCCTAGACCTGTTATTGATAAATGCTGTTCAAACTACTACAATAGTTGATCAGGGCTCTTGTTTTGAAGTCAGTTCAGAGTGAGACTTGTTCTTGGTTTTTCTATGGCTGGTCACATTTGTGCTGAGCCATTTCAAAGACATTTTAACTGTGTTACAGACTGATTTGCATAGTGACCCAGTGATTTTCTGTCTGATCTGATCCATTGATTTTGACCAGTATTGGACCGATACCAATTCTATGTATCATATCTGGATGATATTTGGATATTTGGAAAGAAAAGGAACTCATATTTATTGTCATTATACAATTCAAATATTGCACAATAACATTTACATGTCAGATGGAGGGTTGATCGGAGCCACTGCGACCTGACCGGATGTGTTTAACATTCTCACATGTTTTGTGGGAAGAAGCTGTTTTACCTGGAGAAAGTTTACACCAAACAAAGCCCCTGATCAAACCAGCATGAATCTCCTTGCTTTAAGGTGTCAGTGATAACTACTGCTCCACCGCGCAGCCCCAAGAAGACCAATTAAAACATTTTGAGCCACAACAAAGCAAAAGCGGCATTATTAACTTTGAAGCAACGCAAACAATCAACACAAAAAAAATCCCTCTAATGAGCCTTAACTTTCCCTGTCAACAAAAAGAAAAATAAAGAAATGACTAACTTGTGGCAAACTCAGTGGTTTTCAAACTATTTATACCAAGTAGTACCTGGGAAAATATCAAAGTAACACCGTTATCATCAACGCTAACATACAGTGGTGTAAAATGTCAGATTTATTCACAATAAGATCATTTGCTCTCTCATCCTCACATTTACTTCACACACTTGTATAGTGAAATAATTATATAATTATTATTATTATTATTTGTTTCATTTTCTGTGCACTGCTGTCAAAATTCCTCAGCTCCACTCCGGTCACATACCCTGGTATATCCAGTAGAACAGTATTTCTGATTTTCCTCCAAGTACCACCAGAGGAAGCTCACCTACGACTGGTGATACACGTACCACAGTTTGAGAACCATGGTTTTAAAAGAATGGCTGAAAACAAAAGGACTCTTGACTCCCTCTCTTTGCCACTGCTGCCGCTGCACATACAGTGATTAACACATATACACACTGGAGAGCTCCATTTTCTGGCCCAACTGGAGCGACATACATACACTGACAAAAAGTCACAGACACCACCAATTAATCGATATACATCTGCAGCATCAGATGGGTTCAAACACAGAGACTGCATATGCAGGGGTTTCTTTTTTCATAATGGGAACACTTGGGTAGAGACATGTGACCACTGCGGCCTGAGGCAGTCCTAGCTTCACATTAAAGACACATTATGTGAGACATTAGGTGTATTAAGCCATAAAATGACCATATCATGTCATCAGAGATTAAGGAAATGTGTTAAATTGAAATGCTGGCAGCACTAATAACAATGTTTATTCACAGTTGGTTTGATAATTAGTTAATTTGCGACCGGCAAACTTTGTTTATTTTTTTCACTTCCTAATTTAGCCTTTCGACAGCCCGGTTGCTCAGAGAGTAAGTCAGACACAGTGAGCGTCAGCTGTTTGCAGAAATGCTCTACGTTCCGAACGTCACTGCACCTCTCAAAAATGACCTGACCACAGAAGAAAAACAAGCATTGGAGACGCAGTGGAAAAATGTGACAGGCTTTTATGTAGAAATGAAAAGACAGATAGAAGGTGGATCATTTAACGTGCACATGTTTGTTTACTTCCAGTGATGACTGACCCAGTACAGGATGAAGGACTGAAAGAAGTCATTGGCGTAGCGTCGGGAGATACCTCTTATAATCTGCCCTCGAGAGGAACCGTCGTGTCAAAGGATACACACTTTCACAGGAGACCACTGGACTTCTGGGAACGACAACAGCTACTTGGGCGTCACAGAGCATTTCATTGAAGAAGACTGGACTAACCCAGTCATTTGCACTAACTGTGAGTAAAACATCGGAGCGACACTATGCCGAGGCATGTGCTAACCATTTTCTGGATGTTGCAAAGAAATGAAAAAATCAAGGAAAAATGAAGCACACTTGGCATTTTATGTCTAAGTATCCAGTCAGGCCTAACATTTCACTATTTGCACTCAATGTTAATTTGTTCATTTTAATTCATAAAATGTGATTCATCTTGATGGATAATTATGCACATTGAGCGCGAGCACTTTGTTGTGAAGCCAAACCTTTCAAAAAAAAAACACATGCAGCTGTTATAGCCACATGCATGTGTTGAAAGATATGCAAGTTCAGAAAAAACATCAAGTGGACTGATTATTTATGTGCACTGCATTTTTCTATCCTCGTGTTCACATGAAAATAATAGTATATTTGGGAAATATTGATTGCAGTCTTGGCTATTGAGGTTTGGGTGTGGATTTTCCCCGACAGTTTGGGAAGTCGAGCCTGAGATGTTTGCGTCACTCCCAGTTTCCGACTTCCCGCGTTGTGTTGTAAACAGAACGTTGCAGAGGCCCAGCTTCACGCTGAGGAGAGGCAGATTATACAACACAAAACTTATGACCACGGCTGACAGCACATGAAGATAGAATTGTTTTACTGTGGGCATTGCACAGGAAGTATACAGTCAAATGATTATGAATCAATTCAAAGCGTGAATTATAGTCTCACCTCGAAAACTACAGCGCTGAATATTCTCCGTCTCATTTTTCAGTCGACGGTGGAGTGCGGCGCACTCTCCATTTGATTAAACTCTACCCAAAGGCTGCATCAATTATGTATCGTCACAATGGAGTTAATGGACTGCAATAACAGCTGAAGATGACTTGACTAAATTTCCACATGACATGGCCTGAAAAAAAATCTCACTTCAGTATAATGTAACCCTCCCAAACAGCTTGTCTGAAATGATAAAAGCTTTGCGTCCGCCGCTGCCACATTAAAATAAAACCATGTTGTCTTTTGTTAATTCTGCTGTTAATCTGTAAACACGATGCCCGCCGACGTATCTACCTTCTTCAGGACGTTGAAATGTCATCCACGTCAGAACTGTGTGTACATACGCTCCCTGCCGCGCACGTTATAAATGCATCTGTGCGAGGTTTGTGCGTGTGCTGAATGCACATGTGCGCAAATGTCTCTGCTCAGCTTGCAGCACATCGACTCGATCCAACATCGACTTTGTGATCCAACTTCTGTAATTCCCGTCTCTGGGGTCTCAGTCCCATGAGTGGACGCGAACAGAGAACAGAAGGGGCTTGAGCTATGGAGACGCTGACCCATCTGGTCACCGGGCCAGCAGGGAGCACGCACGATGCTGAGACCAAAGCCTCTGCACAAACATCTTGTGCTAACATGAAGCTGGCACAGCACACAAAACCCGCAAAGAGATAGAAATGGTGTAGCGTAAACCACATACTGAGCGACCTTCATGTTTTATTTTCTTGTTTGTTGTCTGAACTGCAAGTAATGACAGAGGGCAAAGAGTTTCCAGAATAGCTCAAACCACACAGAGGAGTGCTGCGCGTGGTGCGTGGAGTGACAGTGATCCTGCTGCTGCCTTGTATATAATTTAGAGCAGAAACAACATGTTGATTCAGCTGTGATCTTTGTCAGTATGGAGGCAGTCGGTTCAGCGTGACATTACGACGCGGGAAGGTTCTAACCTGACCTCAGAGCTGGTGTTTCTCCTCCTCCACGCTTCACTGCACAGCCACGTAAATGTTTCTAATAACCTCTCACATAGCAAGTCTCTGCCACCGCCCTTTGACGCCCGCAGCGAGCCCCAGCCTCCGCTGCTGCTCACACCATCAATGCCGTGGTGCATGCAGCCGGTGCGAAGCAGCAGCTGTCGTGTTTTTTCCCCCCAGTTGGATACGAACCCCACCTCCTTCCCAAACTTCTCAGCTTTTTCACGCCTCTGAAAATCCACAGCATGAACGTAAATCTTCCCTCCATCAATCACTGGAGATGAGGATTTCTATGCTGACTGTGGACTGGATACAATTTATGAGGTTCGAGGCAAAATTCAATTAGGCCACACCTTCTAACGCTGAATTATCGCGACTGAATTATAGCAGCTATTCTAACTTATCTCCAATTATGAGTGTGACTCGTGGAAAGTAGACCCATATTGTTTATTATTAACACAAACGGACAGTGGTTGACTTGTGTGCTAATGCACTGTAATAAACTGTGATTAAAAGAAATGACCCTTGATTGGTTCAACATATTATAAACCTTTTCTCTCCTCTCATAAAGCAAATACTGAACACTTAAGATGATGACATGTCTGAAAAGGAAAAGGAGTAGGAAGAAGTATAAATGTCTCTAATCCTCACCCCTTCTTTCCACTAATTCTCATTTTTAATCTCTTGGTCAACTACTTTAACTAGAAAATAGCACAATAGCAACGTTAAAATGCATAAAATGAACTAAAGTAATTAATACTAATAAATCATTAATACGGTGGTTAAACAGGAAAATACCCTTATTAAAGATTCATGAACGCTTCATATTAAGGTTAATACTTTATTAATCATTATTGTCCTGTTGAATGCCCATATAAATAACTGATAAATAGTTCATAATGAGGTTGTTACTGCTATAAATCTTTAATAAGATGATGTAACACAGTAAGTAAAAAGGTTAACAGTGATTTTCTTTTTATGCCTAATAACCTTATAACGATGTAGAGACCAGCTGTATTATTGTTATCACTCAATGAATTTGTCATTACTCATATACGTCAGCACCTGTAGTGGTAATTATTTACCAGTCAATGGTTTGGGTGAATGAATGAATGAATGAATGAATGAATGAATGAACGGTAAATGGTCTGTATCTGAATAGTCAAAGCTGCTTTCACTACAGATTTGCCATTCACCCATTCACAACCATTCCCTCAGCACATCACTGTGCAGCTCATGTTCTATCACACCTCTGTCATACACATTCACATGCTGCCAACTAAGCTGTCAGGAGCAATGTGGCGTTTAAGGGGAATTCCGGTACTTGTTGTTTTGTGGGTGTGTACGTGAATAGTACTTCAATGATTGCGGTGTAATCGTACGTGGCAACCACCATTCTGAGTTCCCTCCATCTCTCCAGTGCTGTTTTTTGCCAATAAATAACTTGAATTTTTATTGTGCGAATCTGGCAACATTGCCAAGGATGTAGGTTTCAAGACTGGTGACCAGTGACGTTCGTTCATGACAAATAAAATACTAACAATGATAAAAGAAAATCAATTTATCCACCTGACTGTTCTATAAATCAGTTTTCTGTATGTTTCAACATTTCTATGCTCAAAATCGCTGAATTTACGCGTTTCCTGTTCAAATACACGGGAGAGCGGTGAGGTGAGGCAGCGATGAGCTGTGCCTCAGGCTGTGCCGCACACACTGACTGAAGCAGGCAGTTGGCGCATGCCCATTGCTGCCTCTCTGTATATCGCCAATATCAGAGGCGGTTCTAGAGTCTCTTGTAGCCCTCGGCAAAAATTCACTGGGGGCTCCTCCAACCAGTGTTCACCCTTATGTGATAAATAATCTGACACTCAAAAATGTGAAATGTAAAACATTAGTATCGTCTCAAAATAAGAATATAAACATTGACAATATGTAATTAAAAATTGTCTTGCTTTCTTTTCTCCTTTTCCTCTTTTTTCTTCTTTCTTTATCCGGACATTATTAGAGCCCACCACTGTCATTGTAAACTCTCCACATTGTCAATGCTGTAGTGATTCAAAGTCAGCACTCAGGGGCCCCCTTTTGGCCTGGGGCCCAAAGCATTTGCCTGCCTTGCCTGTTGGCAAGCAGCGCCTCGGGCCCATATACATGTTTGATTATACTCTCTCTCTATACATATATATATATATACTGTATATATACATATATGTGTGTGTATACATATATATATATATATATATATATATATACATATACACATATATATGTATGTATGTGTGTGTGTGTATGTATGTATATGTATATATATATATATATATATATATATGTGTACGTGTGTGTGACCTATTTAGTCTTTCTGTTCTTTCACATAAATGCGCAGTGAAATGCACAGGGTGAGGCAGAAAGTACCATGCCGCACTGATAGGGGGCAGTGCTGAGCCCCATAGGTACAATGCGTAAGTTAGCCTCTGATTCACCAGCTTCCGAATCGGCACTTTAGGGGAAATTTAAGGGGAAATTAACTTAATGTTTGTCCCCTGATTGTTTGACACATTCTATACATTTTAGGTAAGACATTTAGGTAACTTTTGCCGCACAGCCACTATTGTATTTGTGAAAATGCTAAAGAGGAGATTTATCCATTTTTGTTTCATAGTTTATTGTTTTTAGACCTCATTATAAACCGGGTCCAGATCAAAAACCAGTGTGTCTAGCCTTCTCAAACCCGTGATTGCATCACTAGCGTGTGTCGCGGCTGCTGTCCGAGGTGATCTACTGGACCAATTAGGAAACTGTTTGTAAGTACTATTCAAATACACACTCACATTTATAAACACAGGGCCCAGGTAGAAAAACACCCATTACCCTTTAAGTGTCTTGCCCAAGGAGCTGGGAATCGAGCCCAGAACCTTCAAGTTGAAAGATGCCTCACTTTACCACTGAGCTAACATCACACCAGCTGAACTGAGAGAGGGTGAAGCCGGGGAAAGTCCTACATTTATTTGACCACTTTGACATCTCTGTTGTATTGAGTTGCTGCCTTAACCTCATCAAAGTATTTTTTATTTTTTTCAACAGTAAATAAATCTACATAAGCGGTGACACTTTGACAGCCGACGCATCAGGCGAGGTATAGTTTTCCTTCTCTCAGTCTCTCAGTGATTAAGTTTGTTGTGGAAAGTCGCCCACAAAAGGATTTAAAAATGGTTCATAATTAACACTCAATAAATACTTGACAAGATGCTGCAACATGTTCGATAAAACAGGCAACACTAGTGTGTTTCTTACCATATACACTTTTTATGGATTTATAAATTATTCAAAATTGTGTTTTTAATTAGTCCGAATGTACAAACATGTTTGTGTTAGTGTGTTTGTGTGTGTGTGTGTAGATCAAAGCTCTACTCATACTTTTGTAATATGACACCATATAATTAAACCATTAGAGAATGGAAATCATGTGATGATCAGTGTTAATATTGTGGAGGAAGCTGTGGAAGAAATATGTGAATATATGTGTATATATTTTTATATATAAATATAAATAAATATATATATTTATATGAATACATTGTGATTATTGTAACAATGACACATGTCAGGTCATAGATATCGGTAATATCTATGAGTTTCCTCTTATAAAAGCAACTACATTGATTTTACATAGTTATTTACTTTACTTCAGATGTTTCTTTCACCATAGAAACACATCCATCGTCGCACTACCAGACCTGAAAGGCATCATTACCCCTGATGAAAATGTCCTGACCAGAGAGGAAAAACAAGGACTTGCAGTGGAGATGTATTTGTAAATTACTGCAAGCGTGTAAAGGGCAGTAAAAAAAACAGATGGAGAGATCATTTGGTTTCTGCATGTTGCTGACACGGGACAGGTTTAATGTTGATAAAAATAAAATCAACTCGATGCAGCAGCTTCACAGGTGCATGTGCAGTTATTAGTGTAGCCCCTTGTGTTCGTCTTGAGGAAACTCTCTGGTCACCCACGAGGCTCTTGAGGTACATCTATATCTCCATCTATATCTCCATCCGTCCAACTCCTACCGCTTTATCCTCCACATGAGGGTCGCTCCTCGCTGCCGACGTAGGGCAAAGATGCAGGGGAACACGCTGGACAGGTCACCAGTCCATCACAGGGCCACTTAGACACAAACAACATCCACTCTCACACTCACACCTACGGTCAATTTAGAGCGTTCAATTTGTATGGATTGTATGGATTAATATATATAATAGATAAATAGATAGACCTGCTGTTTCACACATATTTAACAGCAAAGCCATAACAAAACAGCAGCTTTAATAAGAGTATTTAACCACCCTCAGCATAACTTCACAGTCACTGTTTCATTTATAATCACATTAGCAAATTCATACATTTAAGGCTTCGGCAGTGTTGTTTACTTTGATATTTTCCAGCGTGAGACCAGGATGCCTCTGCATATTTATGACAGGAGAGAAGCTCCTGAAATACGCCGCATCTGCTCGCTCTGCATCTGGAGACGAGGACCCCACATTCACAGTAAAGCGCTCCTTCTTATCGTTTATAAATAGTACGAGTGATGAGTCGAAGGCAGTGACAGGATGTTACCTAACTGTGGCGACTTGTACTCTGCTTATAAGAGACATGATGGTCTCATGTAAAAGGTTATTCATCAGCAGCTCAGCCATGGTGTGATACTACTGCCATCTACTGATACTGCACTGATAAATGTTTGTTATGAAAGCGTTTTTGTTTTTATATATTTGACCAACATGCCTCAAAGAAATGATTTACCACCAACATTTTCTGAAAACATAACATGTTTGACCACTACTGAAGTGCACTTGTGAATGGAGTTTTCTCTTCACAGCTCAGGGAAAACCACGCTCAGCGTGTCAGCACGGAGGAGCATTCACAAGTTACTTCATTCTTTCACCAGAGGGAGCTGTAGAGCTGCAGCCGGAGGTGAGGTGAAGGCTTCTCTTCTTCATTGTCCTTCACTGCTGCAAGGAAATACACACACACACACACATTCTTACTAAGGACATTCATACTATAAACCTTATAAAGTCCATGCTAAGCAAAGCATCTTGAGATCGTAATTCATATACAACAACTTCCTTTTTTACTACTAATAAGCAATAATTCTAAAGGTTATTGAGGGAAAACTCTTAGTAATGGCTTACTGGTTGTATAATAAGACCATGCAGAATAAGGCATTAACAAGTACTTAATAATGACTAATTAAGAGCCAATATGTTACTAATTTGCATGCTAATAAGCAAGTAATTAATGGTGAATATGTGTTCCCTAATCTAAAGTGTTACCAAAGTGTGTGATCATTGAAACTTTGTACACAGGTCAACACATTCAAATGCATCCAAATAAAAATCATTGTGTTTACTATGAACCATGATGATGACCATGATGTCACAGATGAAGCATCAATGTCAGGGTCCAGCGCAGGACGAGTACTATTACTATTAACATTATTATTATTATTATTATTATTATTATTATTATCCTCATCCATCCTTCATCTACAGCGTGTCCTTTTCTTAGAGTCACATGAGGAGCTGGAATCCATCCCAGATGGCGATGGGACGAGAGGCGTGTCACACCCTGGATGAAATGTTCAAGATGATTATTGTTATTAATGATATCATTCTTGAAATACACCTGTTCCACAACTGTTCCTGGTCTCTATCTCTCCTCTATCTTCTTCTCCCCTTCCCATTCTTATTTTCACCCGCCTCCTTCACTAACCTCCTTCACTAACCCTCCTCTCTCTCTCTCCGCTCATTGTCTCTCCATAATAATTGTAAGGTCTTAATGTAAAGTGCCTTGAGATAATGTATGTTCTGAATTGGTGCTATCCAAAATAAGATTGAAGTGATCTAATGTTCAGTGATAGCGACAGAAAAACAAAGAGAAACAATTCTCTATAGAATATAGAAATATAGAATAAATATGTGACTATAGTGGCAAGAGGTTTTGTTCACGTTCAGCCACTGAATCAAACAATACAACAGGAACAGGTGTTTCCTTCAGACGCAACAAGATTGTGACTGATGAGCTTTATTCACCAACTGTTCTAAAGAAGAAATGTCCTATTTAAAACCCACTCATGCAGCTTTTATGATTCTAACGTTTACCAATGTTGTGTATCTGGGATTCGCTCTTAGGCAGCAGAATCTTTGCACACACACACACACACACACACTTGAGTGTGTGTGAGCAGTATAATGTCACAGTACATTAATTTCCATAATGTTCTATCATTTGTGCAGATTTTGATATTATTCTTTTTTATTTATAATTTATATTTATAAAAGGTAACTGTCATAAGCCGGATGTAGTTTTCTTATAAAAAATCCCTTAGATATTGATGATCACAGACAGAACATGATGTTGATTGACCAACTTTTTAAGGAGGGCAAACTACCATGACCAAATCATGATCAACATTATTAATCATGCTCTTTTAGTAGCTGCTCAACGTCATAACAACATACTTGAGTAATCAATCACCGAACACCTGGAGTGTCACAGTCATGAACAGTCGAGCACCGAGTGCTCGATCATATACACCACAATTAACAGTGAGTGATGGGGATTGGATACCTTGCTCAGGGGTATCCCAGCCCTTCAGGCAACCCTCTTGTCTCAAGAGCCTTTCCACCTGGCCATGGGCTGCCCATCTGTAACACCTAATATTATTTTGAATTGGTAAATGAATCATTTCCACAAAATGTTTGGTAAATGAATTAAAAGTTCATTATATGCACGTTATTTAAAGCATACGCAAAAACATCTTGAGAAAAAGGTTGGATAGGGGACCCAAAAAAAGTCTCCAGTGACCCATCTGTGGGTCCCAGCCCAGTCTTTGAGAATGACTGATTTAGATGAACATCTTGTTGCAAAACCTTGTCCAAAGTGTGATTGTCGAAGCGTCTAGTTCAGATTATTCTGGGTGACGTCATGACCAGTTGCCTCTTGCATAGAACACACGTGATCACTACGATGTAGAAAAACCACATTAATGTTTTCATAAAGTGATGTAATGTGTGAAAGTGAAGGTCTACGGGACAGCAGTGACACCTGCTATGATGTACTGTATGGCTTGGAGACAGTGGAACTGACAGATCTGGAGGTGGCAGAGCTGAAGATGCTGAGATCTTTCTCTAGAGTGACCAGGGTTAGGGAAACGAAGAAAAGGTTGAGATGGTTTGGTCATGTGCAGTGGAGGAGGGATGTTGAAGATGTTAAAGATGGATGTTGTTAACGAGGACATGAAGACAGTTAACAGAAGAGGACACAAGGGAGAGGACAAGATGACTCCTAAAGGGAGAAGCTAGAAGAAGAAGAAGAATATTCCACTTCATGCTCCGCAGTGATTAATAATGTGTTGTTACGCACATCACAGACACACTGCGTTGATTAAACATCAAATAATCAGTTTGTGATTGAGTGTTTCTCTCAGGCTAAAGCTGCTTAGCAGTCTGTTGAAAAGCTAATCAGATAGCAGGCTGCAGAGAGCAGCGAAATTGAGAAGAAAAGAACGTCCCAGCTGCTTTAATACAGCGCTGATAATATTTCCTCTACAGACTGTGGAGTTTTTGTAACAATGCTTAATCACTTGGCTAAAGCTTTTCATCAATTTATCGCTGACACCAGTGAAATCCATGCACTGTATTTCTCTGCTTTAGTTCCCTTTGGCTTTAATAAAGCGGAGAAACCGTGAAATGTCACATTAGCAGACATGTTGTTGCTATTCATCTGGTTATAATATAACATAACATTGTCAGGATGGAGCTAAATTAGTGTGACTTTGACCGTAGCTTTAGTCCATTTCATTACAACATTTACTGTATGTACGGAACATAATAACACATTCATGGTGTCTAACTGTTTTTTAATCAAATGTAAACCCCCCACTTCCCTGACAATTATCCTCTATTATTGTATTGTTTTTTTGTTTAAATAATGGTGCTTTCAGGCTAATGGGAAACAGAGTGCCACATTTCTTGGGCTTTGAGCATCTAATGAGGCTTATTACTGTGTCCATATCATGTGCTGCTGCCCACCATCATATCCTCTCTCTCTTTGTGTTATTTCCCCTGTTATGTAGCAGATCACCTTACTGCCTCCTTAAGCACTGGGGTGCAAACAAAGACTGATTAGTTATTTTCCCTTTTTGGATCAAAAGAAAATGATATTGTGCAATGGAAATAATGAGTCTCTTGTCTGCACAGAGATCTGGGACTGACATCCTGATCACAGACCGTGTACTGTATATAAAAACTGGGTGTTGTTGTCTGGTTTGCTCAGGAAGACCAAGTGGGAAATGAGAACATAGTGAATAGTCATCGGGGGCAACTTTGCTGGTTGTAAAAAGAACTTGAATAGAAATGAGCTTCTACTTCCCACTAGATTTGAACATTTTCTGAAGAGAAGCCCTAGTTCCAGGGCTTCTACAGTCGAACATGATGTCAATTTTGTTCCCATTTAGAGGAAAATAGATGATAAAAAGTGGGCACATATGAGTGGACACCAGTGTGATTGACAGCTAGAATCTACACTGACACTAAGTTATTACCCCAGGAGCCAAAAACACACTGGCTCTGCATAATCACTAAATAATAGGGCTGAACAATTTGAAGAAAATATCCAAATGTGATTTTTTTTTGTGACAGATGTTGCGATTGTGATATTCAAAATATGAACTACTGCGCTCTGATACAAAGATAAGAAGTTAGAGATGGGATATTTTTCCCCCAAATGTGTGTATCACATGTTTATAACATTGGTACTCTCTCTTTATCTTATTGGCATTCTAGCGAGAACTCCCTAGAGTTTTCAATGGAATGCAAGCAGCGCAAGCATCTCTTGTTATTCTTAAGTGCGTTTATTCCGCTTCTTCTTATTCCTCTTACGCCAAATGTTTGTAGACGTTTACTATAGCGTATGTTTAAACACATGTTTTTATTTAACTTTTTATTTTATTTTAACTTTGGCCATTTGTTTGTTGATTTCCCTTACAGTTCTTTTTCTTCATAATATGTATTTATTAGTATTTAATTGACCAGATTCTCATGATTGCAGCTTAATGCTGCAGCTGCACAACAACATGTGTACATTTATATCTTTTAGATTGGATTCAGAATAATCAAGACCAGATGCTGAGGAGGGAATATCATCCTGAGTCCTGAGCTGATACGTACTTTCTCTTCCTCAGCCACATTTTGAAGATGTCCTGACACTGCATTAAATCACTTGAAGCCAAATCATTAAATATAATTCAGAAGAATCTGTTTAGTAATGACATAAATGAAACGGAAGTGCTAATTGAAAGGTTGTAGAAGTAGGGCACTAGGACCCAGCAGAGAGCTGAACCCTTTGCGTGTTTGATTCCCTGTGGCTCTGGTAGGATGGACTTTTAACATTGTTGTATAATCATGTTCAGTATTATTAATTGTTAGGGTCTGGTAGGGGTGCTTTCACCCTGAGGTATTTGTATTTTAATGATTTTAATTGTGGGTCTACCGAACTTGCTTTTAGCACTGATTGACTGTTATACAGCAGAGGTAAAACATGGCATTTAAACCTC
The DNA here is from genome assembly GCF_019176455.1 of Solea senegalensis. Classification (NCBI taxonomy): domain Eukaryota; kingdom Metazoa; phylum Chordata; class Actinopteri; order Pleuronectiformes; family Soleidae; genus Solea; species Solea senegalensis. Next base: position 11,142,247 of record NC_058031.1, on the reverse strand, counting down.
TTGTGTCCTACAAGTTTACTGACAGTGCTTTGTCTGTTTTTATGTATAGCACTGACTGCCGTTTATTTTAGTTTAGTATTATATACGTTTTATTGATTTTATTGTTTAGTATAATTTTTGAATTGTTAGTTTTAGAGTTTTAACATTCTGTCTCCTTCTGTCTCTAGTGCTGCGGCTGGAGAGGTCTTCCATCCACCAATGTGGTTGATGCTGGGAGTTCACTTTACATTGTGATATGATTTGTGGTTGCACATTGTTATTAATGTGGTGTTTTATTTGACGTGTGTTGGGTTTATATTTCATTTGAATACGTAATATACTCCCAGTGTCCTAGCAGTGAGTGGTTTGTCTGCCAGCCGTACTATGACTGTCTGTCCTCCTTTCTTTTCTTGCCTGTGTTCTTAAAGTTTTACTTACAATAAAGTAAATGGCATGTGTTTGACCCACACTGGCTGTTGTGGCCTCTTTATTGAAGCCCCTGTGTACTCTGTACCTCCACGAAGGCTACAATATACTTTAGTATGTCGTCCAAAATGTGACAAAAAAGTCATAGGTTCATATGATGTCCAAAATGTGAAAAAAACGTCATAGGTTAGTATGTGGTCCAAAATGTGAAAAAAACGTCATAGGTTAGTAAGACAGATTATTCCCTACCTGCTGATCCCTGAGCAGCCGCTGCTGGGACATTCATGGTGGCGAGAATGTTCTGAAGGTCACTAAGCTGAATGGGCTGATGGGGTGTAGGACTTCCAGCAGATGCCGGGGCCACAGGAGTCTGAGCAGAGGCTGCAAACAAGAATACAATGTGAATAAACAATTAATACTATGGATTTTCTTCACATAAGTCACATAAGGTGCACATTTGTTATTATGTCACTGCAGCATGGTGTCTCACATGAGAGAGAGAAGTGCACTGCACTCATGGGTCACACAATGACACAGCACTGTAATTTAATGTACCTGGTGTGGAAGGTGACACAGCTGAGGCAGCAGGAGTCACGGGAGTAGTGGGGGCTTGAGAGGAGCTCTGTCTCGGGGCTGCACCTGATGAAGGAGTGGCTGCTGCAGACTGGCTACGAGAACTGGAGGGTAGAGAAGGACAGTTAAAGTAACAAATAGGGGCTTACATCTGCTTTATCACAGAAGGTTCTGTAAAGAGAAAAGAGAGCAATGATGCGTGCCGACTCAAAATCTCAAAATGAATGTTCAATCTCACCTGGATGAGGAGCTGCTTGTAGCAGGTCCTCCACCACCCAGTAAATTGGCAAGACCTGGTCCTGCAAGAGCTCCCAGACCACCTTGGACAAACAAACAAATCAAAACATGTCACAAACTTTCTTGAATTCATATTTATCCATTTGTTTGTATATTGATGCTATTTCCACCTACGTTTACTGTTTTATTATGGGGATGAAATAAAGTAAATAAAGTTGGTTTTAAGAAGAGTTAAGTCATTTACTTTTCAGGGCTATCACTGACAGTTTAATGTTTCCTATGACATGTGGTTTAAACTTAGTTACCAAAAATCATGCTTAAGTGTCAAGTGTGGTGTGAGCTAGAGGATTTAAACTGCGCTCACCCAGTCCACCTAGTCCACCTAGTCCGGTTGGTCCTATCAACTGCATCAGCTGGTTGTGGCTCATATTTCCCAGTAGGTTTTGCAGGCTTCCCTCTCCTCCGAGAGCAGAGAGTTCATGGCCACTGCCGCCTCCGCTACCTGGTGCTCCAGGGATTGGGGGATTATTCAGGTACTCATTCACCTTACGACAATGTTCCTCATCTTTGTCGGTCTTAGGCTCCTGATTAATACAAGACATAAAAGAAATTCTTGAAAAAAAGTGCTAAATTTGCTGTCTTTTTAATGTGCATAAAACAAGGAAGGTTATACAAAATGTATCAAAAGAAAAACTAAACCAAACCAAGAAACTATACTACTAAAGGAAACTATAAACAATGAAGTGCACTTTGATCCCTTTCATAGACATTTATTTAAAATTAAATAGACAGACAACCCCAGGTACTTTTCCCTTTTAAAAGAAAGAAGATTCCTCTCACCTGCATCCAGAAGAACAGTCTCTTGGAGCCTGCTTTAAACTTCAGCACATAGACACGTCCAGTGGTGCACTGATTTACCCTCTTAAATTCACAGTCATCAGGGAAGATGATTAAGTCCTGGAAGATGAAAGGGACATGTCAAACCAAAACCTGCACTGCTTAGTTTAGGTTTGTGCAGACTCACAGGGAAACAAAGATTGGAAAACAACAATAAACAGGGTCCACAGTCACTGAAATGTTTTTGTTCGTCTTATGGTTCTATGAAAAAAAGAATTATGTTACTCACATCATCAACATTACCAGTCGTCCTGTCCTTCCAGCAGAAGTGAATCAGGGAGTCGTCGGACTGCTGGACGTACACCGTTCCCTTGCGTTTGTCCGGTGTTACTACATTTCCTTTCAGGGTCATTTTGCCAGCACGAAACTCCACCAGATACTTGCTGGAGCTTCCCCTGGAGCCACTCACCAAGCTTGGAAAGAGAGCACCTGACGACATGCTCAGATCTTTACGTGAACAAACCCGATCACTGAGAAGAAGAATATAGAAATTAATAAAATGATATATTTCTTTTCCTTCCCTCTCAAGATCGCCACGGCGAATGAGTGATCCACATTTGATTTGTAATGGAATATGTATATGAACAACAGTGAATAATAAGCATTCAATAGTAAGGCTGAACAAGTATTCAATACTTGTAATATATTTTTCTTACATACACAAATGAAGGTAACAAAAGTCGTTAGCGTGTGGAGTTCTCGCTGCCAATGCTAACATTAGCCCATGACGAGGCTAAACCATCAAGCGACCAAGGCCAAAGTGTTCCGATTGACAAAGCTTCACTAGTTTAAACCTCTAGAAACACCAGTGAACTTTGTGTATGGAGAACGATAATTTTGCAGCAGCGTGTGAATTGAATGTTAACCAATGAATCGCGTTCACAAACCTGAAGTTTTTAAAAGCGGAGTTGACGGACAAGTCTTTCCTCTCCTCTTTGTCGCTTCCTGTTATGTCGTGGCCGCGCCTGCTGTGGGCGGGAGCGCGCACACAGAGTGGGAGGGATTCCGTTCGACTGCTGAGCTCGGATTGACAGCTACCTCCCGTTGTAGCTGATATCGCTGTGGCCGTACTACCGGCTGTTTTGAATGATTTAGCGGCGGAGAGGAAAGCCAAACTGGGATGCGAGTAGTATAAAACTCGCTTCGTTTAAAAGAAGTAGTGGAGCCAGTCTGCCCGTGGTTTAACAAAAGGTAAGAAACGCGCACAGTTAGCCAGGGTGCTAACATTAGTCAGCTTTGCTGCCCTTGGATTAGTTAGCAAGCTAAGTGCTAGCTGCCGAAACCAGGCATATCGCCCCAGGCAAGCAATGCTATGGAAGGGCTAACTAACATGGATGCTGTGTGTGCGGTGCCTAGATTATTTGCTTTGATTGTCGAGCCGGTCGATATTTTAGAGTTCTGAAAATGAACGAACCGAGAGACATGCGTAAAAAGCAGTGGCGTCGATTCAAAACCTGGGGCGTCATGTGGATTATTATGGGTTCATACGTGACCGATTTAGTCTGGGGTGAGAAGATACTACAGGATAAAAGCCGGATTTGCTGATTGTAGCCAAGTGAGGGAACTATATGTGGGGGGTTTTATATCTCTAGTGGAGAGACAGATACAACTTAATTTCCAAGACGATGGTAACTAAGTACACTGAATTATTTTTGTTTTATTGTCCATAGTGTGGGGGATTGTAATACTGGTTTACTTACTCGTGAATCTGAAATGGCTGCGTTAGAGCGGTTGCCTTTTTCTGTCCCTAAATGATGTGACTCGGCAGTGGCAGGTGGTGAATTGGCTGAGAGTGAATGTGTGATGTAATGGCAGAACATGTTAAATTCATAAAACGTTATTATTCAGCTGCTGTTTTGGCCCTGGTGATCCTTACTCTTTGAACTCTCTCTCACTCTTTAACACTTGGAGTTATTTCCAAATATTGCTCCATAATAAAGTCCAGTCAGACTGGACTGTTTTTGAACTGTATTTTGCACTGTATCTTTATAGTTTGTATGTTTCCATTTGTATTAAATAGTCTCTTAAAATATTGATCGTAAGAAAACATGACTCTGCATTTGCAGTCCACTCTAATGTGAGTCGGTATCTAACCATATTGTGGTTGTCCATGTCCAGATATTGCCCAAGCCCATTTAGAGATCTGGGACAGTGCACCTCCAACCACACAGATGGAAGAGTGTCTGAATAGACCCTGTTATTCAGCCTAAAGGCTCAGTGAATTCTGAAGTGTGATCTATTATGTTTTCATTATCAAGTACTTAAATTATGTGTACATTGCATTAATGAGTGTCCTTTTCCAACAAGTTGGAAAGTTTAAATTTCATATTGTGATCAATTGTTTTACTGCACATATCCTGGTAAACATTTTTACCAAAGCATATTATCTGTCTGAGTCAGCTGGTTTGTATATGTATTGTATGAGTAAATTGAAACAAATGATGGTTAATGAGGTCACAACTAAGAGCTCTGGTAGAAGTGGTCATCAGTGACTCATGAAGGCCAGTCACATTAAATCAGGTTACATCTAGATAACAGAGGAGCAGTGGGGGAGTCACATTGCAGCTATAATAAAAGAGTAATGTCTTTAAGAACAATAGCTTCTTTTTTTCAATATCAATTACTCCATGTATTATTCAAGTGGCAACAGGTAAAGACAGAAGAATAATAATCCTCAAGATTTATCTTTTAACCGGTACCATGTTAAGGTTTTGCAACCCTAAATCCACAGACATCACCTGCTGCCAGGCATCTATTGGATGATATATGCTGTCAATCACACTGGTGTCTTGTCCTTTATCCTCAATGTTACTTTAAATGGAAACATCATTTACAAAAATGACACCCTCTGCTATTGAAGAAGACCCTTAACATAGACCACCCCATCCTCTTTGGGAACATGTTTATTTGGGTTATAAATCAAATAAAGACTATGGTCATTTTCTCAGAGCCTTTCATTCAACCTGACAATGTTTTTCAACTTGCCAAGTTCTACCCTCTGTGGCTGTTTGGAAGTAACAATATATCTATTGTTGCTTTTGGGTGTATGTACTCATCCAGCAAATTGGAGTACATACACTTGTCTATGATGTTGCTGAAAATATTGCTAGTATATATTACATAATATGTGACAAAAAAGGATAACAATGTTAATCACATTTTCTTATAGCCTGGGATGATAATGTGTTGTCCAATGTTATTATTTGGTTTTGGTTGTAAAACAGTTATCCATTTTTGGAAAGGTGGTGTTGAAGCCTATGCTAATCTAAAGAGATGAATTATTAATACTTGGAAACAGCTGTGTCATTAGTCTATTTTGTTGTGCCTGTTCTAAACTTCTCTAGTGTCATTTAGCTGTGGTACTTGTGTAACAGTTTCCTGTTGGTGTCAATGCTGCAGCCCTTGAAAACCTAAAATTATCCCCCAGCTGATTCCTACTTTGGCTCACTGGTATTTGGTATTGATATTTGTATCCTCATGTAAGAAGGCTGACATGCTGTTCGTATTCAGTCTACCACGTTAGAATCATGGGACCTGAGCTTTGCATACACAGCGACTTGATTTATGGCCAGTTGACCCTAATTTTGCTGCTTAGTTTTTATAAACTGATGTAATCATTAGTCAGTATGTTTGCATGACATTAGAAAAATAAATTATTGTTATAGAACGATAATTTTGCAGCAGCGTGTGAATTGAATGTTAACCAATGAATCGCGTTCACAAACCAGAAGTTTTTAAAAGCGGAGTTGACGGATAAGTCAATTAGAAAAATAAATTATTGTTTTGTCTGACTAACACCAGACTTAAAATTCCGTACATGTAAATATGTTACAACCTGATCATGCAATTGGGAGTCGCATCACTGCTGCTTGTATACCCTCAGTCAGACTTTGGTCATGTGCCACATCCTATGTTATTTGAACAGATGAACATCTTAAAGTGTAACATTTCAGTGAATGACTGTATATATGTATACTGTAATGTAGTTTTACTTTTAGCAGTCAATCATCTTTAGAGACCTTTATCATTCATAAATTGCTGCTGCTTGAGCTCAGTGTTACTTAGTTGCTCATGAGCATGTAAAATGGCAATTGAAATGCATTTAATTTGTCTCACTGTAAGTAAATAAATAAAATGCTAAAACTATACATGGATCACCAGGTCTGAAGCTATACAGTATATCCTAAGCCTAGAAACCACAAATCCCCTGACAGGTTTGTTTTTTAACCTGATATGGTAGCCACTTACCACCAGGTCATGAGTCTTGTCATGAGTGCGTCCTGTAAACAGCGCAGTGTAACAGGCCTATGATCGCAAGTCACATTGGGCTGTCAAATATTCACCATCAATGGTCCTTCTCCTGCAGCTTCACTTCACTTAATTTTCTGTCTTTTATTATATATGTCAAGGTTTGTTCAGTCAGTGCTAACTTGGCAGTATCCATGTCATTACTGTAATGTCTTACACAGCCTGCATGTCCTTTGAGACGGCTGATTCGACATCAGCTAATGAATTGGACTGCCGTGTGTGCATCAGCAAATCCCTGTGCCAGGATTTGTGTATAGAACTGTATACAGTAGGTAACATTTGCTATGAATAATGTCCATAATCTGCATAATCGTTGCACTCTGAGTTCACCTCTGTCAAACAGCATGATAAGAAATTAACTGAATTAACAGCCTAACATAACTTTACTTTTGTGTATTGAGATATCTATAACATTGACAAACCAATGTCAGATTTCACAATTCTTACAGTGTAACAATTCTCCAAATGCTCCCACACATCTGAAATAAATGTGCTGTGTGTGTGTGTGTCCACGTGAGAGAGACAGCTGTATTTACTGTGCTATGACAATGAAGTCCTCGTCACATTACAAGCTATTGATGGTCAGGGCTGCGTGTGTCTGACTGTAACCTGATCTCATTGAATGAATATGTAGCTGCACACTCTCACAATCAACAACCACTGACTAACTTCTGTAACTGTTTGTATTTATGTGTGAACCTTTATTTGCATATAACCTCAGGATCCTAAGTGAGGGCAATAGGAGAATATTCATATCTTTCTGTTTTATTGCTGCCTTTTTAGTATTCATAGTCATTGTGATCCCATTGGGCCCCTGAGGAAGACTTAGACTGGTGCTTTTGCTCTTTTATGAAAGCAGTATTAGTTAATCCGTTCCATAAGTTTAGCTCTGGTTCCCGGAGGACCACTTAAAGATTATCATCTGAGTGGTGAGGAAGGAGCTGTGGAGGATGTGACTGTGTGTCTGTGTAGTATGATGTGGCTACTGGTGGTGAATGCTTGCCAATAATGTTGACAATCACAATTTCTTTCTTTTCTTTTAAATGATGTCTGTCATCCATATTTAGAAAGATTCAGAAAGCAATGTAGGCTTTCGATGTAACAGCATTAATTCAATAATAAATTGATCATGAAAACGTTTGCAATGTATATGGAGAAATCAGGTGGAAGAAGAGTAGGAATGTGAAGCAGACGTTACATTTGAGGTAAAGCTTTAAAGAAATCGAAAGGGAAAACCAAGAACTATATTTAAATATATTTAAGAGGAGAAAATGCATTGTCATCCATCTAAGAATGAGGAAAGAGAGCAAGAGATGGTCTGACAAGTTCATGAGGAAGTGATGATAAAGGTGTCATGTTGAAAGCGAAAGGGAGCAGTGTGAAATGGGTGATGGAAGCTAATTGAAGAAGGAAAGGAAAGAAAGCAGCTATGTTGATGATGACGACGTCTATGCTGATGTTTTTGTAATTGTTCACACATAATCTCATTTTTTTTCCATCTTTGTATTTCCAGAAAGTTGATGGTCTAGGCGTTCATTGGTGAAAGTGTAATGTTCTTATAGAAACAGTGAGTACAGTGACTGAATATTTTACTTATTTTAATCTTAGATGTTGTAGTTTGGGCATTCTGGCACTGGGAAACCGATGGTAAGTTTTCACAGTTTTTTTTTATGTATTAAGAACCACATCATAAACCAATCACCATAAATTATTTTTTGATTCTATTTGGGTTCTTCCTTAAGGGGACTCCACAGTGGATCTTCTTCCTCTATCTTGCCTAACAGTGTAAAAAGTTATACAATTTTTGTTCCTTGCCTTGTGAAACTTCATACATCCTCATCTTCAGTGTAAAGAATAGAAACCATATGAACCCAGAAAACTGACAGTTCATATATGAAAGAAATCTGTAGTTTTGTCCTGTTACTGTGTAAGCTGTATCAAACTGTTTCTTTTGGTAGATAATTGTTTGCCTGCCAAAGTAGCAGTGATAAACTAGAGGTGTGTGTGAGGTTGGGTTTTTGTGAGGTGGACTGTGGACAGGTGTTAAAAGCTGGATGTATACATGTAGTGACCAAAGCTTAGATATGTATGCAGGTTATAATGTACATAGATTGTTGACAAAAAAAGGATAAATGCAGCTCTAATTTTGATTGTGTACTGTAAGGAGCAACAACCCAGTCCAAACTTAGTTGTTCTAGCATTTAAATGTAAAGTAATCAAATACTTGTGTGGAGGCTTGAGGAAACAGATGGAGAGTTCTCTGCACAATTTACATTCACAAAAAAACAGCTGTTATTTAGCATAGTCAATAATACTGACTAATGATCCATGCCTTCACTGAGCAGCAGTAAGTGAAAAAGTAAACGGAGTAAAGTTGTGTCATTGCCGTCTCAGCTGTCTATAGCTCCTTTTTTATTCAGAGGTCAACTATACAGTATTTCATTCCAATAGAGCCCTCATTTCGCAGGCTTTGCTTGTTAATTCTGAACCAAACAAATGCTACATGCTGCTACAGAGTGTACTTTTTCTGAGCTCATGATGTGTGACACAATAGCATTACAGTTTGTTCTGCCATTTTGCACAGACAGCATCAATCTGACTACCTCTGATGCCCGCATTAATGTGGAAAAAAAATGCTCCAGTTCCATCTTCGTACCTTTGTGTGGACTCAAGTGGATCCTGTGGACAATTAAACACCAAGCATTCAGCAAGGCCACAAAAGCTGTCACACTCTTTTAGTGGTTCCAATGTCTGTGGTTTTGTCTGTGTTGTTATGTCCATGCTCACTTCCCCAACACACAAAGCACATGATGTGATGCATCAAGTGTTGTTTGCCACATTTTTTTTTACTTTATTCAGTCAGTTCCGTCCTCTAAATTCCTGAAGTTGTGACAGTATTCATGTACACGATGCAGTATTCTGTACAGTTCCAATGGAGCCAGGTGTTGTAGACTTTGTCTCTTTATATATGTTGTTTCAGCTCTATTAATCAAGCAGGCATCAAGTCATTATGTGTGTACAGTGGAGACAGTGCCATACTTGGCAGAAATACTTTTAATTTAGCATGAAAAAAGGTCACATACAGCAAGAATGTGCTTTACTTTAAGTGTAAATTGTATAACATAGATCAGTGAGCATCACTTAAATCACTATTAATTCAATGAATGTCTGTCTGTCTGAATCCAGCTTTGGCAACAGTTTGTGTTGTTTTGATGTGTTACTGTGCCATACACATGACACTGAGTCACTTGAAGCCTGAGATGCTTGGCTGGTAAACGACGCTTTACACTTTCCTTGTTTTCGCCTTTTTCTGCAACAATTTAGTTCTTTTAAGTAGAACAAATAAAACAAAATAAGTAAAGAAAAGAATGAAAATGGCAAACTAAATAACTATTCACAACAACATCAAAAAAGTGGTAACATTAGCTATGATACTCCGTATTTGACAGATAGAAATGTAAAATATGATACAGTTCAATAATCTTATATATAGAATGCTTCACTATGGACAGACTGTAAATGTGTAAATAAAAATCAGCAACAGCATTTTGAGCTGTTTATTTCTTCTTTATGGGAGAGAAATATTTGTTACAGTGGGAGAATCATGTATTTATACCTAGCACAAATGTGTTGTTAACAGCTTCATAAGTTTTTAAAAGGTCTATAATGACTGTATTGGACTAGTATCAGTATACTCAAGTTTTATTTGTAATTAACTCAATATATGTACTTGTATATACTCGAAGGAGGTCTATGCTCAATCAATACATTAATTTAAATATTTATGTTTTCTGAATGAACAGATCGTTTATCTTTTAACTGACTAATAGTTTCTATTAGCTCATGTTTGCAATATTCTAGTGACTCATGGGTTCCTTCTTGCATAACATGGGGATATGGGGGACATACTTCAAGCTAAGCTGTTGAACACTGTGCATTTTTAGTCCGAATGTGATGGACTTTAGGCATTTGATTAGATAGCTTGTACAGGCCTGTGTCTGTGGGGTACTCGCTGTCCAAGTGTGAGAGAGTAAGTGCTAGCCCCACACAGACTGTGACAGAGACACACACAGATCTCTTGACATGACTGGGAGCGCACCATTAATGTCAGCACTTACTGATATTACAGTACTTCAAAATGTATTCCCCCGGGCCTGTTTAGTACCAAGTAAAGTCATTGAAGTTGAAGCCTTAGATGTGAGTAGTGCACTAGTCAATGAATATATATTAGCAACTAAGCACAATAATTTAAAAAACTGTTTGATAGTTCTGGACCTAACTATCACTATAAACAACATGGCTAATGTGGCAGAGGATTATATATATATTTTCCACAAATACTTGATAAATTAATGATTTGCACTGCACTGTCAATCACACTGGTGTTGCCTCACAGTCCTGTACAAAAGTCACCATTAGTATTATTGTTTTAGCAATGCTGTAATGATCATTCAGTATAATTACTTCATTGGAACACATCCAGAAACTTATATACAGTTTTCAAATAATAATCATTTTTTTAGAAAATAATAAAACAGCTTCTGCAGGTTAAAGTATTTAGAGTGACTTGTAACATGACCCTGACTCTCTTAGACCTAGATTGGAACCTGATTAATGTATTGGTAAAACCTAATATTTTACTATTTCATGTAAAAAAAAAATATATATATTGTAAAATGTAGAATTATTATTCTTATTCTTAAGAATACTTTTATTGCAGAAGACCTGAAACTAGGGAGGGAGGGGGGGCTACTGATGAGTGTGAAGCACAGTGAGCTGCGATTATTATAGCTTTGTAGCTCAGTGAGAAACCTTTACACGATAAACCTGATGGGAAAAAAATCAAATCAAATAGAATACTCAGGTGTGAAAGCTTACATTAAGTCGCACTCTTGCAGACACGGATGGTTTGGTGTCATCCTCACTACAGCATGTGTTCATTGTCACTGTGTCTCTGTGAGTTCCAATAAATGTCCTCTTTTAGCTCTGTCACTGCTCAAGCCAGGTATAGACTCACATACACACTCACACATCCCTCTCTGTAGTATCTTGGTAATCCCTGGTGTACAGATGGATCACCCTCATTGGTTAATCTCAGTCAGGTGGTAGGTTTATCTATGTTGTGACTGGTTATTCCAAGGCATAGTAGTGGATTGGATTTAGGGATGTGTTAAATCAATCTGCTCTGAAGCATGGTATTTTCTAGACATTGTGGGGTTGCCATGGCAATAGCAGCCATTTGGAGCTATACAGAGCTTTGAGAAACAAATGGCTAACTCGAAATTTTATTATAGATTTGTATTATTAATAGAATTGATACATAATTAGAAACGGAATAGAAAATATCCACACAGTTTGTTTGTATAAGGTGTATATCTCTTGCAGTGTCCTCATGAACACTACCTTTTTTTCCTTCTTTTGTTTATTCAAGATTATCCTAACAGTGATCCCCTCCCAGTCACAGCCCCACACACACACACACACGTTTGATGTTTATGGACTCTCCATTGACTACAATTATTTTACGCAGCCTAAATCAAGCACTATCCCTACCCTTAACCATAACCAGTTAATGCCTAACCTTAATTTAATCCTAACCACAATTCCAATCTTAGCCCTAAGCCTAACAATTTCCTCAGAAATTAGGTTCTGCCTCATTAGGGCCAGGTTTTGATCCTCATGAGGACTGCTGGTCCTGACCATGTTTGTGTTTTTGTCAGAAAAAGTGGTAAAAAAGGTAACAACATATACACACACACACACACACACACACATCATCATATTTTATATATATACATATATATCTATATTGTAGCTAAAGGTTGAAGATAATGTCTTCATGAAGTTTACTGGACCAAAAGACTGAACCACTCTGACAAGCTGTAGATAAATTAATCTGTAAGTAATGCAAACTTTTCAGACTAAAATCAAACATTGTAACCCTATAATCTCCTGCATGACCTACCACAAGTTGTGTTTTATTACATGTGTGAGCTTATCCATATGCCTGAGGGTAATTATTCTACTATTGCAACGTGGTGCTCATGACTCACAGTGTGATTATTGCTCGTCATCTCAAAGGTGTAGGTCCAGTGTGACGCTTAGTATCCTGTTGTTAATTTAAGTGTAGCAGTCTGGTTTAGTGTCTGTAAAGGTGAATTGGCTTAAGCCTGCTAACCCCGATACACCTGCTGTCTGACACGGTTGTATCAGACAGCACTGAGGTGCAGGCAGTTGCTGTCATGTTCAAACGTCTGTGTGTGGATTTCCTTCCAGATTCAGAAATCCTGAATTTATTCCATAAGTATAAAAATACAGATTAATGTTTGAAGTTGTTTCTTATTTTAGCTTGACAGTTTGTTCTATGAACTCTTGCGTGGCTTATAATCAGCTTACTTCTCCTCCTCGTTCTTTTTCCACTAAGTTCCAGCAGGCTGTACAGTAAGAGGTGCAATGCTGCCCTCCGCAGTTCAAAGTTCACGTCACATTTTTACTTCCTGAACAATCACAGATGGTTTGAGAAGTTTCTTATCATGTATACACATACACCATGTTACCCTACAGCTGGTGTTATTTTTCATCATGTCTTCAATCAGTGAAAAGACTATGGTGCTGTTTATAATTTTAATAATCTTTGTGACATTCTTAAATAGTTTTCATTTTCTATATTGTGTGTGTGAGTATAAGGCTAACACTGTATGGTATAAACATAAAATCTACAGTATATCAGCAGTATCATGAAAGAACCGCAGATACTAGAGCTGGAGCATCTCAGATAGGGATGTTTGCAGTGGTGTACTGAGTTCAGTACAACTACAAGTAATAAAGTGATTCCTACACTGAACTTTGAGACAGTAAAATCAAAGGAACTAACTAACTACTGGATAAGAAGCCTACTATAATTTAGATTAAATGTTATCAGTCTAATTTAATTGTCTGTTTGCTGTAGCATCAATGACCTTGTGGTGACTTACTAAAGAAAATACTAAAGAAAAATTCAACTTTGATGGAAAGAAGTATTCTCTCTTAAAAGTAAAATATTAGTAGAAGAACTCTGCCAACTGATGGCAGAAGGCCTGTGAAACTGAGCTTCAGTTATGTCAACGCTGTCTGAATTTTGTGTGGTGATAATAATTATGGCAAAACTATAACTTCTTCTAACGGTTGTCTGTTGTGTGCCTGAGGCTTAGTTTCTTGGGCTAAACATTTTGTCCATCAAGCAGCAACTAATATTGAAAATGCATGACATTTTCAGATGCCTTGTCTTTCCATAGTCTCATGTTGTATGACCAAGAAAGCATTCATTCCCTACATGTACAAAGTTAGAGGATAGAGACAAATAAATTACTGCAATTATCGTTTGTGTGCAAATATATGCAGATTATTTTTCCTGTCAAGTGACAAATCAATTAATCATCACATTTCTATTGTATGTTGTGAGTATGATTGTTGTTGCCTGGTTCTATATTTTGATATTGCATATTGTTGAATATTTTAGGGTGTTGAACTCATTTGACGACAGCTGCTGTTGCATGTCCATCCACCTCAGAGCGTCATCAACAGCACCTGTCTGTTAACTCTGCTTTTATCTACAATCCTACAATTTACTTAATGAGACAGCACACCTTGATCTTTCATGCATGGTTCTTTTTTTGTTTGCTATGTCATCTTCTAACTTACTAGAAATACAAGGTAACTTAAGAACAGACTGTAAATCTCTCTGCCTAACTTGACTGTGTGACATGAACCTAAGTGACCCATATTTAACCCACTTATGCCGCCCCCGTCCTGTGCTCATCAAAGTAAATGGTGCTGCCGGCACAACTGTCGGGACTCGGGAGCAATGTGAGGTTAAGTGTCCAGGGAACCTCTGGCGTCTTGACTAGCGGAGCAGGGAATCTTCCAGTTTAGTTTTATTGTTACTTCTAATTATTCCTTATTACTTTAATAATATCTATTTTCTTCATTTACATTAGAGTGTAGTGAAGTAATATCATTCATCTTCTACTTGGTACACCCTTGATAAGGCGTGAAAATACCTCTGATTAAATTCGAGGACTGGTTGGGACAGAGCAGTGAATGAGTGGATTTGGTCCAAAATGTCTCTCACTCTGTGTTTCCAATGTTATACTGAATATCTTTGTGTCTGTTAGTCCCTTTAGAATGTGACATTTTAATTTGAAGATGTCATCTTTCATTGTAGGCGACATTTAGACATCTATAGACAAAGCAGATAAATCAGTGGATCAGTAAATAAAATAAAAAGTGCTGACCAATTTCAAATACAGTCATAGTTGCAACTGTAATTGTGTATTGCTATGTGCAAAAATTGAGATAAACATGAGATAAATAAATGGTAAACAAAGAATTTCAATTTAAATTGTGTGTCCTTGTTTCTGCTAATTCCCTGTTTCTCTTTGTACCTGACAGGTGTGACAGGTGTGACAGGTGAGACACTTTATTACTGAGGGAGCGAGTGAGAGAGAGTAAGAGACCATGGACCATCAGAGACAGAGAACTCTCTCCACATCAGGAGAATCACTTTACGCTGTGCTGGGAGTCGACAAGAACGCTACTACAGAGGACATCAAGAAATGTTACAGGTAGAACGTTCCCCACCAGAGACTTTATAGTCATTTGTTATTTAGTATGCCACTAGAGGGCGTTGTAGTCCTGTTACCAGCGCTTCAACGTGATCCAAGAAATTAACATTAAGTTAATTTAATGATTTGCAAGTGGGTGTTCAATAAAATATAACTTGTTTTCCAGATACAAATGATTGAGAATCAGTGTGACCCTCAGAAAAAGACAAGCCGTAGATAAGGGATGGATGATCATAATAATAACCTTAGTGGTAAAGAGTAGCTATATGATATATAGTAATAGTTAGAGTGATTGAGCTAATCTGTTTCATACAGCAATGCTCTGCTACGCTCTCAACAGTGTTGTTTCAAACTGACTGACAGGAACACATGCTATTGTCATGGTGTCGGTGTCGTTTCCTTCATTCGCCGTTTTCTTCTTTACAGGAAACTGGCATTGAAGTTTCACCCAGATAAGAACCCAGACAACCCAGACGCAGCCGAGAAGTTTAAGGAAATCAACAACGCTCACTCTATACTGGCTGACACTACCAAGAAGAACATCTATGATAAATATGGCTCGCTGGGACTGTACGTCGCAGAACAGTTTGGAGAGGAGAACGTCAACACCTACTTTGTTCTGTCCAGCTGGTGGGCAAAGGTACGGTGAAAGAAAGAAAGAGAGAGAGAGAGAGAGAGAGACCTGCTGGCTGTGCTGTTGTTTCTGTAATTTTGATGGAAGGTGCAGTTGTGCTGTCATATTAGAATATAAATTTTAAAAAAAAGACAGTTAAACAGAGACCTTATTTTCAACAACAGAAAATTTACAGTAAAAAAACAACAACTCTAATAAAATCAATTAAAGTCTGTTTATTTCTGTCCAATACATTTTTATATATTAGTTTAATGCTGTATTGTGATTATATTATGAAATGACACTACATGCCATAGACCAAAATTCTGTAACAGTAGTAATGTATAGATGTGTGCAAAAATTAAAAAAATGTATCCCTATCTCCCTCCCTTCTGTATCCCACAGGCCTTGTTTGTGTTCTGCTGCCTGGCCACAGGTTGTTATTTCTGCTGTTGCCTGTGTTGCTGCTGTAACTGTTGTTGTGGTAAATGTAAACCTCGGCCACCCATGGACCAGGATCCTGAGTTCTATGTCTCGCCTGAAGACCTGGAGGCCCAGATGACCGCTGACGAAAGAGGTAAGCCCTCTCTGATGCTGACAAAACCATGTCTTTCTAAGAGCCGATTACCTTTTAAACACTATTATTTTGTATTTATATAACTGCATCCAATTATTTTGGGTTGCATGCTTCCTAATGTGTATGTGTTTCATTCTCAGATGGTGAACCAATTGTGTTGCAGCCATCCTCAGCCACAGAAACCACCCAGCTCACTGCTGATGCCCACCACAGCTACAGGACCGAGGCATACTAAAGAAGCACACACACCTGACAATTACACACAAATTCCACCATAATTGACCCATGTCTAAGTCCCACCCCCCTGTGTTGTTGTCATTACATTAGCTGGAAGCAGCTGAGTTTTGGCCTAAAATGAAAGTTGTAGTGACTAATGTGTATATTGTTTTTACTTCGGCCGCTGGTTCAGTGGAAAAAAAAAAAAAAAACACAAATTAACTCCTGTGAATTCTAGGCTTTTATAGTTTAGGTTTAGTTTAGTTATGTTGTCTTTGTATACCGATCTTTTACTGTTGCACAGTGTGGGTGCTTTTATAACATGCTGATTTAGTTGCATAGTGTGTTTTACTAATTTGAAAATGTTGTTTTTTTTTAATGTACGTTTAACTGAGCTAGCGAGAAATACAGTAGCTTGTCCACATCAGCAGAAGTGGATGTGTCCAGATCTCTCGGCACCATAACCTGGCTGCCCGTGATCTTGATCCTGTGCATATCAGAGGTTTAAATGATGACATCTGAGCTGAAGCTGGAGTTGGTCATATCGTTATAGGCGATAAGTTAACATTAGTTAGCTAGCATTGTTGTTGTTTGCTGCACGTCGCTTCAGCATTCCTCCCAGCATGACTTTATAAAACGCCAGGAAGCCACAGAAAAGTGCTTTTCTATGGTGGTCTCCACTCAGAATGTAGCGTGAATCTGATACTTGCTCTGATTGGCCCGTGTGTTCAAGGGTGGGGCTTAGCCGTTGGTCAATTACTGGACAGATTTAAACTGCACACATCTGCAGTAATTATCTAATACCACACATACACCAGCAAACAGTACTCGCCATCACTTTATCGGTTAGCCTGAGCACCACAGCTTCACCCAAAACTTTCCCCTCTTGAGTTTTGAATCTGAGGTGAAAAGAGAAGAGATGGGGAGAAAAAAAGTGGATGAGGAGAGCAGTTTAGTGGAACAGCCAATATGAGCGCCCCCCCCTCTTTCTGACCTGCCCTTTGATTGGTTAAAGTCTCCCGTCACAGACCAGGTTTTCCCAAGGCTGTAAACAGACTCTTTAAGGTCTCAGATCAGTTGATTTACATTATGTCCAAAGGTTATTAGAGAATTATTGATTAGTAACACCAAAAATATAATTCATACTTGTACTGGTATTGACAGAAGGCAAATAAATAGAGCTCAGCTTGTATGTAGTTTATGGCTGCAACTAACAATTATTTTCATTATAGATGAATCTGGCTCCATAAAATGTTACAAATCATCCAAGTCAGATGTTGGCAACAAACTAAATAGAGCCTGGGTGTACTTGGAGGTGTTTATTTGTGCCCTCATTATTACCACTCCTCCCTGTGTGCCGAAGGCATCTCTCACTTCGACAGGTGCCGCACTGGCATTGATGCCATTCCCCCACTTCTCCTAAATCAAACAAAACGACAGAGAGTGTCTGCTCACTTGACTTCGGTTCAGCAAGGTCAGCGCGTCTCAGTTCTGACGTAACTTCTGCGGGGAAAGGATGACCTTTACCAACTGTCAAGTTCTCACAAAGCACCAGGGCAGAGATTTCTAAAAATAATAAAGTAATTAAGTCTGATGAACGTGGCATTTAGCCAGCTGCAGCATCTCTCTCCGTCACCCAGTGCAGTTATTCTGCGTGATTAACCAAAAATGGTTTCAGCTGCAAAACACATCAGTCTTCAGACTCGACTGTCTTCCTCATGGAAACACTGCAAACTAAACTGTGCAGCTGTCTTTTACACGTGTGACATATGACGGAGCAGACATATGAAAAGCAACACCAGCTGCTCGAGTGTTGACTGTGACAGGCGTGTTTCCCTTCTCCATCACAGGACATCCAAGCTGTTCGTGATCAGTTACTCTAATTGTTATTTTTGGTTATTAGTGATTAGTGATACAGCGATCATCCTCATCACTCTGCCCTCCTCCTCCTTCTCCTTCTCCTCCTCCTCTTCTTGTTTTTCACCTCTTTCTTCCCACACTGAAAGCTGTGTGTGTGCTGTGGGAGAAAAATGTGTCGTGTTGTATGAATGTATAGATTCCACTGTATTTTTTTTGAGTGGGTTGAACACTTTTTTTCCCCCCCCCTCGGTCTGTGTAGATTTGCTTTTCATCACTTTCTGTTGTCCTTATTTATGTTGTTAATGAAGGGAGGATTTCAGTATCCAAAGTCTTAATCGTTTATGTGGCAACAGTTTGTTTTTTTGTAGATACTAAAAACCATAGCACCTGGAAAATGTATAACAATCAAAACAAATGCATTAAAGCTACAGCTCTCCAGCTCTGCTAAATAGAAATACGGAAATGTTGTTGTTGATTGTGTAATCCGTCTTTTAAGAAAAACAAAAACATAAATGTACCCAAAAACAGGCTTTTTTCTGGCTGTATTTTTCTTTGATTACTCACTCAAAAACACACTCATGTATTTATACATATCATGGGAAAGTGCAGTAAGAGCTGAATAAGTCCCATCGATGACTGCTCGTCTTTTAATTAAGAAGACTGATATTTTGCATTTTACATTTCTCATTTATGTCACAAATTCTCTGTTAGATTGAACAGATGTGTCAGATTGAATATTGCCAGTTACTCCTTGTTTTGCTTTGTAATCATATCTTATTGTGTTTGTTTATATTTCCACTAACCTTAATTTCAAGAGCTATTTAAACAGTTTTTTTGTGAAACCAACTATCTTCACTTGATAGGTTTTTCTGCACTGCGTCATATTATGGCCGTTGAAATGCCACAGTGTTAAACCCCTAACCCTCAAGTTATTTCTCTATAACTTGTCGTCTACATCGACCAAACGCAGAACAGTCAAAGTCAAATACAGGAAACAGATCTTCTGTTACAGCTGTAGCATTGACGTAAACAGTCTGCTGTGTGAATATAGCAACCGTGTGGTAATATTCAAGCTTCATTTTATTTATCTTACTTTTCTTTTGATTAATTACGTAGCTGTTATGTCAAGGAGATGTATAGAATTTTTTGGATGTGAATCATTTTGAAACTGAAATGATAAATGGCAGACCTGCTGTATATATATATACACACACACACACACACCGTGGCACAGTACATAGAGATGTAGAGTTTTTTTTCTGTTTGTAGCATGGACTAATACTGTTTGTCTGTCAGGCAGACATATGGGTAAATTAAGTATCTGATGTACTGTTGTAAAATAAATGTTTCTGATGCTTCAGAGCTTTTTCTCAGTGTGGGTGTCTTTTGGTTCAATCTTAAATGGTTTAAATATCCTGGAATGATTTCAAAGGGACATGAAAATGTTTGAACTGATCACCAATTTTAAAATGGACGTGGATGTAGCTGCTCTAATTGCGTTTTAATTGGTGACCTGTTTGTTTGTGTTGATTTCTGCATTGTCTGTTTTTATGATGCAACTTTTAAGTATACTGATGCTGCAGGCCTGGCCATGCTGGACTCTCTTGAAAAGAGATTTTAATCTCAACAGGACTTTCTCTTACCTGGTTAAATAAAATAATAAAAAAAAAATATATATATGTATATATATATAAATGAGCTTATATGCACACATATATGGCAAGCAATAATATTATATTCTGTAATAAGAGTCTTGACCGTTTTAATTAATTTACCAAACATATCAAAATGATGTTACAGACATGACTGCAAATAGATCATTACATGATCATTTGCCATTTTTTCAAAAAATGGGACCCCACATAAAATGTTTGGGGAATCCTGAAATAGAGTATTTATAAATGCTCAGTGGTGGTCAGCACAGTCAGACAGAGTGGTTTATACTGTGAAGCTCTGAGTGTGTGTATGTGTGTGTGTGTAACATTAGAAGGAGCCCAGCTCAGTGTGGTCTTAATCTGACCGCATACCAGCCTCTGCCTGATATGGCGTGTGTGTGTGTGTATTCTTGTATTTGTCTTCTCTTAAGGACCCTTTCTGACATAAACACTGACCTTGTCAGGACCATTAGTCCACTAGATTTGAAGAGTTTAGAGTTAGGGATAACATTTTGTTGAAGCTGCCTGAATGACTGGATGTCAAAGGAGTGTCCTAAGACGAATAGTTGTGCAAATCTCCCTCTCTCACACACACTCTCCACCTCTCTCTCTCTGTGTTGGGATCATTTCAGAGGCACTGAAAATTGACCACCCCCATGTCCTCCTCCTCCGTGTGTCCACTTTCTTTCTCTCCCACTGCTGTGGACGGTGAAGAGGCTACAAACAAACAAACCAAATTCAGTGCTTGTGTGTGGAGGAAAAAAGAGGGATGGAGTGATTGCTACAGGAATGGAGGGAGGAAGACAAAGAGAGTGAGGAGGAAGGATAGACTGTGCCTCCATGTCCCTTAAGTGAGTCTGCGTTCAGTGTCACAAGAGCTGAAGACTCCTTCATTTCTCCTTTGACGCTGTATTTCTTCAGTGGACTGACCTCGTGTTTGACCCTCAACATTGGGATGTTTTATCTGTCATTTTTCCTCCTAAGATGCTGGATATTAAAAACCTCTGCAGGGCAACAAGTGGCTCTCACTGGAGCTTTGCTTACTGCTGACAGCTGATGTAGAGTCGGGTATTTCCAGCGCTGACACTTCACACTGCAGTGTCACTCTCTGTGCTCTGTACAGTGTCATGCAAAACATACCCGACACTTGCTCAACACTCTGGAAATACAAATAAAACTGCAACTCTGTGAAGTTCACCTGTGAGGGAGCACAAGTACTGACAGACTGAAAGAGATTTCATGAACTTCACCCACACTTTTGTTGTTGTTGTTGTTGATTTGCTCACAGCTGCAGAATTCTGAGCCTGGATTTCCAAACAAGACAAATATTGGATGGAAGAAGTGACAACAGACTAAAAGCAGATGGAGAGGAAATTAAGTACTCAGGTAAATTGTTGGTTTTTTTAACTGTATTTAAATGTATTTCTTCTATATTCTTTTAATTCTTTAAATTTTTATTCTTTCTTTCATTATTTTTTAGTTTATTTTCTTATTATCTTTAATTGTGTCTGGTCTTATTTTTTAATCTCTTTTTCCTTTTTTTTTTTTTAACCATTTTAGTTGTGTACTTTGATGTTTTATCATATGACAGTCTGCTGTGATTTGTCTTTTTTTTTGAAATTTTCAGTAAACATGAGTTTAGATTTTACAATTTCCAGGCAGCCCTGGGCTTCAAATAACTCTTTTAATGTAGGATAAATGTTTTTGAGTATGTGTGTAGCTGTAATTGAGATGCTGTTAGTGTGTTGTGACTGGGATGTTTTTCCCAAAACTGACCCACCGCAAACCCCTGCAGAATTAATAAAGAATGTATTAATGTTAGTAAGACATATTTAGATCATTTTAATATATCTATTTTTCATTTGAGACAGTGGTGTAGCTTTGAAAACATGCATCACTCAAATAACTCTACTTTTAAAGCTACTTAAGAGGAAAAATGGTGAAGTGGGTTTACAACATTGTGAAAACAATATGGTTCTGCCTGTCATTGGCTTGTGGTGTCAACAGGAGGAGGTGAAGTTTGGTGGAGCAGCCATGTCCCTGCCCTCAGACCTGAGCTACCTTCAGGACAGTGGGGGAGCTGATCGAGAGGCGGCGCTGGCGACGCTGGAGAAACAGCTGATTTGTCCAATCTGCCTGGAGCTGTTCAACAAGCCTGTGGTCATCCTTCCCTGTCAACACAATCTGTGCAGGAAGTGTGCCAATGAGCTCTACCAGGTGTGTGTGTGTGTGTGTGTGTGTTTTACGACCTTTTCTGGCATAAAAATTGATCTTGTCAGGATCAGTAGTCCTCATGGTGACCAAAATCTGGTCCTGATAAAGAGGAACCTTAGGTTAGGCCTGTAGTTATGATTATGGTTAGAGTAAGTCTCCAGGAAATGAATGTAACTCAAAGTAACGTCCACTGAAGACATGGAAACCAAACGGTGTGTGTGTGTGTGTGTGTGTGTGTGTGTGTGTGTGTGTGTGTGTGCGTGTCTGCTGGATTATCAGTGTCTAAAATGGGATGTGTGGATGTTTAACTGGTTCGATCACTGACATGAAAATCCACTGACCTATATTTACTGCCATTGTTCAGACTGTGTGAGTATCTTTGTATAGTTGGGGGGACACATTTGTTCCTGGCACGAATAATTTATTTAGAGTTATATTTAAGTTGGGATAAAAGGGTTAGTGTGTTAAGGTTAGAGTAAGGGGATTTTTCTTAACGTAATATTGCAATGTTTGTTTGCAATAAATGAGAAACTTAACTGATTTAAATTGCTCTGCTTCAACTAACATTAAAATTTTGCAGACACATTTATTGCAAACCTTCCAGAATACCTTAAATAAGAGAGACATTCTGTATGATGCATACTTTAACCTTTGTTACTTAAGTACATTTTACCAGAGAAAAAAAAACACTGCAGAGATTGATTGGACACTCTAAATTGACCGTAGGGGTGAGTGTGACAGTAAATGATTGTTTGTCTCCATGTGATGGACTGGCGACCTGTCCAGAGTGTCATCTGGGATTGGCACCAGCAACCCAGCAACCCTCAGGTGGAGGATAAAGCAGTAGATGATGGATGGGTGGGTGGACCTCTGTGCTGGCACTGGATTTCCCAACCTGTAAATACCATGCGTGTTAATCAGGTTTTCACGTATGAATCTAGAGAACGTCGCAACACAATCTCCGATAATATTTCACAGCATTCATCTGCAGAGACTGACGACAACACAGGCCTTTCCACACGGAACAGAGAACAAGTGTGTGGATATACGTTTCTTCATATGTGCTTTTACATGTGTGTGGTATGTGATATGGAAACCTAATAGACTCCATGCTGCTCGTGTTCCGCTCTTGACCTTTGGCGTTCAGAGAACAGCACTGTGAAACACACTCACACATACTTGTCTGCAGTAAATAAGGTGCAATAAAAATATTTAGTTCTGAGCTGATCACGCACTGTGACCCTGCGCTATATCTCTGCTAAGCATAACACACTCCCCCAGCAGCCACAGGAGCTGTTTTAATCTTTTTCATTTCATTTTATGTCAAGTGTTTGTGCTTGTTTTGAAATGTGGGGAAGGTGGAGCAAGTCACATCCATGACAGACATTACAGGACTCCTTCAGGTGTCCCATAGACACAGACTCAAAAGCTGACATATTATTTTAAATCATATTAAATCATATTATTTTGTTGTTTAGTGAGTTGCATTTTTGATCAAAACATTTCTTTGGCTGGGCTGAGTAACTTCCCAGAATCTCCACGTGTTTGCTTGTAAAACCACGGCAACAGCATGACTTGATGCTGCCTCATGTTTAATGCCAATCATGTGCCAGTGATGTTGAAACCTGTTTTCATTGACCGTGTAATACACCTCATTACAACCACACTGATCATGTGTAGAACTCATAGAACTAATAAAATGTCCATCTATCTATCCATCCATCCACCCTGCAGCTGGTAACAATTATTCATTAGGCCTTTTTTGAGGAAACTAGATCATGTTGTTGTTGTTTTAAATAGCAGGAGCCACTTTTGAATTGGAAGTTTATAACTGATTAAAAAAAGTCTAAAGCTGAACCAGAACACACTCTAAAACAGGTCTCTCTGAGTCCTCAGTGTTTGTCTGTGTCTTCCCAGCTGGGATCCCTCAGTCAGGCCCAGCAGCAGCTGAGGCTTATTAAAGCCACTATTTTGGGATGTTTTCCCCCTTTAACCCTCCACATGTCTCATCAGCTCATTAGTTCCTTTCTTCACTTGTGTATATGTCTCTCTGCTCTCAATTCTCTAATCGTTTTCCCCCTCTGTACTTTTGTTTTTTTGCTGTTGTGGTTGTTTTTTAACCCAGTATCATAGCATTTTGGGAAAAAGTCACATTCATTCAAGAAGAGAATTGATGCCACTCATAAACTCTGAGCTTTAAAAACATTTTGAGGCCCAAGGTCATGGTATAAATATGGTCATTTGATGGCAGAATTAAATATGGAGGCACAGTGAGGAGGTTTAGCTTAAAGGCTAGCAGAACAATTCCACTATCTTACTTCACTTAAAGCCAGAAATCATTACTTTAATTATTACATGCGTTAGAATTGAACAAAAAGGAATGTACATGTTAGTTTGTGAACGTTAAACGTGCCAGGCTGCATCCATCTGTATACGAAGCTAAGCTAAACTAATCTAAGACAAGCGTGCTACCTTAGCGCCACACTTAACTCACAGGCATTCATTTAAGAACTTAAGCTGGAATAAAATGGTGGCATGTGTGTGATGACGTTACTTTACCCAAATACAGACAAATAAAAGTACAGGTTTTCAGTTTAAACGCTTCACAATGGACAAGGATAAAACGATGTTATGAAGGGTGTTGAAAGACAGAGGCAGACACACTCAGTTGATGTTCAGCTTCAACTATCAATGTTATCTAACAGTTTCTAACATGTTCTTGTTGTTGTTGCTTTGGCCCAGCCCTCACTATTCCAGGCTCGGACCACCATGATGGTGAGCAGTGGTCGTTTCCGATGTCCGTCCTGCAGACATGAAGTGGTGCTGGATCGCCACGGCGTCTACGGCCTTCAGCGAAACCTGCTGGTGGAGAACATCATTGACATCTACAAACAGGAAGTCAGCAGCA
This sequence comes from Solea senegalensis, assembly GCF_019176455.1. Classification (NCBI taxonomy): domain Eukaryota; kingdom Metazoa; phylum Chordata; class Actinopteri; order Pleuronectiformes; family Soleidae; genus Solea; species Solea senegalensis. The sequence continues at coordinate 11,117,181 of NC_058031.1, read as the reverse complement.
TTAACAATGCGAGGTGAAATGAGACACAACTGTACTCACGTAATACTGAGTGATTTTGGAGTTCTGCAGTTTGTGGTGCAGGTGTTTTAGTTGCTTCGTCCATTTCTTCCTCCTCCTCCCTCCAGCCCCCTCCCTCTTCCTCCACCTCCTGCTCATCTGACGTGTTCAGACCATGAAGGCGAGAAGGTGAACATCTACTGTATCACCTGTCAGGTTCCCACCTGTTCTCTCTGTAAAGTGTTCGGGGCTCATCAGTCCTGTCAGGTGGCTCCACTGACAGACATCTACCAGCAGCAGAAGGTATTTTTTGTTCATACCTATACACACATTTAGAAGTCACATCTTTGTATTGGCACATTCATTTTCCTGTTGTGTACTAACCCTAACCCTAATTGATGGAATGCACATTAAACAGAGCTCCAGTAACCCAATCCCATCATGCAAAACTCGGAATCAAGCTGTTTGAATCCATAAATATACTATATATAACTGTCAGCATATATACTAGGCAGTATGTTATTAAAGATGGTGCATATCTGTTGTGCACCAGGATGCAAAAACAAACGGGAGAGCCAGATATCTTAAGAGACAGCAGAGTTGGATCACTGCCATGAAACACACTCGAAGTGGGTATAGAAGATATGAGAGATGGAAATCCAAAGGCTATAGATTCTGCTTGTGAAGTGATTTTTTTTCACATCAGGAATAGAATCCAGTGATTCAATATAACAACTAACTTCAATATCTTGTTTCTTTTATATGCTGTTATTGCAGCTTCAAAGCTTTCTGCAGAGTAGGATGAGGGAAATTGAATCAGAAAGTTGGAAAGTCGACATTTGAATACCACAGGTCTGTAATATTGTCCATCTCTGTAGATTTAAAGTGTGCAGTGAACTGTGACAGGTTGAAACTGGCACTGGTAACATTTTCCTGCCAACATGGCGGTGCAAATAAACGTGATGTCACATGATGTTTGGACCTCTATGGCTCTGTAAAACCCTACGTTCATTGAAGCAGTTAGATTAGATAGAAGTTCATTTGTTTTTGTTTTTGTTTCTCAGGATGCATTGAACAAAGAAGTTAGTTCTGTGGCGGCAAACAACGATAAAATCCAAACTTCGATCAACGAGCTGGAGGAGACCATCAGAAAAATAGAGGTGTGTGTGAGAGAGAGAGAGTACTTGTTTACTGAGTGGTGTCTGTGCTAATGCTCTTCATTGTCCTCCACTGTCCTCACCAGGAGAACTCCAAGTCTCAGAAACAGAGTGTGTGTGATGAGTTCAACCACATGATGTCTATCCTGGGAGAGAGACACAAGGTGAGGTTTGGTTCTTCTCTGCCACTAAACTTCTTATTTACCAGCTGATCAGACATACAGTAAGTACATTGCAGCAGCAGTAGTGACAGCATTAACGTTGACATTTTTCACAGATTTCTGACATTTTGAGAACCAAACAAGTAAATATAAATAATAAAAATAAAATAATAATTCATCCATCCATCCATCTGTTAGTATAAATTCTGCATTATAAAGTACAAGCGGTAATCTTACTAGTTTTTGCATCATCGCCTTGAAGGTGATGGCACAGCAGATCACCGCTGAGCAGGAGGAGAAGACAGGTCACACTCAGGCCTTGATGCGTTGCTATGGAGACAGTGTGGAGACCAATGCCAAACTGATGGAGAAAGCAGTAAGCAGCATGGAGGAGTTGGACATGGCTGATTTTGTCCAGGTGGGGACATGTTTCTGTTTGTGGACGTTGCAATGCATTTATTTTAAATATAAAATATGAAACAAGCACATTTATATCTGTTAATGCGTTAGAGAAGTTGCATCATGTCCAGTGAAGTATCCAATCAATTGTATTTTGTTGGCTCCAGCTTCCATATTTCTTTGTTGGTGTGTGTGTGTGCAAGTAATATAGAGTTTCTGAATTTGTCTCTCCTTTCTTTTCCCTTTGTCCTTCCTCCTCCTTTCAGAATTCTGGAGAGCTCATCAAAAAGTGAGTGTTTTCTATTTTTCTTTTTTAATTTTGTAATTAATTCTTCATGCACAAGACATTTTTGTAGACCCCAAAGCAAAAATTATTTATAAAAATGAAACTATTGGCATTTACTTCCTCATCATCGCTGCCATCTCTCTTATTTTCCTCCTTTTCCTCATGTTCATCATTACTGTCTGTGCTTTGGCCTCAGAGTGACTGCTGCGACCAGCTCCTGCCCGACTGAGAAGCTGAATCCAGGTTATGAGAATCTGGGTCCCTACGTATTTAATTTCAGGAGACAGAAGAGAGCTCTGAAGAGCATTGACTTTCCTAAAGGTAAGAAAAGGAGACGCACAGTGGGAAATCACTGAGGAAGTTTATTTAGTTTCAAATGAATCTGCATTAATATCAATGACAATAAAACCTACTTGTAAAACAAAAAAGGAGAAAGAAAGTTTCATGAATTAAATGCTTGGTGTGTTCACAACGACTGAACCGTTAACTGCCAGGAGCAGGAGTGCAGATGAAATACTCACCAGGTAATCTTATCTCTTGAGTTTTTATTTCAGCTCTGGAATGAGTCAGACCCATAAATAGGTGATCACTGCAGGAGGGAAGAGCCAGTGAGGGAAGTTCATCTCCACTCAAATACACAAAGAAATAATCAAAATATTACAATTTACTAATCCGCACCAATGACCTCTCACATAATCTCATACTTTTTTTAGCTGTATCACAGTCTGAACATAATAATTTACATACTGTAGGTGGAAAGGCAAAATACAACCTGGACCAGTCTGCAGGTTTTTGGACTGTGTGAGGAAGCCCGAGTACACATAGAGAAGCCAGAAAGGCCCTCGGTTGAACCGGGCTCTGAACCAGTGATCTTCATGCAGTGAGGCTAATAATTTACCTCAGATCTCATTTTGTTTCCATCGATTATTCGTTGAGTGTTTTCTGTTTCTGATTTGTGACTCATTTAATGTTTACGCTCTCATCTGGGTCTGAGATTCATTGTTCCAGTACTGATACAAAATGCTGGTGAGGACTAATAGGTCTGTAATATTGTAAGGTCTTAGTAAAGAGATTATTTATGTAGTGATTATTTTTTGCCATATAAGTACAATTTAATTGATCTGTGGTTGGCCATTACCACATTTGCTGCAAGGCTGCAACTTTCATTATTTCCCACATAATATTGAAAACAACTGTTGGTCCCATTTAACACAGATTTTTAATTTAATCTTTTTAGATATGTTTAAATGTGGGATTAACCAGGCATGAGAAAGCCACTTTTGTCTGCTCAGATGTAACATGAAAATCTGTCACCAGACAACAAGAAAACAAGATAAGTAAGAAAGTCACATGGAGCTGATTTGCTTACTCAGCATTGTGTGAACTCACTTGACAATGGTTTGAATGTAACAGATATCTGTTTGTATTTAATCAAACGGTACACACTGCACCTTTAAACATCATTTGCAGAAAAAAAAAAGCATGCAGATTTTGTTGTCTCTCTTCAGTTGTGGAGGAGGTTTCTGAAGAACCAGAACCAGTGGAATTAGAGCCAGAACCCTCTGCCCACAACACTGAACCAGAGCGCCACCAGGAAAGCTCCACGCACAACCTGGGATCTGAAGCAGAACCTGTTACAGAGACAATCCCAGCAGTGGTATCACCACCGGAGGAACCACCTCCAGCCCCGAGTCCACCTGCTCCACAACTCCTCAGAGACTCTGTGGACCCTGCAGGGGCAGGTCTGCAGCCAGAGACTGAAGGAACAGACGTGAACGATGAAGAATCAGATCAGATTGCGGAGGATGACGAGGACGAGGATGAGGAGGAGGAGGAGGACGAGGAGGAGGGGGAGCAGGAGAGAAACGATTTGGCAGATGGATGTGACGTTCCGTACCCTGTCAAAGAGGCAAACATTTGTGAACAGCAGGAGGGAATGAGCACCCAACAGGTAGAGTACACAACACACACCTGCTCTGCAGAAAATTATCATCTGAAGTATTTATTTACCTTCCTCACTGTTCATATCAGCCACCGCAAGAAGAAAATCTCAATAATGAAGAAGAGAAATGAGTTTGAATGGGTTAGAGTTACAGTTAAAAGAAAAATTATTAGAGGATGTTGACTGGTGATGAACAAAAAAGGTTATAATATGCAAAGATGTGAAAAATGGGAAGGGGTATACTGTACTTTCTGAATGCAGTTTACAGTATAAAGACTGCAAAATATTTCCCACCTTCATTTTCTTTAATCATATTATGCGTTTTGTGTTTTTTTAACATGAAAATTCATTTATTTCATCTGATGCATTAACTGTTACATGTTTAAAAACGACTTCCTCTTCAGCTGTCTGTCCTTCAGATTCTCAGAGATTGCTCTTTTCTTTTTCTCAAGCAAGATGTTTAAAGGATCACCCAGCCCATTAACTACCATCTATCTGTGCAGTTATCACATCAGAACAGAATAAGATAATGAGGTTCTGTGAGTGATTTCACAGAGAGAATCTAGACATGGGCAAAGACACGGAATAAGAATACTATAAATTGAAATAAATAAAAGTCATTCAATAAATGTGCCTCCTCGTAAAATGCGACTTTGCCAGTTTTCCTCACTGCAAACGTTCCCAAGGCCCAAGGAGGAATGTCTTTATAAGTTGACTTAAATAAAAATCCAACAAAAGAATAAAACTCAATCAGTTTGGATTGGGAAAATTGTGAGTAATAGTTAATGGGCTGAAACAAGGTAAAAACAAAAAAGCTCTAAATGCTCCTTTATCTGTCTTCCTTCATGTATCAGTGCGTGGGGGGAGGGGCAGAAAGTGGAGTGATTGATTGGACGGCACAGGGACAGACAGAAGAGAAGCTTGATGTGGATGAAGAAGGACAAATCCAGCTGAAGGAAGGAACAGCTCCCATGTTTTACCCCAGCTGGTACAAACGCGGGGCAGTGGCCGAGGTAAAACTGGAGGTCAGGACCCAGACTGTGGCGCATGAGGCAGTGTTTGACCTCCAGGTCCAACCACCACTGGGTCAGAATGTCCAGCCCCTGTCTGAATCCCAGACTCAGATGCGGGACCAGGACTTGTCTTATCCTAACCACCTCCCACTCTCCACTCAACCTCACACCCAGCCAATATGTTTTCCTCTCCCTGAAGCTCTGCACCACACAGAGAACCAATCCCCAAATCTGCGTCTTCTTTGTGAATCCCAGCCTCAACCCTATGAGATTCCTGACAACGGGGCATTTATATCTGTTCCCCAAGTGCAGCAAACAGCAGGAGATGGGCATGCAATTGAAACGGGAGACATGCAGAACCAGATGTGCCACTCTGGCACTGTGGAAGGTAGTTTTGGTCTTGGAGATGGTAGTTTAGACGTTTCTTCTGGTAATAAGGACAAAACATTGTCCATACTGCCAGAGGAGACTAGTTTAGATATTGATAAGGGCAAATTAGAGCTCAAAGGTACAAGTGTAGAGCATCCAGAAGAGAAAGCGGAGCTTGAAGAAGACAGTTTAGGTCTTAACGTCGCTTCGGAGCTGAAAGAAAATGGGTTGGGAGATGAAGTGAAAGTATTTGAAGAAGGACGTGAGGTGCCGAGGAAGGATTTCTCTGAGTTAGAATGGGACATTGCTGCTAAGACAGAGGAGAGCTCTAAAGTGAAAAACGAAACCCTCGGCGAAGGAGTGCATCACAGTGGGGAGAGTAAGAATAACACGATAGAAAACTCAGGTGCAGAGTTTGAGCTCAGTAGTTCAGTGTTTGCAGAAAATGAACATGAGGACGAGGAAAACAACAAAGAAACTGGAGACTTTAAAGCCAGAATGGAAGCGCGTGTTGCTGAGAGCAAAGAGAAAATAACCACCCACGTTTTCCTCCAGGTCAGTGCCACGCATCCGATTCTATCATCATCATCACCATCATCGTCGTTGCTGCAATCACCGACCAGGCTCTTGCACTATTCACCCATCTGTTGATGTGTCCACACATCCACAAACTTGGTTGTTTTCTGTCCATGTCGCTTCTCGCACCTTGGCTGCCACCCCTTCTGTCTTCCAGGTGTCTAATTTAACAACGTATTTAGTTTCGATGAAGATCTGCCTCTGGAGCTTCTTCTGAATCTCACCCAGTTAACAATATTCTTCAGAACATTGTGGGAGAATTAAAATACACGACTAAATGCAACCACTGCAACAGATTGATTACCGTCCCTCACATTATTATATTGTTAGTGTGAGATGTTATAGCTGCTCAGGAAACAGCTGATCATACTTTATAAAACAATTTCTGGGTTAGGCCAGTGGTTCCCAACCACAATGTTTTGGACTTTCTTTCCAATTTTAGTGTTTTGTGCAGAGGAAACAAAGTCTTTATATGAGGAAACCAACTGACATACAGATGTCACAGGAGCTGAAGGAATCCAGCACAAATATCTAACCACAAACTCATCATTTAGATGAAGAAATAAACATCACATTAGACAGACAGACCATCCCTTGTCCTTCACCATGGAGCACCATCTCTTCCTTCACTTCAAAATTTTTCATCAATCACCATCCTTTCCTTCATGATCATCTCCGCTAATTTCTCTCTGCCACCTCTCCTCCATGTTTACCATCTCCTCCCTCTCTCTGTTTCCATCCCTCCACCCTTCTCCAGGCTGTCACTCTGTTCTTCTACCTGTTGGCCTTCCTGGTCATCCTGCAGAGGGTGTGGGCTTACATCGGCTGCTTCATTTGCACCTAACACCAGCAGGATACACCTCCATCCTCACTGCTGCACAGCTCAGGTACACATGCATGCCTGCTCCACCAGAGGGTGCTCTTTACGGCTAAGATTTTCTTTTAGGACAAACGTCTAGAAAGGCAGACAGGGATGAACACAGGCATTATTGGCCAGTGCGATGTTACTCATTTCAGGTGAAATTTCAAATTTGCAGCATCTCTATTTTATCAGTGATGTTTCAAGCACAACAGCTTCTTCCTCAGACTATAGTGAAAAATAGAAAGTTGTCATCTTAAATGCCCACAATCCATGCTGATCAACTCATATTAGCTCTATGAGTACATCAATTCAGATGAAATATAAATGAATGTATAAGAAGGTGTGTATGTATTTAAAATAATATGTAATCAAAATATCCTTTATATTTTTGATAACTAACTTGTGACGTATCATGTGAGTTGATTAAGCATTAATTGTGGGCATTTAATAGTCAATAGTCTGAGGAAGAGCCTGCTGTGCTCGAAACATCACTGGCAATAAGAATCCTTTGGTGGATGTGAGTGTTTACATTCCTTTTTACAGTTTTGAAATGTATCAAAGGAGGTGCCCTTTTAATTTTCGCCCCTGCCCTTCAAAATGTCTGTGCATGCCACTGCTGAACAGAATAAGTGGAAGATAATGAATGATGTATGTATGAATTAATTGAATGAATAAATCTTAACTACTACTCTTAGACTACTGCCACTACTGTGTGTGTGTGTGTGTGTATATAGTAATATCTATAGTATATACTATATGACTACTACTACTACTAAATTAGAAAAGAGCCCACTTTCTGGGACTCTGGGGGCTCCATACTGACCCTCATAAAACAGGAATGACAAAAAACTGTATTTTTAAATATGCAGCTGTATTTCATTATGAAAGTGGATGGTTGTTTGTCTCTGTGTGACCCTGTGATGGACTGGAGACCTGCCCAAAGTGTTTTTTTGTGTGTGTTTTGTCTCTGCTGACACCTTGTGATGAAACTGTGTAATTACAATTCAGAATCAGGCAAAGGCCAAAGTCAGTCAAGTCTTTATATTTCAACAGCTTTATTTTCATCCATCCGTCTTCTTACACTTCATCCTCCACATGAGGATCGCTAGGGCTTCATTTTATTGTATAAAATGATTTTGCCACACTACACTAGCTTTATGATGAGCGCTGCCTGCATTTCCATGGAAACTATGTAAATACATGCACTGTGATTCTGCTTTTACCTGCATCTTCTCATATTGTTGCATAATATGAAGAGCTATATTGGAAATGTAAACCAATTTAATTTCTGAGAGGGCCACATGGCAGAGTAGTGGCTAGCACTGTTTTATAGAAAAAAGACCCAGATTCGCAACTCTGTCCAACCGAGGGCTTCTCTGCATGGAGTTTGCATGATCTAAACATGTATGCATGGGTCCCACAGTCCAAAAAACATGTAAAGGTTAACTGGACACTCAGGTGTGAATGTGAGGTTGTTTGTCTCTGTGTCCCTGTGTCCCTGGGTCCCTGCGACCCTCACGTGAAGGATAAAGTGGTAAACAATGACTGAATGATATTTTGAGCAATTTCTTGTGGGAAAATATTATTTTCAGTTCAGTCAGAGAAGCGAGACCCCCAAACTGAGAGAGTTTCTTTTTCTTTTCTTGTTGTCTCATGTCTAGTAGTTTTCTGTCACTTTGTGGTTGTTTCACAACAGTTGTTTTGTCCCTTTACTTTGTTATATTCGGTGTCTTGTGTTTGATTTCCATTTCTTTGTAGTCGTTTTTTTTTAGGTCGTTTTGTTCCGCTATTAACCTTTAGTCTTTTTTTTTGCACTTTTGACAGGCTTCTGCAGCCACTTCATACAGATGCTGTGGCCCAGGGCCCTTCAACCCTAATCCTGAGAGACAGTTATACTCTCATATCAATCAGAAAAAATTATCAATCAAAATTAACCTCTTTACCTATATATTTATCCCTGTTGAGAGTGAGTTGTGGACATTCATTTAACATTATCTGCTGTGTCTCTTTGCTTCAGTCAGAGACTGAGACTAGGTGCACCCCCCTCTCTTCCTCCTCCTCTTCTTCATCCTCCTTCCACCTCAATGAGGCTCCTCATCGACCTAGATTCTGCTTCTCCTGGTTAAACCCCCTCAACAAGAAGTAGAGGAAAGAGAGTCGAGCCGGGAGATGAAGTTTTGCAGACGTCATGAAGAGGCATTTCAGTTTTTAGTGAGCCCAGTGTTGCTCTGAGACTGAAAACATATACTTGGATAAATCTCTCTGTGAGTCTCTGTACTTTTATTATCACAGGTTTGATCTATTTGTCCAGTGTAAAATACATGAGCACATCTGTGTTGTGTGGGCAAAATGGAAAAATTTAGCAGTTTCTTTAGCAGAATAGAAATGCTAAAGTGGAGAAGACGTAATAATTTTTATAGTATAGAACTTGTAACAACAGTATTGCAAACAGTGCAAATAAAAAAGTAAAATGAAGCAGCAAGTTTTGTGCAATATTAGCACTAGTAAAAGAAAAATAATGAGTTTTAGTACATACAGAGGCAGCAATAGAGTACAGTTGGTTCTGTGCTGACCAGAATGTGTTATTTTCTGCAGCATTTTAACATCAAGAATAATAATTATCTTAATATTTTGCTAAGTAATATCAACAATCTTGTTGTGATTGACTGTGAGAAACAATAACTTTTATCTATTTAGAAATAAACACAAGAAATTATTTCAATCAGAGGCGATTAAATGTCGGTAAACAGCTTTTTATTGCTGATGTGTTCCACAGTCACAGTCAGTCACATCGGAAATGAGATTTTTTGAAACCGTGAGAAGCAGTTTGAAGTGGTGATGTTGGACAACAGATTTATTTCATTGTGGCATGCTTTGTTACCGCAAATGCTTTTCTTTTCCCTTTTTACTGAAAGATCTGTTTACACTGCAGGAGCTCTCTGTGTGTGAGAGAGAGATAAAGCACTTTTTATGTGATGCAGGGCACAGTCAGTGATTTTATTTGATATATTATTAGATTAAATAAATTTGACTGAAGTCACTGAAGTGTTTGTGTTTAATTTGAGAATAAAACCACGTAGAAAAAAACACAGAAGAAACATCGTTACTTACACCGTAATTAAAATGAAACAATTTGATTGTTTGAATGATTGTTTTTCATTAACCCAGAATGAGCCTTTTATATTCATATCAGGAGCTGTGTTCGCTCCATGGAGGCCACCATTTTGGACCACCATGTTTTCACAAAAGCCCATGACTCAAACTAAACATTTTTGACAAGTGAAGGCCACATTCCCAAAACAGTTGGAAGGGAAGGACAATTTCACCAATAAATGCGGCTATATTTTGCACACTGTACCTTTAAAGCTGAAAACAAACCAGGACACCTGTGTCTCTGTGACATCACTTCAGCACGCCGGAATCTGTGGGCGGTGAGTAATGTCAATGTCACCCCTTCAAAATAAAAACACGACATAGAACATGTTTTACTTTTGGGGTCCACATCACACAAAGAACAACCCGTTTGTCACTTCTAAAATAATTAATATTTGTTTTATTTTCTGTAGAGTTTAACCACTTTAAAAGTGAAATTAACGTTAACAAATGTAATTGAATCGCTAACCTGATAGTGTTGAAAATGTAAACACGCATATGTTTGTTCTTGTTAACTTCTAAGCACTTGTTTGTCGTAAACTAGCGTAACTGAAGCCTTTATTTTGAAAGTCCTTACCGGATGTGCCTCGCTTGCCAACGGGGCTATTCAGACTGTTCGTTGTTTCCCGTCGACGACTTTCTCTGAGATAGAGCAGCCAGCAGTCACTCAGACCCAGGACGATTTTTGAACTCCGAGTGGAAAGAGTCTCTTCACTGCTCTGGTTTCCACATTTTGACACTAGTCGAGTTTAACTTTTAGTTGAAAGTGCCAGCTGTGTCACATTCGTCGCCATGGACCCCGCCAGTCAAGGTAACGTTAATTGTTAGCTTAGCCTACATAGCTTAGCTTCATGTTCGAAATATGCGATCGAGCTTCGACAAATGAATCCGCCCAAAAATAACAAGCATACATGTCCCTGCCCATGTTTGTGTGCGTGGTGGTTTTATTGTTTCGGGTTAATAATAATAAAGTCACATTGATTGTGCAGCCGTGAGTACAGGACAGGCCCAGCTGGTACATGACAGCAGCAGCAGCAAGTGAAGAGGGAAGACGGGCGTGTTAGTAATGTTACCAACTTTCCAGTACCGTTTACGTCCATGTTATTGACAGTAATCCTGACAAAGAGTGGACACTTGTCTCTCCCTGTTCTCTACATCAACACATAGTCCACCTCGTGGTTTGTAAATAACAAAATCAATACTAAAAGCAGTTTGTTTTGGTTGTTCTCCAACGCAAACATTGATTCTCATGCCTGGATATAGACTCATGTCTGGGATTGGTACGATAAACCATTTATGGCGTATTTCCACCGACTCTATTCGCCTTGTCTCGCACTTCCCGATAAAAAGCTCCCATAATTAGTCGATCGTGTTGAATTTCCATCATTCACCCGAGTGACTAAAAACATGCTGTCTAGCTCACCAACATTCAGTCTTTCCAGGACCTCGTGACTTAAAATGATCTTATTAAAGACTCTTATTTATCACTTTAAAGTGTTTCACTAAAAAGGTTTGTCCTTAATAACACGTTTTTGTAAAATTTCTTTGTAATGCAGGTGATTTTTGTTGTTAGTATAATATATTTTTCAATCACTATTGTGGCTGCAACTGACAAGTGTTTTCATAATCGATTAATCTACTTGTTTGGTCCTTAAAATATCAGAAATAGTTGATAATTGTTTATCAAACATGGAAATGATATTCTCAAATGTCTTCTTTTGTCCACAAACCAAAATTATTCCATTTTAACGATTTCATTGTTATACGGATCAAGAAACCTGAAAATATCCACAGTAAGCGGCTGAAAATCTGAAAACTTGAAATCAATGATTTAGTAATTAATCGTAGGCAAAATCGGTTGATCCGTTTCCTCTTTATTTGTGTTTGACCAAATGAAGGTTGTTTTTTTTACAATTAAGAATCTAAAAAATAACTAGTACACTTTTACAGCTACCATGATGATATCAAGAATCTCTTTTTTTTTTGGTAAGGATAATTATGACGGGCAATAATCTCATCACTTATGGCAATTCAATTTTAATCTCATACTTAATACTGAACTAGGTAAATTGTCTTCTCCTACTTTGCCCCTCTTCATTGAATAATTTTTAAATAAAAGTAATATACACAAAAACAAACAATCAACATAACCTTAACCCTTTTTGTTTGACTGTTGCTGTTTTAGCCAGGTCTAAAAAGAGATTTTTATCTAAAGGGACTTCCTGGTTAAGTAAAGGTAAAATTAAAAAAAGAATATATATATATTTTTTTACCTAACATCAGCCATATTTGCAGACTCAACATTGATGACCGCCATGTTGCTAGAACACTGGCCTGCTGCTTTATCATTGTCTCTACCGACTGTATTGTGGAAGATGGACGTGATCAATAATTGATCACGTCCATCTTCCACCGAACAAAAAGCTCAAACCTGTCTCCTGTGTTATCATCATATCAACCTGTCTGACCTCACTGACTTGTTTCCGAAATTCACTGTCTTTTGTTTTCAAATGCCTTGTCCTAATGATCAAAGTAAATTAATTTTGAATGAACATAATTAATATGTATTGAGGGAGTTTGAAGGGTGGGAATTATGCTTTAAATCTTTTATTACAGCAGTATATTGTATATTTTGTTCTTAAAATACAGTAATGAATATTGTGATGTATATTAATGACATAAAATGACATGTACAATGACCCCAGTTGTTTAACACAGTCAGATATTAGTCCAAATATTGTACATTGTGGTATAATCTCATGTACACTAATAAAAACAAAACCTGGACATATTTTTATTGCCTCATAGTATGCATCAATATATTGTTGTATAAATGAGACCGAATCATGAGCCATGTAGTAACACAGTGGAAAGCTTCCAAAATGAGCATCTGAAATTTGTACTTCTCTAAAACAAATTAATGTAAACCAAAAAGTATAATCTTCATTGTGGCAGGACTATTGTTTGCTCACAGTATTGTTTGCTTGGATGATAGAGCATTTTGCCTGCAAAATCCCTTTGGGAATGTCCTAATGAGTCTTCCAGGGCTGTATAATGTAGTTTGTAATACTGAGTGGCCATTATAGATGTATTGTATCAGCCTTTCTGTGCCTGAGAAGGACTGTGTTTTCGGAAGTGATTAAGGTTGGCTATATTTGTCTGTCTTGAAGAATGACAAACTGGAGTAAACTATGGAATGTCTCTCTCACTAATGATGCTGAAAAACCTGAAAAGAGGATTTTTGGCTGAGCTGAGGACTTTTCATGACAACGTGTTGAGTAAAACTATATCCTGTAGGAATATTATTAACAGGTGTCATCGTGTAGTTAGTAGTTAAACATTGTTTTGTTTTCAAAGGGTAAACATTTGAGTGTAAAAAGAGACCAGAATGCAACTTAATGGCAAGGATGGGATTTTATGTGTAGGTGTGGCTGTTATCACTGAGGTCCCTCTGTGCTTATAGACTGTTAAGAAAGAAATCAGATGTACTAAAATTCAAATAAATAAAATAAAGCAGCCATGCTTGGCTGTCTGAGCAGAAAGGATTTTCAGAACGGATGCTGGGAAGTGTAGGAACTGTTTGAAGAAGTGGCAACACAAATTTTGAAAGTCAAATTATATCCTTCGAGACATTCCCCTAGGAATGTTGAGTGCTTTATTTCATCACACAACCTTCTGGTCTTGTTTCTAAACTCTGTTGTCCCAGTTCAATTTAAGTGCTGTTGTTTTTGTGGGCTGGTCTGACTCATTCTTGACTGAATCAATATACCTTGAGGGTGGAGCCATCTCTTGTCGGTGTGAATACGGATGTTATTGCTGAGACTAATATACCGTCACCAGCGCTGACTTCAGATTATTGATCATTTTGTCTTTTTATCCTACGCTTGACTGTCTTTTGCCATCAGTAGTTATGTTGATTTCACACCTTCTTTCATGTTTAAAATTAAGTAGAATAATTCTGTTCCACATTCCTGTTCAATGACATAGATGTTGATGTTTTTGTAAGCAATGCGAGACACAAGATTGTCTTGCAGCAAGTTTGAAAGCAACACTTTTTCCATCTTTTCTTTTTTGTTGGTCTTCCTGTAACTGCATGGTGTGTAATCCTACCCAGCATTTCAGGCTGTGGCTTCAGTTATCTCTTCTTGTTGTTTCCCGTTTAGCCAGCTCTGGCTGTGCCAAACCCTGTCAAGTGATGCTGGTGTCCTCAGGTGAATGAGGCAAGATGTTACTCATTGTTGTTCAAATTGTGACAGTAGCAAATTTTTGGAATTTTTGTGCGATCAAGTTTATCTATGTATGGATAAATCAAAATACACAGAAATTGATTCACTATGCAATACCTGTTTTCAGAAAGTGAATGTTTTCATTGCTTTCATACAGGAGCAATGTTGTGAATAAAAAATGGTGTAAATGACCCAAACAAGCGTCAGTATTTTGTATTTGTGAGAAATATGGTAAATTCAGGGCCACACGGTGGTGTAGTTGTTAGCACTCTCGCCTTGCAGCGAGAAGACCCGGGTTCGAGCCCCGGTTGGAACAAGGGCCTTTCTGCATGGAGTTTGCATGTTCTCCCCGTGTGTGCGTGGGTTCTCTCCGGGTACTCCGGCTTCCTCCCACAGTCCAAAAACATGCAATGTGGGGAATAGGTAAATTGCACACTCTAAATTGACCGTAGGAGTGAGTGTGAGAGTGAATGGTTGTTTGTCTCTATCTGTGTGTGGCCCTGCGATGGACTGGCGAACTGTCCAGGGTGTACCCCGCCTATCGCCCAATGTAGCTGAGATTGGCACAGCACCCCCCGCGACCCTCTGGTGGAGGATAAAGCGGTTAGATGATGTCTATGCTGTGACATATAGACATACATTTACTGTGTAATGTCATTTACTATGTAAAGGGGTTTGTCGCTTAACATTTATAATACCCTACATCATAATTACATTAGCACCACAAGCCTGCTTAGCATTCTTTTTCATTGTCTTTCCAGATATCAACCTGAACTCTCCTAACAAGGGCCTTGATGTGGATCACTCGGACAACCTTTCCGATGTGCATGTGGAGGGAGCAGTGAGGAACGCAGCCAACCCCCTTCCACCTGGACTGACAGAGGAAGAGGCTCAGGAGCTTCGCACTGAGCTCACCAAGGTAAGGCCCAGGTCTTTCATAATCACCAGGTGCTAACATTATATATGTTATCTGCCTGTCCAGATCTTATTTCTTGAATGGCTCGAGAGAATTCCTTCAAATTTGCTGTCCACTTGTCATTCAGTGTTAGCACTAATTATTTTTCTCTAGAGCCATGAAGAGTGAAAATATCGCTAACGTGACTCATAGAGCAGAAACTATGAGTTTGATTTGATCACGCTGTGTGGATGATAGTGGGACTATTAGGGGAATGCAAATGTTTATTCTCTTGAGTCCTTAAAAGAGAAGAGCTGAAGATGATACTCCAGACTGGATCTTTTGTGTTTTAGGTGGAGGAGGAGATCAACACTCTGCGTCAGGTTTTGTCAGCCAAAGAGAGACATGCCATTGAACTGAAGAGGAAACTTGGTCTCAGCCCACTCAATGAATTAAAGCAGAATCTTACCAAAAGCTGGCAAGATGTGCAGACCTCCAATGCGTATGTATTTTTTAATGTATTATTTAACTACTGTATTGTTTGTTTAGGCACACCAGTGCAACCAATGCAAAATGTTTGTCTGCAGTCTTGTTCAGTTTTTGTTGTACTTTTGAGAAGAAAAAATTCTATACAATCACTTTAAATTGTGGTTTGTAATGCTATAAAAATTATTGAAATGAAATAACTCTAAAAAATTATCAAGACGTTTTTCGTTAGATGCACAACTTTTAAAGACACAGAACACATTTTTAGAACCAAATTTTACTTGAGGCAGCACTACAGAAATAAAGAACTGTAGTGACTCATCCAAGCTCAATCAAACACAGCTGCTGCTCTGTTTGAAATTAAATTAATACTATACCATCGTCAGAATTTGTCAGATAATTTAGTCACTATTATTGTATGTTGTGATGGCACTTGATTAATTAAGAAGCCAAAGTATTACATTTTGCAGAAGGTGTACACACACACACACCCACCCACCCACCCACCAACCACACACCCCCCACACACAAAGCTGTTGTTTGGGGAATCTAGCACATTCTTGGTGGACTGATACTGCTGAGATTCCTTACAGAAAAATATTAAAACTATTTACATAGCAAATAAAAGGCAGACTTTCTGATGCATGAATAGATGAACAAAATTAAAACACACAATTATACTATAGCTCTACTAAAACATGAAGTATAAACACACACAAAAAAACCAGTAGCTATAAGTCTTGATTAGTTAAAGTGCACCATTACTTTGTACGACGTCGGAATCTTAAACAATATTAGAACAGTCACTGACATGTAAAGTTAAATTACTGAAATGTTTATAATCAAAACTGTAACCATACCTGACCGGGTCAAGCAAGAGGACCAAGAGCATATGTATGTAGTCAGCTGCTTGACATTCTGTGCTGTGTATTCTTGAGTTTACTGGAAGCAACTCAGACAAACTTGAATGTCGGCTGAGATTCGGGGTGTGATTACCTCTGAATGAAATACTAAATATCTGATTAGTGATGAACAGAAACTGCTCGATTGCACAACACTGATCGTACCAATATCACAGTGAATAACATGCTCTTCCAACAGGGAACACAGGCTTGCAGCAACCTGTTGTGTGGCTGAATGTGCACATG
Source organism: Solea senegalensis (assembly GCF_019176455.1). NCBI lineage: Eukaryota > Metazoa > Chordata > Actinopteri > Pleuronectiformes > Soleidae > Solea > Solea senegalensis. The sequence goes on along the minus strand of NC_058031.1, from coordinate 11,100,511 downwards.
AATGAGGAATTAAGAGGAAACCATGTTTTCTAGTTATTGACATAAGTATTTACATTGGTCAGACTATAATCAGAATCAGAATCAGAAGAGCTTTATTGCCAAGTACGATTTGCACATACAAGGAATTTGTTCTGGTGTCATTGGCGCATAACAAGCATACAAAATTTTTAAAAGGTTAAGTGAACAGTAAACATATATATACACAGTATATAAATGTTTGTTTGTTTTTTTAAAGATGAAAAAGAGCATTAATTGTAATGTGATTATAGATTTGGTTAGATGGTTAGAGTTACACTTGCAGCTGAGCTCAGCAGCGTTACACCCTCATGTCTCTGTTTCTAGCTATGTGAAAACCACTGAGAAACTGGGCGAATGGAATGAGAGAGTTTCAAGTTCAGATCTGTGAGTCCATGCACTGTTTGTTGCCCGCTCACTGGTGATGTCTGTGCTTTTGCAGTGTTTGCTCTCTCACGCTCTGACTCCTGCTCACTGTCTGTTCTCACCTTCTAACCATATTTGAGAGCACTAAACGTCTCAACAGTCAGTGTTGTGTCTGGTATGAGGACATTTATTGATTGCTCATGTTAAATAAGATGCTGAAAAGGTGGGCATTAATCTGATGATGGATTTTTTTTTTCCAGGTAGGACTTATCAAAAAAAAGCAGACCTAAACCAAAACTAGCTCATTTGAGTAGCAATACTGTAATAAGCACTGCAGTAGATGGGAGTCTGGAGCTTTTTTGGTCCAGTTCCCTGGAATTGAATCTGGACCACAATTCTCGTGTTGCGTATGACTTGTGGCACTAATTAGGGATTTGGTGTGTATGTCTCAGTCCTAATCACTGCTACACTTGCTCAACTGACCCACCGAAATCTGTGTATATCCTACAACTTAGTGTTGAGTGTGTTTAAGATGGCACTGTAAATTGAGGTGATGCAGTATTTTTGAGACAGTTCATGGAAATCGAGGCTGGTAATTCTGTTAATTTTCGCTCTGTTAAATTATTTCTTAATGTTAGTTCCCTCTCCTTCTGCATCCAGTCAGTATCATCTGTCTATTACACACTTCGTCTGCCAGAGGTCAAGTGTCTTTTCTTCCTCCATCCAGAAGTGATAACACTAGAGATGCACAATTTTATCAGCACAATATTGGTATTGGCCAGTATCAATGTATTATTAAAACATAAGCTTTTGTTTCCAGTTTTATTCTCTTGTTTATCCTTACTTAGATGACTTACAATTTGCTGTCTGCATGAAGCCACACTTAAAATATTTGCTTATTAGCTCCATTCAGTCATGAATGCTGCTGAATAACCAATGCAACAAGCAAATGTGCCTTGTCTATCACATGTTCACTTTAGTCGTAGGGCTGCAATGATAAGTCGCTATTTTGGACAAAAATCAATGACAAAATTGGTTGGCAAAAAATAATTGACAGCTACCTGGTTGCGCATGTTATTTTCACACTGCTGAACATTCTGCTGAAGCCTAAGCCAGCTGAGTCTATGGTGTACAACCAGAAATGCTTCCACATGCTGCTTTTTAGAAGCTAAAGTGTCATCGTTGTCTGCCCAGACAGTATTTGTGTCCTCCATTGTCATCGAAAACATGGCATCTCATTTGTCTTTGTTATGATGAGCAAAGAGGGCATGGATGCAGGCCAGGATGTGCTCACAACACCCTCTACAGTGCAACTTGGTAATGTTTCATTATAATAATATTATTGTTGGTATACATTTAATTCATATACCACTTATAACAGATGTTCAAAGACAAAACAACAATATAAAAACAAGCAGAAAGCAATAAAAATACAATGCAAAAAATGTTTGCATAAAAATAAGATGTGTATCATACATTAAAAGCAGTTCTAACTCCAACCCTTTATATCAAGTGCAACAATGCAGATGTACAGGTCACAAATGAAACAAGTTAACTTCATAGCCAAATGTCTGTAACCCTTTAGTTCTCTGTCCATTGTTTTCCCAGGTGTTTGTTGAGGTAGCTGTTTGATTAAGGTTTTTAGTGCAGCTGGAGGAATTCAGAGAAAACTCTTGTTGCCTGTTTCCAACAGACTGCGTTTGTGGCTGTAAAGTTTGAGCTTGATGGAATTTTCCAGTTCATTTCAACTCTGAAATGAACTGGATTGACAAGCTTACTCCGATAGCTATCCTAACCAGACAGGGTAACACTACTGCCATTTTTTATGACTTTTACTTGCTCACACATACACACATTTTCAAACAGTAGCAGGTGCGCTGGTTTGTAGCATTTGTTCTGTTTTTGCAGGTAGAAATATATAATTCACATACATTTAACATTAAAACACACATTTTGCCAGTGGAGGAACCATACTGAGGTCAACCTTGACAACAACACTGACCATCCGATGTTTAAATACAAAACAAAACTTTGACTCAACTAATGTCCTACGAAACGGTGGCAAGCAGGTCCATTTTTTGTTTAGGCCCCCCCACACACACACACACACACACACACACACACACACACACACACACACACACACAGTCAGGCAAACAGACACACTGCCACTTGCAGTGCATGAGGGCGTGTGCTTGTATCTCACCCACACACGTGTGCAGTATCTCATCCACACGTGTGCACCCTGATCGCGCCTGGTGACCAGACAAGAAGCGTAGACTTGCTTCTGCAGGAAGTGGTGGGAGGAGGGGAAAGGAATGTAAAAGCAATATGGAGGGAGAGGGCGAGGTGAACAGGATGGTGTTTTGCTTTGTCATATGCCCTGTGGTCTCCAAAGATGTAAGTGGGTGATTAATTATGAATGCGTTGGAGGCACAAAGATTTTTCAATTAGTTGCCATGGAAGTGTTTTATGTATAGACAATTGTACTGTGACTGAACTGATTTGTGGGCCGTCAGTGTGTTGCATTAGCAACATTGTGCTTTTGTAAGCAGTACTATAGAGAATGGCCTTGTGTGGAGCAGAGTGGTTTAAAATGGGAGCCATCTCTTGTGTCTTTAGCTCAGGGGAATTAAAAAAAAAATCAATGTAATGGTACCAAAGAGGTTGCCCTGCTGCATCTTCTTTATTTAAATATTTCTCCTCTGAAGAGCTATAAATTAATTTGTGTGGTGTTTTTGCTCATCAATGTAAGCATCACTTTTTGCTTGTCTTAATCCTTCCACAAGAAGAATGTAAAGTTAGATCACATACTTGTGTTGGCTGGGGTTAGGCATTGCAGTATTCTACTGTATTACAATGCCAATCAAATGGGTATTGGCCAACCCTGGCTAGGGCTGAACAATTTTGAGTACACATCTAATTGCGATTATTTGGACTGAAATTGTAATATGATTCCTGATACAAGAGTGAATGGTAATTTTTACAAAATGATTCTCATATTCATTTGAAGAAAATTTTAAATAATTACTATGTGATATTTATGCAGATCTGTGAGAAACGAATGTTTTGTGTTTTATTCAGTCAGTAGAATATGATGTTTATAAAATGGTAATTTTAGACATTTTAGCGATAAGAAATATTGGGCCTTTTGCTATTTGAAAATTGCAGTAGGCCACGTTGCGATTTTAATAAAATTTCAATGAATTGTTCAGCCCTAGTGTTGTCAATGTGTTATCTGTGGTGACTGCTCAATATTAATGTGTGATTGTGTTTTTCAAAGTGTGTCGCTAATCTTGAAAAGGTTATGCTGGTGTTAACCTGGTGTTGGAGTGTGTTTCCACTAACAGTGTACTGCCATGTCTCTGTCTGCTCCTATGTTCTTGGAAAGTTGAATACTTTTCTATCTCACTGAGGTGTATTGACACTGTGGGAAACTGAGCAGCTTTGGTGGATGTTTGTGCTCTTGGTTCTTTCTCAAGGTAGTTAGAACAGCACTTTCAGTATTTTACTGTCCTTTTTGCTTTGCTTTATATGAATGGGCTACATTTCCCTAAGTGCATCAAAACCAGACAGGTGTAATGTCCCACCAGTTTAATTGGGAACATTTTTTTACCGGTGAGGTTTGATGCTGGAAACACATTGCATATTTGATCATTTAATTTAGTAGAATCAAAATAATGACTTTGTTCTCGTAAGATAGTCAATATCTTCAAAGACTTTGACTCTGATTTTGATCAGTCAGTCCCTGTCTTTTTGACCTGTTGTGGCCCCTGAAACGATGCCTTGTTGTGACCCACGCCAGGACATTTGTTAGTCACATTTCATCGCGCCTACTAGGATACTGTGTGAAATGGAGTAGTGTTTTCTGCTTTACGATGTTAAGTTCTGTTGTCTCTTCCCTTCCCCAACTGTGTCAGTTTAAATGTAAAAATCTTTTGAAGAATGAGTACATATCCACCACAGTCTGACTCTGCTGAACTCTACTGTACTGTATTGTGAGTGTGTGTTTCCTTCCCTGTGTCATTATCCTGCCGTTGTGTCTTCAGATATCTGTCTGCCTCAGCCACTTTGGATGACATTACCCACTCTGAAGCGTGAGTTGACCTCCTTTATTTTTTGGTTTCTTGTTTTGGTTTTGTTTGGTTTTGTAAGACAAGACTTTATGTTGAGTTTTAATTCTGGGCAGCTGTTCTCTTGTTGTTTTTATTTCATCGTTCATGCATTTTTCATCTGTTCTTCTTTTGCTTCTGTAAATTGAGCATCTTGTTTTCATTTCTGTTTGTGGCAGAGTTTAGGAAAGGCTTTCAACTAGCTAGCAAAACATGCCTCATTTAAGGCAAAACATGCCTTAAATGACAAGTTGACTAAATTTCATAAAAAAGCTTTTTCACATCTCTCAGGATGGGTGTTAATTCTAGGTCTGAAAACAGTGAGCGTTGTTCATTGTTGCTAATTGATGACATTTTGAATGGGCACTTATAAATGCATAAGATGTGTCAACTTCAGCAAGTGACACTATTGTAGAAGGCCAACCATGTTGATGGATACATTTGTGTGCATTGTTAGCACACCAGCCTATCTATATAAACATATGTATTCAGCCTATGTGCAAACATTTGCTGCTGAGAATCATCATTTTTTGAGTCTTCTAGCTGATCATGATGTTGGCTTTTACAGTGTGTGTGTCTGTGTGCGCATATTTGCGTGTTATTTTTTTGCTTGTAGATTGCACCCACGTGTCCTAGAAAATCCATATTGACATGCCGACATTACACTCATCCACTGTCTTTCAGAGTATGAGCAACTCTGTTGTCTGTAGGGATTGGTACCACTCACTGGTGCCAAACTGTACCTTGTTTTGGGACTTATTATCTCTGGGTGTGAGTCTTTTTTTTTTCTTTTCTTTTTTTTAAATAAAAATCTTCCCAAGGGAAGCACTGCAAAATGTTTGGGAATTGCTGTGCTAGAGGATGCCTTCTACCCTGACTGGTTTGATGTGCAATTATTGTTGATGCCATGAATGCTGAGAAAAGTGTGAAAGATTTAGTTGAAGGGAGGTTTCATTGAAAGAGTGCCATGTTTTAATTGAAACTTCCTTTGTTAAACATTGTGATAATTGCATTTTTGTAATGAAGTTTTTATTGTGACACTGAATATGTCAGCTTTTTCACTCCCTCCCATCTCACCGAAACACAAATGAAACATTAACCAACTGAATTATTTGGCTGAAATGGGACTTGCTGAATCAGAAACACCTGCCTTTTAAACACAATTGAAAAGGCAGGTGTTTTTACTCTGCTTCTGTAAAATTTTGAAATGATCTAACTGTTCTTGGATAGAGTAGATCATTATCAAAATGACTGATTATTTATCTGTTTTGTTTTTGTATATATAAATAAATTAAGTTCTTTAAATTTGGAGATGCCATCAGTCAGTTGATGTATGTAAATACATATCTGTAATATCTGTTTCGGTTTGAATACTAACCTTTGGGTTGGTGAATACTGTGTGATAGAGCACTAACTTAAACCAATGTTAGTGTTTTATTCATTGTTTGCTGTGGGTGTATGGTTTGGTCTAATGTACTACTGTCTTTTCTCTTCTACCCCTCCCCTACTCATCATCCTCTTTGTTTTTTTCCCTTCTTTCACTCCATCCATTTTGTTTCCCTCTGTCTCTTTTAATTCCATCATTCCCCCTCCCTTTCTCTCCTTGCCCACCACTGTCCTTTTTCTCTCTTTTGCCCACTATGCCACATCTTTGTTTTGTTCCACCCCATCCATCTGTCCTCCTCTTCTATCCTCCATTGTTCTCTCTCCATCACCTCCTCCCTACCCTTCTTTCCTTCCCCTCTCTACAGATACAAGAAGACTCAGGAGACTCTTTCCCAGGCAGGACAGAAAACCAGTGCAGCTCTCACCACAGTGGGCTCAGCCATCAGCAAGAAGCTGGGTGACATGAGGTACAGTGAGGCAGAGCCAAAATGGCTGACATGCTGGCTCAGCTACAAGATAAAATCAGCAGTGGACAGTGTCAAAAGCCAGCTTTTCTCAGATGGGATAATTTATATGGATTCAAATTTATTCTCCAGCAGTCACATTTGATACACTAAATGGTTGGAAGTTATGTCTCGGTTATCCTAAAAGTCTTTGGAGGTTCCCATGTTCATGGCAAACATACTTGCTTGAACTGGGGATGTCTTCAGTTTTTCTTTACATACATCAGAATAATTAGTTACTCCAACACTGTCCATTGCTCTTTTTTTCTTTAGCTGTTTTTTTACACAAGTACTGATGTAGAGAAACTGAAGAATAGGCACTACCAAACCCATGTTAAAATAATTTTATTTATTTAACACATTTGTCATTATAAGGGGTCAATGTCCTAAACTTGAAGAGTGTTTTAACTTGATTTGACTCGCATCTTGATGCATATTTCTTGTGTCTACGGTGCCAGTAAATGTAAGATGAAGGTGGTGAAGGAAGTATAGGAACTTAGTTTTTAAATTTTGTCCAAATTAAATCTCCACTGTCATTTACATGAGGTTTTCATAATGTTGGGCTTGATGCCAAACACATCCACAGAAATCAGACACATTCATGGAAATCAAAAGACCCAGTCTGATAATTCTCAATGCAATCAAGACTGAACAGAATTGAGACTTGGTTCAACTACGATACTTGGAACTGTTTGGACCTGTGAAGAAACACCTCACAGACAATTTCTTAACCTAAATTCACAGTTAATTAATTTATTGGGTTAACTGTAGAACATGATGTATTCAGTGAAGATGCCTGAACTACTAATTCCCTCACATCTAACCTCTCATCTCTGATGGCACCATGTTGACTTGCACAACTCTCTTTAATTATCTTAGTGTTCCTATTCAGACACCCATACTCATTTGCTCTTTAGGTGTGTGTGTGTGTGTGTGTGTGTGTGTGTGTGTGTGTGTGTGTGTGTGTGTGTGTGTGTGTGTGTGTGTGTGTGTGTGTGTGTGTGTGTGTGTGTGTGTGTGTGTGTGTGTGTGTGTGTGTGTGTGTGTGTGTGTGTGTGTGTGTGTGTGTGTGTGTGTGTGTGTGTGTGTGTGTGTGTGTGTGTGTGTGTGTAAAAGATAGCTGTAGCTGTTGTTCATGGCCTTCTCACGTATTCTGCTATTATACTGTGTGTCAGCAGGATAGGCCTGTTTTCTTCTTAATGTTCCCTGCATCTGCATGTTGCATGATTTGTTGTGTTCATCCAAAGTATAGTTGTGGTGTTAAAGTCTGTGTAACATACCGCATCCTTAGTACACTTTGTACATAATAGTAGTACATACTTTGTGAGTCATTTCACATATCACTCTGTTTTGAGGCAATGTTAAGATCATGAGTAGTGGAGGCCAATATTTGGTTCTGCCGTTTTCTTATTTCCCTCCAACTGATAAAATATAACAATCTAGTAACAAATTGTACACAATCATGTGATTTAAAGAAAAATCTATTTAATATTTTGGTCTGTCTCTCCAAACTCTGTTTTTGTGTGTGCATTGTAGTGCACTTATTAAATACATGATCAAATTTCTGAAAACAAAAATGTGTGCATTTACACATACAGTAAGTAATAATTATCTTATTCATTAAAACTTTTGTAGATGTTGCTTTGCTGTTGAGATCAAATATCAAACCATTTCCTAACATTGCCTACTGCCGATGACACTGCTTTCTCACCTGCGATGTTCCTTTCATGTTTTTTTCTGTTTCTAATACTGCTGATTTTTGCTCATACTCTCCCTCTCCTCTTTGTTTTTACTTGCTGCCTTGGTTTTTCCCTGCAGAGCTCTACCTTTCTCTAATTCCTTTAGGTAAGATTAACATGTTCTTGCACATGGAACAAGTGTTTGATCACAAGGTCATTTTATCACATGACCTGGAATTAAGTAATACAGGAAGAAAAACATCTGTGACCCATAGAAGTTGAGCTCTGCTATTGTTGCTTTTGATTCCCCCACATACTGTGTATTGTTAGTGTTTGGGACAGAAAACTGCATTCTTTGTTTTATTACCTTTTCCTTCCCTTAAAGTAGTTCTCCCAGCACACAAAGCATGTCATTATTTTCCTAAACCCTCAAAAAAACGAGTACAGTGTTGATGTAATGCACAAACGTGTTAAACAAGCCATTTAATAACTTAAATGAGAGTGATTATCATAAAATGTGTTGGAATCAGAAGCTCTTGTTTTCCAAGACAGTATGAATGGTGCCTTAATGACAGCCAGGTCCAATTTACTCTATGTTAAAACTGTGGTATGGGAGCAGAAGTTTGCTGACTCACTGAGGGAATATTCTCTGTTACTGTGTGCAGTGTGTAGGGTTGTTATTATTACTAGGCTTTTAGAGAAGAAACAGTGCCTCGCAGTGTTATAATGAAGAAGTCGCTGAGCTGCAACTGTGGTTAAAGGTGGATTTGTATATACACTGTGATTATTGATTAAATAAAATGTTTTCCTTAGTTTTAAGAACCAAAATAAGGAGAATGTGAGAATTAAGATTATAGCATTTGTGACCGTTTTTTAAGTTCGGTTTATAGCCAGTTATCAATATCAACAGTTCTCGCCGTTTAATTATGACCAAGTAGTCATGAAGAATTTTAGTTGTGGAAGCTGCATGAGCTAACTTGACTTGCAGCTGCGTGTGTGTCTGTGTGTGAGTGTGTGTTTGCTTGCTTGCTTGATAACACTGCACTTCTCTGTCTCCCTTTTAATGCTTACAAAGTAGCAACTATTCCATTCGCCACTCGATAAGTATGCCCGCCATGAGGTAAAGTAACACACTGATCTGCTCACTACACTCTTTCACTACTTCTTCACTTAAAAAACAAAGACATACTGTGCCTTTACTCTGAAGTTATGTATTGCTGCTTTTTGTTGGTTGTTAGACTTAAATTTTTAGGTCTTATTGACATGTATGTTGTTGTTTTTTTGTTTAATCTTTTTTTAACTGAGCGTCTGTTCCACAGGAACTCTGCAACCTTCAAATCATTTGAAGATAAGATGGGGAACCTGAAGGTGAGCACACCCGCACAGGTGTGTTTTACAGACGGTTTGTAAGGTATATTTATCTAATAGGAGCACGCTTCTAACTCCTAATGAATACAGATATGTTAAAAAGAAAATGCAAAAAGTAAGAAAAAGCAGGAATTTCGTTTTTAACTTTTCAAAGTAATGTTACTGTAAACTGTAGTCTTTTGTTGGTTGGGATATACATTTTCTTTCCATCTCCATTAGTTTGTCAGTGATATTAAGGTGTTCAGATTAGGGCTGCAGCTAAGATAATGTTGTTTACTTGAGTTGTTGATTAATTAAATAACCTGTTGAGGGTGACAAGGATGTAAACTGTTGTTGAAGTGTTTTATTCTGATCTACAGGAAACAGGAACTGTAATGTAGTGCAGTAACCCTGTGGTCCTATCCCTGTCCTCTCTGCAGTATAAGGTTGTCGGCCCCAGGGGGAACGAGGATTCTGTCGGCTCTCCCACTGACACCACCCCCACTCAGGAGAACCCGCCTTTCTGAGCACACCCTGCCTCTTCCTCTTCCTCGCTGCGACCTTCCTACGTGACCTGAGACTATACTGTTATCACCTCACATCGCAGAATCAGCCTTGACCTTTGACCCTCTACCTTACTGGCTCACCTCACTCACTTACTCACTCATTTACATTCCCCAAGTCCTGCAGACGAAATGAGGGACTTGTGGGTTTTTGAGACAGGACCATCTTTTTCTGCCAGTCCCACCGTTGCTGGTCCTGTGGCCTCCATTCCTCTGCCTCGCTGTTCAGGAAAACAGTTTGTTGATGCATAAACCTGAATAATTTACAGACTTCACCACTTCCTCTTTCATTAGATCCTCAACCCCCTACAAAGATCACTTAAACTGTCATTTAAACATGTCACTATTTCAGCAAGTCACCTGGCTAAAGAACAGGCACGAAAGACACTAAGAAGGTACCAAACTATTATTTTAGGCTTGAGGTGTTTTAAAAATAAGTTTGTCATGATAGTTACGGCATAATTTTAGAGCTTGACCTTTCACCTCAAAGTGCCTAAAAGCACAGAGTTAACTTTGGTTCGGGATAATTTGACCATGAGCAAAATTTCTAATTAATTGATTGCACAGCACATTTCAGTTTAATCTGGCCATTACACCGGTCATTCTGCATTTGTTTATTTTGTTTATGAACCAGGAAAAGTGCAGACTGAGGGTGGAGGATAATTTTATGGGCATAAGCAACGTTATTTTCAACTTAAACCTACAATCTCTGCTTTGTTTTTGACTACTATCCTCTACGTAATCATGCATTCACACTGTGAACACCTGCTGGTGTTACCACAGTGTCCCCACCTTTCACCCAACTTCCACCCAGTTTGCTTCACAGCTCTGCAGCTGCCAGCGCTGTGAACACAGGCTATACTCCCAGGTTACAGGGTAGTGGTATGGCTGGGGGTGGGGGTGGGGGGCTACAACCCAGCAATCCTCTTAAACCTACTACTGCTACGTGCATGTGCGTATCTCATCTCAGTTGTACCATAACAACCATGTGACAAGAGGTCGCGTGTAACATCCCTATAAGCAACCCCAGATGTAAAAACAGAAAAAAAAAAGTTAAACCATTTTGTATTATAAACTATTTTACACTGCTTTGCATAATGTTTTTACATAACTTTTATCAATATGTACAAATATATATATATAAATCTATTGTCACCAACGCTGCCGGATGATAGTGTTCCGGTTGGGAGGTTTGGAAGAGGCAAAGGGAGGTGAAACCCAAAAACAAAAAAATCTGTTTCACACACATGACTTATTGTCTGTCTGGAGTTCTAAAATTAAGAAGGTTCCGTGTTTGTGAGACTGACCAGGCTGCAGTCGTTTTAGATCCATCTGGGCACAGGACTGATCTGACTAAGACGAGAAGGAATGTTGCGTAACAAACTGGCAGTGTGTTTTGATCTCAGGCGTAATACGTAAACATCAATCTAAAACTGACCTGAAGCATTGGAGATGTTTCAAAACCACGTCGACTGTTTTTCTTTTCACCCTGGTCTGGCTGCTGTCCCCTTTTTTGTGTTGACACAGAACTTGGATGTGAGGCGATGATTTGCTGTGTACACTACCTGGTGAATGTTGATGCTTTTCTATTGGCCTTACTCACTTTAAAAGGTTCACCTCATAGTATGATTTAGCTTGTTGAGTCAAACTTTTCCATATGTTCCGTTTTGTTTGTTTTCTAGTTGTACAGGCTGGTTTGATTGAAGGAAGTTGGCATAAGATATTTAGAGCCTATGGGGCCACAAATGTGTCATAAAAAAATCTTGCTGCCATAACAAGCTTTGCCAGCAACCCCTGATCACACAATTGCACTCCTGATAACACACTCAGTGTACACACAGTTCAGGAGGCCAAAAAGAACACACTGTTGCACTTATTGTTGTACACCTGTACATTTTCTACACTCACGCCAACCCCTAGCTATGGTAGATGTCAAGGCTTCAGAGACGGTGACGGTAAACCTGAGAGCACAGAGTTGTGTAGCATTGTCACTTTTCTCTTGAATGTGGAAGAAAGTTGTGTTGTCGTTTTTGTTTGCTGCTCTTTTGCTCAAAGGTCCCTGATACAAGGGCAACTTTGCCCCCTACTGGTAAAATGTGCCAGACTTGGTGGAACTACAAAATGTTCACCTGTGCCATCCTGACTGTAGGGATTGATTTAAGTCTCAAAATGTTTTCAGTTGCTCTTTAGTTGAAGTGTACTCACTGATACGCAAATATCCCAATGTTGCCTTTTGTGTTTAGTACAGCCATATGCCATAGGTGGGCGGATGCTTTATTGAAGTTCACAATGATGAATTCCAATTGGAGCAAGTATTTTAGCCAAAGCTGGATAGCACTTATTGTTAGAGCTGCAGATTATAATCGTTTGTGTCAAACAAAACTGACACACACTTAAGGCAACTAAAGTAATGTGAAGTGAAGTGAAATGTGCATTTGATAAACGAGCCCAAGATGTTTAATGAAGGACCTGTACTGCAATCCATTATCAACAACAACAAAAGGTGAACCTTGAGTTGCTTTGGTTGATGATGATGGATTGTTTTTGAGACTAAAAAATGACCTCAAACATCCAGTGTTGCTCTTGTATCCTGGATCAATTTAATCAAAAAAAGATGCTAGAATTTGAGAGAAATGTACAATTTAAAATACTGCTGCGTTTTGGATCACTATATTATTCAAACCAAAACTTACCAAGAAGGTTAAAATACGTTTGTAAACCAGTGTATGATGTGACACCTGAGAAACAAAGAACAAAAATGAATTAAAAATTATAACTTAAAAGAAAAACTCCCAGTCAAACTGCTTTAACAAAGTTGCCAGTGTATCATAATTGTATTGTCTTGTTTTTGTATGTGTTTATGTTGATCATTTTGGTAGTTATTATATTCTTGTTGAGGGGTGGTTACATTTTCTTTTGGCTTTCTTTTCATTGTTGGAGGTGGATTTAAGAGAATTTATTATTTGTGCAATTGCTTTACCGTCTTTGAAAAAACTAGCGGCCAATGTTTGAAACTGTTACAGAATCCCTGTCTCTGCCTCTAAATATCATGTATCTGACTAACTGCTTTGCTAAGATGAGAACACAGACATGCGTTTCAAGATGTCTTAGTCCTCAAGTCATTTTGTAACATCTGTAGCTGAGATTGGCACAGCACCCCCCGCGACCCTCTGGTGGAGGATAAAGCGGTTAGATGATGACTGACTGTTCCTAAAATCACATAGTTCTGTGTGAAAAATCAGAAGTGCAAGGACCGTTTTGCTGGGGGAAATATTTCTCTGTTGTAAAATTGTTTTCAAGCCGAAAAGCTAAATGAAATGACTTGGGGGTTATGATTTTTGAAGTGTAGATGTCACTTGGGACATAGAAAGAAGAGGAAAAATTTAGGTTTTTCTTTGTTTTGGGTGCCAATGGGGAGTGCAGCACATGCTGGGGCTGCTCAGAGCCAGCTGCTGCAGAGGCTGGTGCACAGAAAATTATACTCATAGCTTTATTTAAGTCCACGGCCTAGCTGATGTAGATTATTAAAAGGGATCTGATTTGAAAGATTATGGTGAATGAATTAAAAACAGCTTTTGGTTTTGTTCTTTGTGTTAGGATATCAATAAAGCATTCCTTTGAATGACAATTTGGTCTGTGGTTTGTGTTTACCCTCATTACTTGGAATATGATTTAGAAATGTGTTTTAAAAAAAAAGTTAATTAGGCACATAAGTGTGGACCCAATTACTTCTTCTTTTTGTAATTCTCCTTTTGCTTTCCTCATCTTTTTCCCTGTCCTAACTGGAATTCATATATTTTACCACAGGATGGCGCTACAGTGCTTGTGGGCAGTTGGTGTACACACAAGGGTTGAAAAGGGTTTTCCCTTTTGTTCATCACTGTATCAAAAACTGTCTGGTGATTTGTTTTTTTTACGGTTTGTCTTTTGATCAATTTCATAGAGTTTTCGATTTAGTTCTACAATCATGAAATGCTTTATAAAGAAAATGGCAATCACTTCATGCCAAAGGATCTCTTGACTTTATTCCATTCAATCAACAGCTGTTCTCTCTCACCAACCTACACCTCTGTTTTAGTGGCTCTGTGTGTCTGTCAGTTTGTGTTTCCGCACTTGCCAATATGACCAACAGAGGCCAACGGAGGCTTGTTGCGTGAAGTCTGACATCTCTGATTGCCTTGTTGCTCATGTACTATGTATGTGTGTGTGTATGTATGTATGTATATATATATATATGTATGTATATGTGTGTATATGTATGTATGTATATACTGTATGTACATCTATATGTATATATGTGTATATGTATGTATGTATATACTGTATGTACATATATATGTATATATATGTATATGTATGTAGACTATGCAGCGCATAGTAGCAGGGTGTAAGATGCTAGCCGAGTCAGGGTACATGGAGAGACACAACCAAGTGACTGGAATAGTACAGGAACATCTGTACCCAGTATGGAATAGAAGTACCCAAATCCCAATGGGCCGCACCACAGAAGGTGGCTGAGAACAACAGGGCCAAGGTGCTGTGGGACTTCAGCTTCCAGACTGACAAACAGGCCCTGGCTAACCAACCAATCAAACCAGTCAAAGTTACACAAACAAACAAACTTATTATTGTAGTCTGTAGATGAAAGCATTGTGTTGGTTTCACCTGTGCTATGAGTTTTATTTTGTAAAGAGCCCCACAAGTTTACACCGCCCGTGGCCGGTGTTGCAGTACCGCCAACGCCCACTAGTGAGCATCTGAGTAAACACGTCCCCTCGGCGACTTTGATTGGCTACTTCTCAGTGCTGGGTGACTTTACGTCACCGCTCCTCGCTATAAAGCCGAGACGCCGACGCTTTCACAGCTAAAGAAGTATCGAAATCCTTACGGACGTTGGAGGGTTATATTTACCCAAAACTTAATTTCAAATGGGCCCCGTCGCCTAGCGTTTACTCCCCCAGCCTCGCCGACTGAGTTGAATTGGGTGCTTCTGAACATCAAGCACGTCCGAAAGGTGAGTGTGCCTTTGTATTGAACTGTTATAAAATGGTGGTGACACTGAGGGGCATTTTAATCGTAATGGAGGTGGGTTTTACTGCCGGGGGAGAGCTAACCAGCTAGCCTTCAGTGATAGCGTGTTTGCTCTTTGGTCATAAAAAACAAAGTAAACTGCCTGTATTCAGTCTGTTCTGATTGTATCACACTTTTGATCCACAGATTAACGAACAATGATATCGACAGATTCACGACTATCTGTTATCAGTGTAAAAACACACTGTGTTTGATTGTCTTTGTTAAAGAGAGAGAACATGTCCCCTTTGAGGAAAAAGAGGCAAAGACATATACTTTTTTCTTATAGATTTTAAACTCTGTTTAGCCACTCTGTTCATTCATTCCCGTCACTGTGTTTAAATTGTGTTTTTCATGAAAACGTCAAAATGTCGGTTTGGTGCAGTGGCCGTCAAAAAAAAATGTAAACAGGTTTCAGAGATGACGTCACGTGCTTTGCCACAACAGTCTTGCAATCGAAAATGTGAAAAGTGAAGTGTAACCCCACTGGAGTTAGTGAAAAAAATGTATTTTCATTGTGAGACAACGTTTAGATTGTGTACAATTACGTCGAGTTACATCTATTGTGTACACACTATCTTTGGAAGCCCTGAGGTTGTTTTCGTCTTTGTTGCTTCACAACAATGGTGTTTCCTCCACACACTCTGTGGTATGCCTTGTTCTGACAGCAATGGTCTGTTTATTAATCAGTCAATGATCATCATCAACACTTTAAAAAGTCATTAAGACTTCTTGTAACTAGGAAAATTATAATAAAACAAAAAAACAGGCATACACCTGTAATACTCAGAATTGGAGTCATAAACAATCAGTCATGAGAATGGCCAGCGTTATCTTCTGTAATGACATTATATTATCCAACTTGACCTCATGAGTGGGTGTTTGATTGTAAAGGAACATAATAAAATGTTTCCAGTGTTTTGGTGAGTAGTGTTGCCCTGTCTAGTTTTATTGCTCATACAGTTTTTTTTCCTATCCAGGTTTCCATCAAGCACAGTGAACAGCGACCAAAGACCTAAGAATGGCAGCTATTCCAGCAGGCGGTTCTCTTGTGGCAACCACTGACTACTACCGAAGTGAGTCTCTCCACATTTGTAGTTTCTTATCACACCAGTGCATGGGACCAAACTCCTCCTGTCTGGATGACACACTCTCACTCTTGCCAACTAGATTAAGCCTCTTCACAGTGGATACATTTCACATGAGTTATCTCATTGCTGTGTGATGACCGGTTTGTGTGGGCTGATAGTCAAGATGATGAAACAATGAGGACCTCACAGTCACATTTAGATAATTGTTTTGTTGCTGTTAACTAATTAATTGCATGGATATGTAAGTGGTTTTAAAAATGACTCCTGGTAAGGTTAATACACAGTGCTACCAAATTTCAAAAGTGACCGGTCATTTCCTGTGTATCTACATCTGTGTTTTATTTATTATTTATGTAATGTCTGTCAAGCCAGTATTTTTTTATAGTAGTGTTATAGGGAAGGAAACTGCAGTCCATTTTGTCAGAACAACACCCTTCCTGTTGTATGTTCTTGTACCTAAGATGACTTCATATTAGAAAAACGCAAAATTGTATTGGTCAAAGGAAGACATTTGATCCTGTTGAGCAAGTCACATGTTCAGTTACATTCTCATTTAGCCATGTGTCTCAAAAGCAATCAGACAGCACAACACAACAGCATTTTTATCTTTGAGTATTTTGGATTCCGTTTTCTATTGTACTTGCTCCATTTCCACCTGTACTGCTAGTCTTTTTGCTACTGTTTGCATTAACTTTACCCTTTGGAGGATCATCTTTTGATTATCTTTTTATCAGATAGTTGTACAGTATGCCTTTTATTCAAACTCACAATGACTTAAGTCACACAAGGTTATTCACTATTTGTATTGCCCAACCATGATGCCTCTTGGTCTGATTCACCTGGGTGGAGCTAACAGATGAGTCTACTGATTTTAGTTGCCATTTACACAGCAAAGCCTGGGTTTAAAAAGTTAACCTTGGTTCTGTGAACAACATAACATTATTTTACTCATGGATTAAAAGTGTTGTGATGGGCTTCTAGGCTATTTATTTTAAACTCAAATGGGTTTGAATTTCACTGTTTGAACAGATATCTGAATTTCAAATCAAAAGTGACAGCCCCAGCTTCAGAGTTTTCTGTCAGGCGGTGACTATATAACCAGAGCAAAATAGATTTTTCATGTGTGTTCCATGTAGAAAGAAACGGAGGCTTCTCCACCTTCTACATCTCACTTTTCTATGCTGATGCCTGTGACTAAACAACTGCTTTGTCTTCTCATCCCCTCACCCCCCAATCCTCTCCTACTTCAGGGCGCATCGGCTCTACATCCAGCAGCAGCTCTTGTGGCAGTTCGGAGTACAGTGGAGAGGTCATTCCTCACCACCCAGGTATGCAAGTGTTTGTCTTTGGCAAAGAAAAAAGGCTTTTGTTTTGAATATTCCAAATCCATTGCTTCATCACTGTACTCGGTCCATATGTTTGTCAGAACACATCTTCTAATGTCTCAGTGTTAGACTTTTGACTCGGCCCCCCTCCTCCTTCCTGTTAGGACAACCATTTCATAAGTCTGTAACTGCTTCATCCACGTCATACTGCTGCTCAGTAATATTACATGCAGAGTGTTAGTTTCCGCAGCATGAGGGTTACTGTGGTTGGGTCAGTTATTGCCTCAGAGCCCACAGAGTCACCATGATTGAGTCACCTGAGATTATCTGCGTGTGTTTTCACTTTTTTCACGATTTGGAGAATTGTTATAACTAAACTCCCTTTCAGTTCTCTGGTTAGGATGCAGATGTACTGTACATGGTGTTGATATAACAAGCACACATACATATAAAAGAGCTCCAGCTGTACCAGCGTGATCCTTGTTGAATATCTACTCTGTCGACTGTCCTCAGTTATCCCGAAACTCACTCCTGACCCACGTGAAAAACATTTGGGTCGACAGATTTGTGGTTGCAATGTTTCGTTATATACACTAGGGTCTGTTTTTGACACACATTAAAGTAGGTGAAATGGGAAATGGTGTGGATCCAGTGCACCAGCAACACTGTTTATTCTTTTTGTGCTGTGGAATTTAGTTATGCAAAAAATTTCTATAGTCTCTAACAACAAAGGAGACTCACCTTTTGTTGATTTAGTAACATACTCCTTGCATACTGTATATGTCTAACTCTGGACAGGCACCATTCTGAGAATCGGCTTAAACTAGAAGTCGCCCCCACAGCAGTTGCACTGTATTTTTAATGACCAACATGTAAATGCAGCTGTTCAAAGTAATTGAGGTGTCTGGCAGTTGGACACACAGCTAATGGGGGAAACCTGGCTCATTTTTGTCTCAGCTCATAATGAAATGGAGTGTGGAAAAACATGTATTCACGCCGCACTTGAATGTTAAATTGTCAAATTATTAAAGTTAATGGGTGCTCACAGACAAAACACAATACTTGGTACTGAAAATTAAACATTTATTATGTTTAATCTTTGAAAAAAACAGAATTATTGTGTTGTGTAAAGTAGTACTAAAATGCATGTAAACAAATTACAATCCAGTCAGATACAGTTTTTGGACTGATGAGGAGACTGAGTTAATGCTCTGTCAGCTCAAATAATTTAATATTAAGTTCATGGACGGTAGGAAGACTCATCATGTTAACATCTAGCTGCCAGCTAAACCAGAAACCACCCAACACTAACCAACTGAAAGCAGGCATATCAACACCTAGCATAGCGTAGGCTGTCACACATTTAATAAATCCATTCCCCTCGAGTGTTTGTATACTGGGACAAGGACAGTAGTCTACCTCTACTACCTGTAAACATACTGACTGGTAGCAGAGTTTCTGTAGAAAACTGAACATTTGATGTCATCGTCATCTCTCCACAGGTCTCCCCAAGCAGGATTCTGGCCATTGGTGGTCCAGTTTCTTCTTTGGGAAGCAGCCAGGGATGACCCCAGTGACTGAGGAGGCACAGCTGAAGTATGAAAAAACACTCTCCCACTACTGACACTGTTACCGTGTCTTAATTTCTTTAAGGTTGATGTTATAATCTCAATCTCAAGACTGTCTCATTTTCCCTCTTTTTTTTTTTTCAATCAGGGCAGGGGCTTCAGGTGTTGTGACCAATGGTCAGATCACCTGCGTTGCCAGGGAGATGGTGGTGCAACGCCAGGTGAGTGAGACCAGTGATGCAGGAAGCCCCACCTCTTCCTGATCCTGCAGTCTCACCTCTGATCTACACCACACCTCGGGGACGGCGGCCCGGGGCATTAAAGCCAATGACCAAGCGGCGTAGGTAGCGGGATGGCGTCCGTTTACAGGCCGCACCTAAATTTCCTTTTTAATTATTATAATTATTCACTGTGGTATAGGCTTTACCTTTTATTTATTGTTTTCAGTAACCTTGTGTTTTTTATTGACAACTTAAAAAAAAAAGTAACATGACTGATAAGTGCTCTATCTCTTTTTTTTTTAAATTAACATTTGTACTGTTCTTGTTCTGTTTGTAATACTTTGGTGCATAGAAACACTGTGGTGAAAACTTCCACATCTGTTTGTTCAACATTTTCCACTTTGTCACCCTGATTGCAAATGCAATAAAGTAGACTCTTGCAGCCTAATATTCTGTGTGGTGTTCTGGGTTTTTGTTCTTCTCAAACATGGCAGTAAAAGCAGATTTGCTCAACACATAACAGCATAATTTCTTTTTTCATGGATGTGGAAATGTGTGTGTTTGCCTGAGACTGGTTGACTGGTTTTGTACAGAGCTATTCAAGGAACAAAGTAAACAGTGGAAGAGCAGTACTTAATGTACTGTTGCTGCTTCTAGTGTTGAACCTTTACCAGTAATCTGTCTGGATTAAAAAAAAACATTCCTGTACAAACAGGACTCAACTATGATTGTGAAGATATGTGTTAAGTCTTTTTCACAGTAGCGGTGCATAAAATCTCATATCTAGAGATAGGATTGCAAAATATGATGTTTAAACAAAAGCGATGAGAACGAGGTGAAGGTTTGTTTTTTGTTGTTTTATGTAAGATTTAGTTATTTTCATAGTTAAAGGTCCAATTTAGTTTGAGTTGTTTTCATTTGGCAGAAATGGAAGATAAAAATAGTTACACTTATTTTGTTCATACTGTAAGTGTGCAGTTATGTGATTGGATGAACTGTTTTTCATTAGTACAGAATGAGCCTTTCATATTAATATCAGGAGCCGGGTCGGCTCTACAGAGGCCACCATTTTTAGTGTTGATGCTAACTTAAGGCTACATCGTGTCCCCAACACAACTGTGAAAGGGAAGGGTTCACTGTTCATTTATAAATAATTTATTTTGATGTTCTGTAATATTGTAGACATTTCACAAATAAGATGTAATCGCAGCTATTGGGTGTGGGAACCACAGGGGTGGATGATGGTGTGTGCGTGTGTGTGTGTGTGTGTGGGGCTCCTAATTAAGTGCTCAGTAGGTGGAAATCAAATGCACCTTTTGCAGTGTGGCTGTGTAATCTTCTGCCCTTTGTTTTTCAGCACCGGCTGACTGTGTTGGTGTAACCATGTTCTACATTCTTCTTATGCTATTACATTAACTCAGTTGTTAACTCAGTGTTTACAATTCCTGCTCCTGAGGGACCCAAAATGGTCAGGTTAACGTCAAGCGCAGCAAAAGCCTGATAACGAGCCATTCATTTGAATCAGGTGTGCTGTATCAGGAGGACATCTAACACATGTAGGGCAACATTGGGAAACACTACATTAACTAATGAACCAACAGCTGTGGAGTACTATCAGTTTGAGCAACTTTTGGCTGCTTTTACTGCTTACTTACTTACTTCACAGCTTCTCCAGACACTTGGGCCGAGGCTTGAAACTGCAACACTAATTCCGCTAAAACTTTTTAGACCCACTCGTAGGGGGACGGGACCTCATTCCCAGAAAGAACAGTGTCACTGATGGGCACGTAACAAAGAAAAGAATGAAGATTTTTCTCAACTCAGGGGAAACTGAGGTTGGGAAGCACAATTTTTCAAAAATACAACCCTTATTCTAGTAATACAAAGCTAAATGCAAATTGGTGAAGTATTCCTTTAATACCCTGAGACTGTGGATAGGGGGTGTGGACCACAGCTTCATTGCCGTACAAGGTAAGAGGAAGCTTGCACTCAGTGCCTGCTGTGTTTTAAGTTGAGGTTAAGGCTGCTCATCAGTGTTTCTGCTCTCCTGCTCACTGTAGCTGATGGCCGATGCTATTTGAGGGCCATGTGCTAACTGAACTGCTGCTGCTGTATTTAGTCTGTGAGTTACATCGCCATCAGCTGTGAAGTAAATGGCTGTGACAGACATTTGGCATAAACTGCATGATAACACGAAGCTGTCCAGTGTGTAAGAATTGATGACATCTAGTGGTGGGATGTCTCACCCCTCCTTTTCCCACGCGCGTCAAGGGCCAAAGGTGGCACATGAGATGGAGGCTCTGTCTGGTTGTTCTTCTGAGCTGTTGCAGAAAAATGGCGATGTAAGATGGCAGCCACTGTAAAACCAAGGCCTTGCCTAGAGGAACATATAAAAGGCTTGTTCTAAGGCCACAAAACGATTATACAGCTGTACATAGACATGGATAATGTATTTAGTATAACAGGTGTAGTATTTCTTTTTGAATGTAGGATGTTAACAAAAGGTAAAAGAGAAGAAGTCAGCTGAGTATACATCACCTCAGCGCAAGGCCAAACATATTCATACCTGTTTTCAGGATGAATTCAGATTAGACAATTCAATTTTGGTATTGACTTGATATTAGACTTCCTCTGTATCACTTAATATTGAAAATGTGTTGTCATTCGATATCAAATGACTAAAAATCAATCAGTACTTGGGGAGTTAATCTCGCCATTGTCAGTGATCCAATAAGCGTGCAGCGTGATCATTCACAAATCCACATTTTTAATCAATGCTCAGCTCTACGTAGAAGCAGAAATGACAAATACTTTAAATGGATTGCTGCTCTGACAAAAACCCATTCAAATGTGAATATGTCAAGATGGGTTTGTTAGAAAAATCCTCACTGTTTTAGTCAAGTTGCAAAGGGGATGATTGCACAGTTATTATACCATTTGACTGAGACAAGCTGAGAAAAATCTCCCTGCTGACTGACGCGGCACAAATCCTGATGCACGGAATTTCTCTCATGTCCGTGAATGGGTTTGTGTAAGCACCGCTGTCCTCTATTCACTTCGTCAGTCTCTCCCTCTGTCTCTATGAAACAGAGGAAAGACAAACAGTGGGCGATGCCGCTGCAAAGTGGCCCCTCTGCATGACACAGTTGAAAGGTTGAAAAGAGAATTTGCTCTGTGGCTCATTTAAAGAGCCGCTTGTCCTCCCACGCTGCAGTTTTTCCAGGTCAATGAGTGCTCGGAGGTCATTGAAAAGAGGGAGTATGTTGTATCTGCATTTACTCTTTTGGCTTCTTTGTTACAGAGCAGCAATTATTTTTTTTTTACTGTCAAAAGGACATTTTACTTGAATACAAATAGACAAATACAGCACACTTACTGTATATTGTTTTATTTGATAATCACAAGTGAGGAATTGTTCTTTAATAGTCTATGATTGGCGTTAAGAACCCTGAGCATATTGAATTGTGAACTATCTGCTCCATCTTGAACACCAGGCTTGCTTATGTCTCCTGGAGGATAAGGCGACAGGTGAGCTGTCCGCCTGCCAGGCTGATTCTTTTCTCAGGTTGTGGTCATTCTTTGAATATTAATACAAAGCCACAAATGTGTGATACCGTTGGCCACTTTTCAACAAGAAACTTGTCACTGAGAGAACTATGATGGTGGCAAGTGTGTTGGGGAACCTATGCAGCCTTCAGTTCAGTTCACATCAAAACAATGCATTTAGTCCATTGTTGGCTACTGTAAGAACATGGTGGAAGCCTCTGTTGAGCGGACCTGGCTTAAAGACTCATTGTGGCATAATGAAAAACAACAATTCATACAATCGGCTTTGTTTATCTTCATTATCTTCTGCCATATGAAAATAATCTCTTCCATATTTTGCACACTGGACAGAAGGACATGAACGTATTCCTTCTGTCTTATAAGTAACAAGGTGATAGATTTCTCTTTGATGCTCCGTGTGATTGCTCATCGGAGATCCTTGGTGTACATGCTGTTTCTACTGTTTGCTTAATCCCAGACCTTTTACCCATTAAGGCTAAGATTATACTTTCAGCAGTTTGAATGCTGAATTATACAAGAGAAATTTCTCTCTTTTTTTTTTTTTAACTGAAGGTCATATAACCATGACATGGTATGATCCTGGAAGGTTAATCATCACCACACTGTGCATGTGCATATTTGCCCCTCTCTGTTTTAATCCAAAGTCAGTATCGGGCTGGTATCTTAATGTAAACTTAATGTTTCTGTAGTTTATTTTCTCAGTTTATCCTTTTGGTCAATAAAACATCAGAAAACAGAACAGTGACATATTATCATATGCTAAGGAATTTTCAAAATAGTTGCATATTCACTTTCTTTCAATTTTCTAATTGATTATTGAAGTAATCATTGCAGCTTTATTTATATTGGTTACACCTATTGCACTTAATTACCCAAATCACTTCTGGAAAAAAAACATTAATGAAATGAGTGCCCGTCCACTCAAAGCCCATTTTCACACCATCAATTGTCTTTGACATTACTGACCCTCTTGCGATATTTCAATGTCCTTTTTACGCGATATTTGTCCATTTCATCCACATATGTCCATTTGATCCAGGCCGTCCAATCCTGAGCCGTCAAGACAAACGGGAAGTTAATCGATGTGGGTTTCTTAACGTCCTTTCCAGTGAGGTGCACTTGGTCCTCTCTACTTGCCGCCCCACTCAGCGGGGCTGGACGGTTTAGAGGTGGGGGATGAACGAGAGGAGGGAAAACCGAGCACAATGTTGATGCACAAGCTTTTGTTTTCAATTCCACCTGATAGTGCTGTGAATAGAGCACAAACATCTTACACTTCAAAAAAGACTATACATTGTTATGTAACTGTATAAGATTTCTGTGTAGTGTAGGAAAGATTACTTTCAGGGTATATTGTGTTTCCACCTTCACCATCCTGATGTCAGTGTTGTTTATTTTGTCTTTTCGTGGGTTTTTACTAATAATGAACCCTTTGCACTGCAGCCATTTTGACACTTTTGACATAAATGATTGCTCAGGTCCTTTTAGCTCCCGCAGTTTCATGGCACATGCTGGATCACTGAGTGGTCCTGACTGTTCTCAGTAAAACATGCTGCTGTGAAAATGGCCCATTAAAACTAAATGAGAAGATTATTCAGAATTAAACAATTAGTTTAAACCATTTTTTAAAATAAATGAATGAGTCCACTTCTGGCTTGAACTAGGTTAAAGAGGGTGAATGTGTCTATTATTAGGCTATGTGCCTATATGCTGCCTATGGGTGTATATATACGGTATATACAGCTTTGCGTGTTCATGTACTGCATATTGACCTACTTAGTGAGAGGACTTTTGTCAACTTGTTTACTTGCTTTTTCACACAGGGCGACGAAAGTCCTTAAAGATCCCCTTTCAAAGTGGTCACTATAGTGATAGTAACATATTGATTATAAATGTATAAATCTAATAAATTATGCAGGTTGTCTTAATTTCCATGATAGAAAAGTTGCCAACAATTGTTGGAGACTGCATAGCCCCTTGAAACTGAGAAAGCTAAATGGAATTCATCCTTTATTTGATAATTCACACCGATGCTCTTCCAACTGTGTCCTGTGCCATGAAAAAGGGCGACTCCTTCCTCCCAGTATCTGATGTATTCTCTAAGCCTTTCCAGGAAGGTGTACTACATTTGATGGACTGATGTGTTATTTTACCAGGAGGCGTTGCCATGGTGACCCAGAGGGTGACCTGTCTCTGGCTGACGGAGTCGTTCTGACAGGTGAACGCTGCCGGTGAAGGCTCCGGACTGGAAGGTAAATCTAAGAAAGAGACAGACATTTAAATCTTTCACTGTTGGTCATCTTTTCTTTTCTTGATTAAAAGTAAATGTTTTTTTCTTTTTCTTATAAAGCATAGTTTATTAGATGTGATTTGTAATTCTGTTGAATTCTAAAGTTTTGTGGTTTGTGAGGCAAATGATTTAGTGTTTGCAGTTTCATTTACTTGTGATTAAGTGGTTAGAACTTTTGTCTCATAAGTTTCTGTGTGTGTGTGTGTTTGGTTAAAGAGTGGTTCTATTGCCATGGAGTGAATAAATGACATAAAAAGCAAGTTCACAATATATACCAATGTCTGTTCTGCAGAAATCCTGCATTGTTAAGTGTTTCCTTAACTTGATTGAGGTTTTTGTCTGGGATTTTCTCAGTGTTGAGTCTGGTGACCAAAAGAGGACAACTACGTATTTATATGCTCAGGTTTTCGATCATTTACAGTATCAAGCGAGAGGGAAATGCGTGTACACACACTCTCATACACATGTACGGCATACACCCATATTACAAATATAACTTTTGTACCCAGCTAAATATTTGTCTCCTTGTACGACAGTTAAAGTCAGCCTTTTTATGAAGTGAGTGTGTGTGTGTACATACTTTTATAAAAGTGGTTGCGGGCGAGCAGACAGGCTGGAGAGTTGACGCTGGTCATGGCGATTTGGAAGGTGTTTGAATTACAGGGTCAACATCCTACAGAGGGAAACAGAGAGGGAGACTGTGAGAGGTCATCACTGGGGTCAAACCTTAAAAACATCTTCTTTTCTCTCAGCAGTCAAATCACAGAGAATAGGTGAGAATGAGAAAGTATTGTACCCAGATATTCAGTTCCTTCTCATATAAGACAAGCTGCTATCACTTTTTTGAGTGTGTGTGTAGGCAATAATTATGAATGAACTGACCTTTTAATGTGATTGGGTGGAATTGCCTGTTGTTGGTGAAGAGTCTGATGTCAAACGGTGATTGGACTGGTCTGCCAGGTTTGGGTCAGCCCTGAGTGGGGATACAAACTTCAGTGCATGTCATTTAAAGAGTTTATAGTGATCAAGCAACACAACTCGTTTGTTCCAAGCTTTAGTCATTGTAACGTAGCTCACAATAACGGCCGTCACTTTTCCCCAAAAAATACATCCACATGCTGCTTTTCCAATGCTTTGGTGTCGTGATCGTCTGCTCAGGAGGACGGTGTAGTTTGTGTGTCCCCTCCATTTTCACAACAAAACTTTAGTATTAGAAGTTAACACTGGTTCTGAGAACAACTTAACATCCATGGGATGTTAAGGGGGGCGATGGGCGAAGGGCCACATACATAGACAAACAACCATCCACTCTCACACTCACACTTATGGTCAATTTAGAGTGCCCAATTTACCTAATCCCCAAAGTTTTTAGACACACACGCGAAGAACATGCAAACTCCATGCAGAAAGACCATGTTCAGACCAGGTCTTCTTGGTGAAAAAGCAAGATCGCTGACACAACATAACATGAATGTTTTATTTTTCTGATCGATTCAAAAAAGGTTCTAAGGCCAAGCTGCACTCACTGCACTTTCTGCTGGCCCATGTGATAATTAGGTGTCATGGTCTTCTAGGCTGTATATTTTGAACTCAAATAGGATTTTTCGGCTACACGCACAAACAGATGACAGCCCTAGCACACACTTAAAAATGCCTGTATAGATTTTGGGCCTTTAAACCTGTTGCTGAATGAGATTTGTTTTTTTTGCATGGAGTAAACACATTTGGAACACAGACAAACACGACTTAAAACTCAAAACAGTCCAAAGAGAGAAATGTCAATTAGTATGTCAGTATGGAGAGATGCTGTAAATGCCTGTGATGGAAGGAAAGACGCGATGAAGGCGGGCTGATAATGGAGCGGATCTGGATGTTCAAACACATAAAAAGGCAAACAGAGGAAATGAATGGTTCCAGTGAACTCCCAGACAGTTTGTTCAACCCGTCACCTAGAACACTGATGCTTCTATTATTGGATGCTGTGTGTGTGTACGTGTGCACACATATTTTACCCTCCACTGACTTTTGTTTGTGTATTTTTAAGGTAATGGTGTCAACTTGTTAAATCAATCAAGGTCAAAGTATGAATCTATTTTGAGATTTAAACAGTCAGATTTAGCGCTGTGTCAGCGATTTAACCGTTAACTTACATTGTTAATGTTTTTATCTTAAAAAACAAACTTTTTTCATTATAGAAAAAACAAACTTTAGTAATATACTTTTTTTTTTTTTCAATCAAATTTGGACTTGGCAAATTGGCCAATTGGACTTGGCCTGTTGTGTTATACCTTACGTATGCTATACGTGTTGAAACAGTCACAGAGCAGGAACAATATACTTATTAAAAAGAGAGGCTTGCACTAATATTGCAGGATCTCTGTATCTATCAGTTTTTTTGATTTCTCTTCACTTTTTAAAGGACAGACTATTTGATTTGTTGTTTTTGGTTCCATCGCCTGGTTTAGAAATCCGGTCTAATATAGGATTCTGTGAATTGATTTCAGGTATGTGGACGTTGTGTTATCTTGGTTCAAAGTCTCGTTTGCCCCATTCCAGTCAGTGTTTAGTGTAAAATAAGCAGATCCATCAGTGCAGCGATGTTAGCTTTAGATAAAAGGTTCTTTTTCTGGCGACAAGGACTCAAAAATATTTGTTTCAGTGTTGAAATGTTCGCCGACAACTTTCATGGAAATAGTTGGTCTAAATCTACACACGAGATAAGTTTGTTGACCTGGGTGGGATCATGGCTCATGGCTCATGGTTCTGACGGTTGTGCTGCTGCAGGGTTTAGGCCTTGGGTCTTGTAAGCATGAATCTTTTAAACTTACATAAATCCCCCTACAGTACATGTTAAGATATGAAGAACTGGCAATACATTATGTGTGTGAATGTTATCTATCTTGCCTATCTAGTAAAAAAAAAATAAAAAATGACATACCGCTTGTAAAGATGTCGTTTCTTCATGTGTAAATAGGAGGTTGCTTTTCAAGTGGATAGTGCTGCACAGCCACCCTCTGTTGCATAAACACATTTGGTCGCCCTGTGGCGTGCCGCGTGTGTGTGTGTGTTAGAAAGATAAGCTTTTCACAGGTGTGTGTGTGTGTGTGCGTGGTTTTTTATTTGTAGGTGACCTCTTCTCAGAGCTCTCACTGTTTTACCGAGTCCTGTACTGCATCTGCTTCAGTGACGTGTGCAATCAAGTCAATTTAGAACCATTTTATGTTCTTTTTTTTTTTGTAAATTCATTACTACACAATAGAACATATTTGAATGAGCATTGCTATATATGGTTAAATTGTTGTATTATAGGTAAAAATGTTAATGATTTATAAAATCTCTTAACAAACATGCCTTATTTTGAAAATCCAATTATAATTAATTCGATTTCATATTATGTGTCGATGATTGTCTTGTACTATTCTAAAGCATTGGAATAACTCGTTTGCTGTGAAGTAAATGTTGCCCATTTGTACATCGTCCTTGTCGGTGGAATGAGGTCATGTGACGATGAAGCCAATCAGGAACTGTTGTGCCATGTCTGTATGTGAAGGCCCATTGTTCTGCTACATGACAGCTCAATATTGTTCTGGAGTGTAAGTTTGAACAGATTCTTGTAATGCAAATCACTGCTCTGTAGCCAGAGGTTAGTCTAATGTACTGTTAATCCAAAACAATCTAAATATTGGATGTCATTGTACAAATAAAAACTATTGGAAATGTGAACGTGGGTCACGATCATGCAGTGTAGATCATTTTCTCTTGTGAGTTTCTGCTGCTGTGCTGTGTACAGGCAGCCTAAAGTCTTATGTAAGCCCAGTCTGTCAGAAAGATGTAGGGGAAAGGTTATGGTGGCCCACTGTTGTTTTGTCCAACTATAGAGTGTGTGTCTTATTTTCCTTCCCTCATAACTGTAGCTGTGTGAGTGAGTGAGAGAGAGAGAGAGAGACATATTTTCATGCACATGTCACCTAAACACTCATGCAGCTGAGATGAACCCCTTATTAAGCTTTTGTGTTTATTAGATCTGAATGAAAGTATAATCTAAACAGGAAACATTTAGTGGAGAAAGAAAGAAAGAAAGGAGGGAGGGAGTGGAGGTAAAGGAATAGGGGATAGAGAAAGGAGAGAAGGAGTAATGGGACAAATAGTGGAAAGTGGTTCAGATGACCCATGAAAGAAAGGAGGGAAAAGAGGAAGATTCAAGGAAATAAATTAGCAGAACAAGGAAAGAGGAGGGAGGAAGAGGAAGGAAAGAAAGACGGGAACAAGGAAGGAAGGAAAGTTAAAAGGAAGAATATGTAAATATAAATGAAATACAGTCTGTTCACACCGACCTGGAACCTCTTTAAATCCTGTCCCTCTATTAAATGAAGCAGATCTAAGATCCAGCCTGGTGCTCTGCACAGTCCTGAGGGTCTGAGACAAACAGGAAGTGAGCAGAACATCTGCAGGTGCCCACAGAGGGGGGCGGCAGACGGGGCCGTTCTCTGGGTTTCATAAGAAGGAGTGGCTTGTGTTTTTGTCAAGAGAGTCATGTCGCATCCAAGTTAAAAGGTCAGCAGCAGTTTGTAGCTCACAGACACACAGCTGCTTATTTTAGCTATGGTGCGGCCTACATTTCAGCTGGATGTAGGTCAGAGGTAACTGTGATGTAAGTGGAGGATCTTCCCTCCGCTTACATGACTGTGCGGAAAATGGAAGGGTTTTCATCAATGTCAGCCTTATATTTGTCATTCTGAAAAAAAAGTTATATAGAGGAGGTATGTACAAAATAGAATAAGATGTATAAGCAGTAGGTTCCAAAAAATAATCTATATATACTGTATATAGAATAGTAAATTATAAATAAAGTAAAAGTAGCTGGTGCAAGCATTAAGGCAGCTGAATGAGAATAATAATAAAGATCCACGTGCCACATGTTTACCATGCTCCTGTGATCCTGACCAACTGTGAGTGACATATTTCACTGTAAAAGACTCAAAGATGTTTATTGCTATATGGGGCCCCGAGCCACCAAGGGGGCCCAATGCTCCATGTTTGGCCTCATCTGAGGAGAAGTCATAGCATAATTTATTTTCTGTTGATCTTGGGCTTAATATTATTTTTGAGAGAGTTTGGGTTGCTGTGAGACCTTGAGTTGTGTTTCAAAAGTAAACAGGATTGTTGTTTTTCCTGTATTATCATTTTTATTTTGTCTGTTTAACCTGCTTGAGTGGCTCAACTTAAGATTTAAGAAGAAGACTTAAGAGGTTATCATATCCTGTTTTGCTCTTCGTGAAGTGTAATAGATTGTGGGGTTAGGAATCTCCCCATCATAATTTGGCAAACTAGGGGCCCTATATGTTCTATTTTTGATTGGCACATGATCTTTATCAGTGTTTCTCTTTCCTGGTCCTGGGACCCACTGCCCTGCTTGTTGTTGTCTGCTGATGTTTCCCTGCTCCAACAGGAGCTGTAGAAGCCTGATAATTACCCATTTATTTGAATCAGGCTTCTACAGCTCCTGTTGGAGCAGGGAAACATCTAAAACATGCAGGGCAGAGGATTGGGAAACCCTGATCTATATGAATTAAAAAAAATATAATACACACGTTGATATTGAGCTGAAAAAGTATAGAAACTAGTGGCGTACTGGTGCATGTATTTGTATCCATAATTCCAAAAGAATTATGAATATGATGGAAAGAAGTAATGTGCCATTGGATAAAGTTTGCAATAGGATCCGACGGAAATGTCACAAACCTGACGTACAGAATGTCCTGTACTTAATGGAATGGCACAAACACAGTTTCTGCAGTTGGCAAACTTGTTCTATTTGTTCATGAAATACGATACACAGAGAAATTAGAAACGCATAATGAGTGGTACTTGACGACAGCCGTGTTTACCAGGTTGGATCTTTGGATTTTTAACACACTGTTGGTAAGACCACATCTGATTTGAATCATTATTGTGACTGGATGGTAAACATCTGTCTTCAAATGCAACCAATAACATGAGTCATTTAGATTTTGAAATCAAATGTGTTCAAACTTCTTGGTTCTGTTCTTTTATTGCAGTGTTTCTCAATCTTTTTATACTGGGACCCACTTTACCTTATAAATTCACACTATGATTATGACATTGCATAATGTAGTAAATAATAAAAACGAAACATTTGTAGAAAATGGACACGTTGGTTGCCAGTAAATCAGTGGAAGTGGAAACATCTGAGTTACAAGGGCAAATGCCTCTGGATAAAGTTGTTACTCTTTGGAGAAGTTTGTGTTGAAGAAGCAGCTTTTGCAAGACACATTTTGAGCTGAAGTTAAAAAGGGCTGTTCGTGAATAACTGTCGGTCGTAAAGGGAGAAGGTGAATGTGCACATTATAATGTAGTTAATATAGAGAGCAATGAATGTATGTGTCTGCTGACTGTAACTAGAGCTGGTGGCTGAGCCAAGAGGCACACGCTTAAAAGCTAAAGGGCAAAGGATATGACTTTCAAAAGAAGAAGAAGAATCAAGAACAAAATGTCCTTTGGAGTTGGATTAATTTGTTACTCAAACAGAATCCCACATTGTTTTATTACAGCAAGTTTTTAAAAAATAACTCTTCTAAAAAAGTGTTTTGTCATCATCACGCCCCTAATTTTAGAATCAAGAAATATGATGCTTAAATAACAGTTGTTTACCAATGAGAGGCAACTGTGTGCAGACTCAAATATAATGTGGATTAAATACAAATTTGAATCATAACAAAGCTATATTAAATAAATAAAAAGTATACTAATGTGTCCTTATCAGGCCATTTAATGATGTGCTATCATTTGTGTTAGGGGTTAGTCTCTGAAAGTAGTTTACAAATACAACAGTCACTATTTTAAAAGCCTGGATCAAAGGATCAAATGTCCAAGAAAGAACAAGTAAATGTCACCTTGTTTTCCCTTTGATGGTGAGGGTGATGGTGAAGTGAGAGACAGATTGCTTGTGAGGATTGAAAGTGTCAAGCTAGACTTGTCCTTACCTTTGGCTCAGTCTTTGCTCTGCTCTGGTCCAGTGGTCTTCACATCAGTGAAGCTGCAGAACGAGATCAGTTATAAATCCAGACAAACGTCATCGTCAAGCTAGAAAGGACGGAGTGTTGGTGGAAAAAACAGAGAAACGATAGATACACGGGAGGACAATGGAACCGTCGGTTGCTTGTTGTCTCAGATTCCCTCTTAGCGGTGAAGCGCGTCTCCTCCCCTCTGCAGACACACAACAAACACTCGGACATGCTCACACACTGAGGCTTTACCAGCTAAAGAGGCAGACCCTTCTCCACCCCCATCCTCCTTCACAAACCTTTTGACTTCAAATTTGAGTGGAGTCTCATGCCTCCATGGATATGTAGTTCTCTTTTTTTTTATCTTTGAGGTCTGGTTATATGAGTGATTGACACATTTTTACATCATGGTAAACAGGAGTTGTTGATTCTCACTTTACTCGCCCTCCGTTGCCGTTGCTGTTGCTGCTGTCTGTCTTGACATGAAACATTACTTTTCTACTTGCAGTGTGCAGGATTGTTGTCAGGCGGAGGTGTGACACCTCACCTGTACAAGGTCTTTTCAAGGTTCAATCACTAACCCACGCCCTATCCCCTCATCCTACACACCACCTCTCTTTTTGCATGTTGCAGGTTCCCCAATACTAAGGTCATCCTAAACAAATTTGCACATGTGAGTGGACTGTGAATCCTTTAAATAGTGAGTCTGTGTGTAAACTGTACAGTGAATCAAAATCTTTGAGTGTGTGATGTTAAAAGTTGAAAAAAGAAAGAAACAGAAAAGTATTACTTAATGTTAACCTGAACACAAAGTCTTTCTCTGTGTGAACAAGTAGCGGTGGTGGTGTTATTTCAACAAGAGATGAATGAGAAGTGTGGGGCCTCATAGTGGTTAGAACTGTTGCCTAAATGAGTTTGTGACCCAGTCCGACTATGGGCCTTTCTCTGTGGTGTATGTGTGTTTTCCCTGTGTGTGCATAGGTTTGCTCCCACTGTCGAAAACATTTAATGGTTAATTGGACACTGTAGGTGTGAATGTGAGAGTCAACGGTTGTTTCTCTCTGTGCGTTTGCCCTGGAATAGACTGGTTCCATCCTTTGTCCTGGGATCGGCTCCAGCTCCCTGTGACCCTCATAGAGAGGATAAAGCAGCAGACGGTAAATAAATGATGTGCGATTAGCTGGAAGACCGGAAAAGCCGGTTTCTGTGAGTGAACGAGTTAATTTCCTTTTTACTTTTCGGGCAAACGGTTGGATGATTTTGGTATATTTGTCTTGGTTTCAGTGAACATGTTCATTCCCACCTCCAATTTGGTTTCTGTTGAATCACTAAACAACAAAGGTGGTGTCTGTTTCCAGTCAACTTTCACCTTGAATTCCTCTAAACATGTAAATACTGTACATTTATATAAGTTGGAATTGACTTGTTAAAGGGCCAGTTTGTCCAGAAAGCTAAGATGTCTGTCAAGTAACGAGATTGTACCACTAAAAGTATTTGGTCTGTGTATACTGTAGTTAAAGGTGTGCATAAAGGTGATGATGCGGACGTGATCGGGCAGAAACAACATGAGTCAACTCAGGTTTCTCAATGACTCAGAAATGAATGCTTTAGAAAAATCAGAAACTCACAAAAGTTGTTGTGAGACACATGTTTGTGTTTATCAAATCATTGCACTGTCCTTCCATTTGGATATTGCACTCTGTCATATTGCCGTTTACGTTACTTTGCCATAATACATTTAGCCTGAGAAGTGTGTGTGTGTGTGTGTGTGTGTGTGTTTGCTTTGACCCAGCCTGTGCTGCAGTGCCTCAGCTCCTTGAGGGTGAACGGGTTCAGCGCAGCTGCCTGAGGGCGGGAACACCCGATCTACTGGGCAATATTGAATCACAGCTGCAGGTGTTTTTCCTGTCCAGGTGCCAAACATTCGAAACACTCAGACTCCATATGCGTCCTTATGTTACTATATTTATGGGGTCCAAACACAGGGAGCTCTCAGCTTAAAGGGTGTTAGAACTAAACATGGGGTGAGATAAGGTTAATGTTGTTGTTTATTTTAAGATGTGACTGGGTTGCACTGTTGTGCACCATTACCTTCAGTTGTGTGTGTGTGTGTGTGTATATATCTATATCTATATATACATACACATATATGTACTGTACAGTAAGCCTGAGGTCACCATCAGATTTGTTATTGCCTTGTACTGATCTGATGATTAAGATAGAGATAAATTCTTTTTCTTTATCGTAACAAATCCTCATAAACACACTCATCTTAACAGCTTCTGGTTAAAATGACAGTCCTTCCGATCATAGATTATGGTGATACAGAACTGGTCTCAGACTTTCCAGAACTCAAACTGAAGGACATGCATGTGTGTGTGATTGTGAGAGGGAGACAGAAAAACAGAAATGAGAAGAAAAGCTGCACTTGTGTTTGCACACTTAAATAATCTGTATATGAAAATTAATCTTTACATTCACAAAAAAGTCCACTCATTTTGTTCTTCTTTATCGACATACCTTCAGCAATCCTAGTATGTTTTTGTTGTGTTCTATAATGTTGTATTTTAATTTATTTCCGTATTTCATGTTATTATAATTTTATACGGTGACTTGGAGTGTCTTGAAAGGCGTCTATAAATTAAGATGGATTAAACTATGATGTATGAGCCAGAAACTGAGCCCTAAAAGAAACTCATGTTAGCAATGAAGAATTTTTTCCCCTTGATCTGCTAATCCAGGACTCAAATCCTTGCACACTTTTAATCATCATCATCGTCGTCGACTCATTTCACAAAAGCAGCAGTCAATCCATTTGAGTTGAAAGAATGTTATATGTAGCCGTGGGTACCGATGACATAATTGTCCACATGCATCAGATTATTTTTCTTCTTCATTCATCTTCAAGTTTTTGTTGGTTGGTGGGTCATTTTTAGGCTCTAGCATCTAAAGCAACTGTCACGTTGACAAACTTGAAGATTTGTGTTCTGTTGTGAGTTTAAGGCAACTAATCTGCACAACAAAACAACTTACATTTCTTTGTTTGTGTGGAAAAAAAGCTGGAAGGTCTTGGAGAGCTCATACTTAAGGACATGCAGGTGGGATTGTGAGAGGGAGACAGAAAAGGTGAAGGGAGAAGAAAAGCAGAACTTAAATAATCTGTACAGCAACAGCTCAGTAAGTTCTTTAGACACTTACTATGCTGCCCCCTGCTGGACAAAGAATTATTACAGGTTGGGGTTAGAATCTAAATGAACCTTGTGGATGTGAGAGTAAATAGTTGTTTGTGCCCTGTGACCGACTGGCAACTTGTCCATGTTGTATTCTGCCTCTTACCCTCTGTTAGGCCTGCTAGGTTTTTTTGTTTTGTTTCGTTTGAAGGGTCCCAGGTGAAGAGTCACGATCCCTGCTCAGTATCAGACTCTCTGCTGCCCCCGTGTGGCACTGAGCATTAGCTGCAGGGGCCGGTGGCGGTGTCACAGCTCATAGAAGTTGCTGTCCAGCTGGTGCCTGAGGGACTTGAAATGTGGCCTGTCGTCCGGCTCAGCTTTCCAACATGACAACATGATTTTATGGAGAAAGTCGGGGCACTTGGCTGGAGCCGGCATCCTGTATCCTTCGATAATCTGCTGGAGCACTTCGTGGTTGTTGAAGCCTGAGAGTGAGAGAGCGGAAGTAAAAGTGTTGAAGTGAGGATCAGCTTTTGTACCTGTAGAAATGCACACCTTTGGACTTTCTTAACCATAACATGTTGTATATCAATATATTCGATATGTACAGGTGCTGATTTACAGTTCTCCTAACACAAAACATGCTTCTTTACTTCATTAACTTAAATACCTTTCAAATTCAAGCACATTAGACCTTTTTAAATCATCAGTGAACATATGAGAGGTTCTTTCACAACACTGGCAACTGATACATTGTGAGGTTAATAGACTCATCAGGGCTGCATGTAATACTCTATTGGATTATGGAGACATTGTTACATGCATGTCTCAGTGCAGCTTCTGTGCACGTTTTCCTGAGATTTATCACAAATTGTAAATCTCGGACTCATTTGTGAGTTAATACGGTGACCTGCACTGGCCACTTGTAGGCTCAGTCATTACTATGTTTCTGTGGCCTGCTTCTGTATTAGCTTTGTGTCAGTGCAGAAAAAGTGATGGCACATACTCGCTGTGTTCTCAGGACTGTCATTTGCTTTCTGTCTCAAATGTCTGAACAGAAACTGGAAAAAGGGCTTTTGTATATGTTGCACCTGCAGCATGGAATGAGTTGCAGAAGGACTGAGTGAGTTAATCTCACTAAATTCTTTTAAATTTAGAATAAAATAACTGGAGGCAAATGCTCTATGATGCAACTGCTTTTTCATAAGCTGGAGATAAAATCGTACAATGTTTATGTAATTTTCTTTTGTTTTTTATGTTTATGCAATGTGGTGATTTATTTGGCCCAGAATAAGCGCTGTACAATTTTGTTTTCAATGGCTGGCAGTCCTTTAAACTCTTTGTGTTAACACCAGAGTAAGAGGAAGGCCATGTTTCCCTGTTTGCTTGTGACAAACTATGCTGTGGTTTTTGATAAAACATTATTATCAGTGGCAATTTCCTCTTATTATGATGTTAAATTCTTACATTTGTAGAGGGATCATGGAAGAATACACTCCACTTAAATAACCTAATTTCATAACCTCTAGTTATTTAAATAATA
Source organism: Solea senegalensis (assembly GCF_019176455.1). Lineage (NCBI taxonomy): Eukaryota > Metazoa > Chordata > Actinopteri > Pleuronectiformes > Soleidae > Solea > Solea senegalensis. The sequence continues at coordinate 11,063,670 of NC_058031.1, read as the reverse complement.
AAAACATATCAGTGCACTAACCTGGATAAGGAATACCTCCATAGGTGATAATCTCATAGAGCAAGACGCCAAAAGACCAGACGTCAGACTTGCTGGAGAACTTTCCATGGGTGAGAGCCTCCGGAGCGCTCCACTTGAAGGGAATATTTTTATCTTTTGAGATGTAAAATGGCTCCTGGAGTTAAAAAAACAACAAAAAAAACATTCTTTAAAAACTTAATTCATAATATTTTTTCTTTTTCTTTTTTTTTTTAATCACCTCCCTCCCTGCCTACCTTTATCACTCTGGCAAGTCCAAAGTCGGCCACTTTACAGACATAGTCGCCTCCCACCAGCACGTTCCGTGCAGCCAGATCTCTGTGGATGCTGTTCTGCTCCTCAAGGTACGACATCCCATCAGCCACCTGGCTGCTGATGTCGATGAGTGATGAGGCGTCTAGTTCTTTCCCCTCTGGACCTGAGACAAACAATAATAATAAAGAAATACAAGTTTTAGAACCAAAGTAATTGAAAAAGACATGGGAGGCCACAGTATTTGACTCTTTAAACATGAATAATGGTTTAAAATAAATCAATGTTGAAAATGTTTGTGACTATGATTATGATATGAATCATAATGTAAGGAAGGTGTCAACTATTTTTTAAAAACTTAAAACATTTTTTTAACTGCTGTTTTTTTAAAGAACATACTACATGAATCAATGCTGATACTACTGAGTGTTTCTAATAAATACACTTCATGTGTTGTTTAAGGTGTACCTGAGATAGACGGCATTCAGTTTGTTATCACTATTGCACCATTCAGGCTGCTGAACTTAACCACAGATAACACAATCCAACCTAACAGTGAGGTTTACCTCTGAGGAACTGGAGCAGGCTGCCTTTCTCCATCAGCTCCGTGATGATATAGTAAGGTGGTGAAGCTGTGCACACGGCAAACAGAGAAATTAGATGTCGGTGTCGAAGATTCTTCAGAATCTGCACCTCTTTCTGAAACTCGCGGTGGTTCACCTCAGAGTCTGCAGGAGGAGACAGAAACACCGAATGTAAAAGAGTAGATGGAGAAAAGCAACACAAGAACACCACTTTGAAATCTTGACCATTCTACGAAAAAAGACACACACAGTTGATCCCAAATGAGGACAACACATACTGTGTTTAAATAATTAGGAGGTTGAGATTTACCCACTCACACACTGCCAGCACAGACATCTGCAGCAATATGGGTTAAGTGTCTAACCCAAGGACACATCAGCAATTGTGTCATAGTTTAGTATGTCGTCCAAAATGTGACAAAAAGTCATAGGTTAGTATGTCGTCCAAAATGTGACAAAAAAGTCATAGGTTAGTATGTCGTCCAAATTATACGTCGTCAGAGCTTAGTAGTGTGAAAATGATGTGTTGTTGTCACCTGTTTTTGAACGGTGTCGTCCACGACCCATGGACTTTGCAGAGAGGTCCATTTCCCAGACCGAGCAAAGCCACAATGAAACAGTATACGGCTCCGGCCGCGCCCACTGCAGCGAACACGACCGAGAACAACATCTGCAGACGTTTAACACCGAAAGGTCACGTACATTCTTATTGCACACTGTTATATTTATTTTTATTAGATTTTTAACTTCTTATGCATTTATTTCTCAACATTTTGAAATGTCTTAGTTTCCAAAAGGTGTATTTCTCATATAGACCCCACATTTCTTTACTTTTATTTGATTTTCACATGATTTTTCTTGTATTTATATCTTAATTAAAAAACACTCAGATCAGTTAAGATGATTAACCAAATGTTGAACTGGTCACACTAATTTAAAAAGCATTTATTTGACCATATGCTTTTATTATAATATTATACACCATTTATTACTATAGTACATGATACACCAGAGAATGTAGAATCATTTTGAAAAACATTTTAGTTTCGTAACCCAATTCAGGAACTTAAGATAGACGTTTGTTTTATCAAAAGGAGAAAACCTTTTCTGTGGTTTACCACGATATTATCTATTGTGTGTGAAAATGACATCCACTTAATGCTGAGCAGTATCAGCACGTTTCCCCTTTTTACTCAAACTATCAAGTTTACTTTATACAATCTTCTGTGTAATAACTGTACATTGTTCATGTGAGTCAAGTGTTTTTATCCTTTACAGAGTTCTCTTTTGCACTAAAATTCTCTTTTTTATACCTTTATACTGAAATGTATACAGTGACAATAAAGCCCATCTTATCCTTTTATTTCTTTTTGCTACTGAGAACTTTACTCATGCACCGTTAACCAACTTCAGTTTGTGTAAGAGTTGAATTATTGACCTTAGAAATAATTTACTGCTACTTCACGGTGTTTGTACTTTTCTTTTCTTCTTATTGAGCATCTGAAATATCTTATTGTGTTGGACTCACCCCGAAACGATTCCCACAGCACCCTTGTTTTCCAGTCAAGTGGATGAACAGTGCTGAAATCAACACCTGCAAAAAAAAGACACAACATTAGATGCAGCGCAAATAGAATTTGATTAAAAAGGTTTTTAATCATTTCCCTTTCTCTGCACCAGAAGATTAAAGTCAAACCATTAAACCATTAAAAATGGTTTAAAAACATGAAACACTGGTGAAATTTTGACTAATCTTTCAGAATTCTCACTTTTTTTCCCCTCAGAATTTATGCTGAATTGAAATATTTTAACATGTTCCATATATTTCACATCCAAAAAAATGACAGGGTTCGCGAACTGGTGTAAGAGAATGGCTTTGAATGAACTGCAAACATTTTAAACTGCTGTCAATAAGGCAAAAATGACAGATGAATATATTTTTGTCTTTAAAAACTGTATAGAAATAGTAAAAGAAAATATGTCGTATTATACAAAAACAAAAACAGAACACTTTTATTTATATATTGCTTAATTTAAGCTTTCCAGAAAAAAAATATAAATACAGAATTAAAAAAAACCCAGCCTGATCAAAAAGGCAAGCCCCTCAAATAAATGTTAATAAATTCATAAAAACAAAGTTTCAAACAAATATGGGCGTTCATAAAAGACCCAAGTAAACTGCAAACACAAGTGCAACAGTAACAATAGAATAAGCATAAAACTACATTTTATGATATAAACATGGATGTTTAGAAAAAAACACTAGGTATTAAAACATAATAGGAGTTTTATAGACAGACTCACCAGTAAACCTCCTCCAACGATTCCCCCCATGTATTTCACCTCGTCGGTGAGGTGTCCTCCTTTGGCGTACTTGACATCCCAGCCGGGAAAGAACAACACAGTGTTACAGATGATGGAGAGGATCACCAGCGGGTACAGGACACCAGCAATAATGCGGGAACACTTTCCACTACACATGGCGTCGGAGAGAAGACTCAAGTGGCCAAGTAAGAGCTGTAACTTGGTCGTTTTTTGGTTTTTTCATAACTCACATTCTCACATTTTCAACTCACATCCTTCCTGTTTTCAGAGACACTTCGCCTGATCAGTGTGTGTGTGTGTGAGTGATGGTGCACCCGAGTGGAACCAGTTCTGAGAACCGACTTATTTATAACTCAAAATGCAAAGTTGATTGTCATTTATTACACACCAGCAGAAACACAACACATGGCAGCAAATCACACGCTCAAAAATAACTGTTCAACGCAGCAAGCGGAAGCAAAAAGAAGGTCGTTTAATGTGTTTGTCGTGCGTGTGGGCAGGAGGACGGTAGAAACATGAATGAACACTTCTGCACACACAGAGGTGCAGGAGAAGGAGGTCAGTTAATGTGGTCCCTGAGATGCTACTGCACTCTTCCCTGACGCTGAAATAACTGGTCAGGGTGAAAAAAGGTGTAAAAAGCAACATCTGCTGGTGAAGTCGCATGGTGCACCGGGTGCTGAGTTCACCTCAACTGGAATCTCAACTCACCATTGTGAAGCCTCCAGAATCAGAATTTGGCCGCCACCACGTTGAGGTTTTGCAACCAGACGTGCAGAGGCGTCAACTCCAGTCCAGGGGAAGATGGGTTTTTTTTATGGCTCACAAATCTCTCCATCATAGGCCACAATAATTAATAATTAATATTAACCCCATTAATAATTAGCTCTTATACTTATACCCTGTCTGACCATGCAGTGAAGTCATGTGGTCCACTGTTTCTCAATCCTGGTCCTCCTGCATGTTAGATGCGCCCCTGCTCCAACACACCTGATTCAAATGAACGCTTCGTTATCAGGCTTCTGCAGTGACAGCTGATGACTGATTTAAATCAGGTGTGTTGGAGCAGCAAACACACGGTTACTGTAGTGACGACACTTATAGTAGTGTTCACTTTTCAGGCCCAAAATACATTTCTGACCTGTATTATATATATATACATATATATATATATATATATATATGTATATATATATATATATGTATATATATATGTATGTATATATATACACATGTGTATATATATTCATTTATATATATATTCATTTATATATATATATATATATATGTATATATATATATACATATCGATATATATTAATACAGCTTTATGTACCCAAATATCTGGAACAAACTCCCAGAAGTGAATTGATTCATTCTTTTAAATCTAGCCTGAAAAGTGTTTACAACTGCGTTTAAATAAAAATAAAATGCTGCACGTCAGCCATAACTGCAAAATGTAGTTTATTTTCACGCCCCACCCCCCCATTCTTTTTCCTCTCTATTTAAATATTTTTATCATGCATGCTTGAGTGCAGGTTTTGTTTGTCTGCGTGTCACGTAGACCAAACAACTGTCTGGAGTATTTTTAGCCAAAGAACAAGAAGTGTGTCCCTGGAGTCACCTTCTGTCACTGCAGCGGCGTGTTACTACTATTGTTCCTGCTTTATTTTGTATTTCACAAAACACACACACACTGTGAACGCCACCAAAATGACATCACACAGAGCAGGAGTGTGACATCACTCTCTGCCCAAATCATCGTCCGTCTATTTACAGTGATATTCATTTCCTGGTATGTTGTGAGTGTTTTTTATTGCACCTTTAATGTTGTCTTTAATGGACGAGTGGGCAAAGAGGTTTTATGCTATACACTCTGTTTACCACCAGGTGTCCCACTATCACCACCATCAGAAAAGTTTGTTTTCTAATAGCACTCACTGTTTTTCATTTTGCTCGTAAACGGAGGACTCAAAATAAAAAAAAACAAGTCATTTGCTGCCATCTTCTGTTTTAATCCAGTATGAAAACATTCAGTTCTTGTTTAGATTCACAAAGTGTACTTTCAGATGTTGTAATATATCTAACAACAGAAAAGAACATTCAGGAAATGTCTGATTTGTTGTTCACGCTGGTATTTCCAGTTGGAAATTCCTGCGGCAGGATCTGGTTTTTCTCTTCGCTGTGTGTGCGTCGTCATTCCTTTTGTAAACACTTTTAAAACGTGTGTTTACATGCTGTAAAATAAATGAATCATCTTTCACCCACTGCACTAACTCACTTACCAGGCTGTTGCTAATGCACACACGTCAGCTCTGCACTGTCTTTGTACTGGTCGATATACTTCCAGCATGTGGGTGTGTTCAGGAATGAGGGCGAGCCAATCCTTTTAATGACACTATAAATCTCTTAGCAGATGATTCCTATAAAACAAATAAGTAATGTCTCTGTAGACGTTCGGGCCTCTCGGTGCAAGTCGCTCCATGCTCAGCTGCAGGAGTTTGTGCATGTGTGAACAATCAGCTCTGAATTGATTTGATTTGAAGTTTTACTGCTTGGAGCTGAACCACGAGACATGACAGAGATGATGAAGGAAAGAAATGACCCTCAGGGAGTTCTGAGGTCAATGAGAAATTTGAAATTAAAATTCCCACATTTGCGCTTTTTAATCGAATTTTTGTTTTCCATGTTGTTATTTTTCCTTGTTTAATCTTTTCACCTGTAAACTTTCTCTTAATCTTTTGTCAAACATTTATTTATGGAATGCACTTTTATATCTCTTTTAATTTGTCTTTAATGCACCTTTGTATATAAGAGGTGCTTTATAAACTGTTGCGTCTTACATATAGGAATCTGACATTTCTTCATCACTCGTCGTTTTAGTATAAGAGCGTTTTCCATGACTGAGTCCTCAGTCTGGACTGACCCCGAGGCTTCAAATGTCTCCAACTACTGAGAATAATAAGTCCAGTGTTGCCATGTGCACGTTACAAACACACACTAACCTTGTTTGTTGAGCGAAACTCTCTTCCAACATCACTTTACTGTATAGTTTTGGAGACATTTCAAGTTAAAAGTCTCACATTAGTACTTTTCAGTTGTAAAAGTTCTCAACATCGAAAAAACCTAATTTGAGATATTATAAAAAAAGAAAATTCTGCAAAAGACTGATCAATTTGAGCGTGGGACATGTATGACTACTAGCATACTGTAACAGATATTATTACTGTACAGTGTTGGAGACATTTCAAATTAAAAGTCCCACATTTTGAGTTCCAATAAAACAAAGTTGTCCATAAGTTCAGGACAAGAGTGACTAGGTTGTGTTCAGGACATCTATGACTACTGGCATACTGTAAATTAGACATTTTACCTGTAGAGTTTTAGTAGAGCACACCACTGAAGAAAGTCAATGTCATAGAAATGTTGTTATACTTCTGGTTAGAGTTAGCCCTTCTCTTGCTGGGCTCTTAACTTGATGCATGTATTATGTTACATGTGTGTTTTCTTTGGATTAGGAACATTCACTTTGACGCGCATGCTTGACTGCAACAACTCGTGGCGCTCAACTATTGCATAATGGACTGAGTATCCTGTATTGCTGGTTCTTGGAAACCAGATGAGAAAATGAATATTTATGACGACATGAAGGTCATTTGTAAAAAAAAAACAAAGTTAAAACACTATGTCCATGTAAACGCCTGATGATTTATTTACTCCTCACGTTCTATTACACAGCAAAGTTGTCTTATACATTCATAGAACATACTTGAGCTGCAACACTCTCTCAACTCCCAAAACAACTGTCAAAACGTTTTACTGTACGTCACCACACAGGAGAGACCTCGTCACGGATTTTACACCATCGCCACGTTTAAAAGCATTTTTGCACAATTTCACATTCTCAAACTTCCATTTAATTCACAGCACAAAATGGTTCAAGAGGAGAGTGTGTTAATCAGGAGTAAATGTTTTGGGGTTTTTTAAGGCTACATTAGTCAGACTGGTATGGTGAAATCCAGACTTATCAAAAACGCATTTGGCTTGATGGCAAATAAATAAAATGGCACAACATTCAGCACAAAGTTCATCTTCAACAGGAATCATTTCCGCGAATAGGTGATCGGTGACTTCCTGGTCCATTACATGGCAACCCTTGCTGTAGGAATATGTTTTTAGAAAAGAAAAAAAACAAAGCCTCCACGTGATGATGCAAAATGAATTCAAGTAACAGAAGTCTCCTCTTCTGCTGTGGAAATGTGGTTTTCCTCGCAACAGTTACACTCAGTAAATATGCAAATGTTCCAAAATGTCCAGTAACACTGTTGAAATCAATAAAAGCTAAATAAAAGGGGCCACAAAAACAAATTATTTAATAATTTTTTTTACATTGGGGTTCTAAAGTCATAATTTAATGCAAAACACTTCCACAGTTGAACTGTATAATAATGTATTTTAAAATAGCATTTTTCTTGTTTATGTATTTGTTTCGGCTTCCTGCAAGACATGTTTTAAATGTTTAAAATAGCATTTTTTTTATGTTATTGTATTAGTTTTGTGTTTTAATATAGCATTTTTTATGTTATTGTATTAGTTTTGTGTTTTAATATAGCATTTTTTATGTCATTGTATTAGTTTTGTGTTTTAATATAGCATTTTTTATGTTATTGTATTAGTTTTATGTTTTAATATAGCAACTGTAAACCCCCTAAAAATATACAAAAAAAAGTACTTCAATTCATACACACTTCCCTAAAATTCTCTCCGGCACATTTAGCATCGTTAGTAACTTTACGCTTTAACACGGAGCGTATCGCAGACGACACGTTTGCGCGAGCGCACTTTGCATTGCAGTTTGAGGTTCTTCCATTTTTTGGCCTGTTATTAGGACAAGAAAATCAAATAAATGCTGTTTTAATTATGTTCATTATTACTGTTTAAATGTCAAATCTGGTGTTCATGTACAACCGCACTGGGTTGTTTTTTTATTTAAATTGTTAACACACTATTTTAACATTCATTAAATTGTAAATAACTGCCAGATATTGAGAGTTATAGTGTAAAACTGGGCAAAAGCACTTACTCACAGGACACTCTGGTTCATTTTATAACTAAAATAAACAAAAAATTGAGGCTTAGGTGTTAAAGGGTTAAGCTTTCCAGTAACTACATGTTAAACATCTATTTTCAAATAAAATTCCATGTCACACCTGTTTTCCCTTCATAAAACACTGGTGCATGTGAGTAGTGGCAGTTCTTTTTGGCACATTCCATTCATTTCATCACACTGGGCCACATGTGCCATGCAGACTTTTATGTCATTTGGAGTGATGTAACACAGGAGTGTACGTGTTTGACCTATTTACCTGTACGGTATAGTATAGTGTATATATGAGGTCTGTTCAGGTTGTCATTATATTATCATCATCATCATCATCATAAAAGCTCTTCCTTCTTAATTCCGCATGTGTTTTCTTATCGGCGTGTAAAATGTTCCCTTTTCCCCGTTTCTGTCCCATTTTAAAAGAGGGACCTGGTTTTACTTTGACGTGATGACAGTAAAACTCATTAAAACATACACACTCAGAGCTTAATTAAGTGTCCCTGGTGTTATCTGACCTGCTGGTACGATTTGCGCAGTTCATGCCAGAAGAACAAAGACAGAATAGTGTGTGGACCAAGTCGGAAATAAGAGGCTCCCAAGCCTTTGTAGAGTCCGGTCAAGCCTTCCTTCCTCAGCGTCTTGGAAAAGCATTCAGCAAATCCTTTGTAAAGCTCCCCCTGAAAGATGAGAAAATAATAATCAGCTTAGATCTGGTCAGTTTAATTAGTATTTGTCTTTCTTGTTGAACCCTGGTGACTTCATTCCCCTGAAAATGCAACTTGAAGCTTTGACACGGGAACGAAACAGGGATGACATACACATTTTGATTTGATTTCAAAAGCCGCTTTTCTCCTACATGGTCACGGCACCACTCTACACAGTTTGGTTGGTTTTCAATTACAATATAGAACAATATAGTAGCTCCTCAAAGTGGGCGGGGTCATCACGGCATGGCTGCATGAAACTGCCGTGACTTTGTTTAAACGCGACACACACACACACACACAAACCAGTGACTAGTGACTTGTAAAGCAGCAGCTTTCAGTGTAACTGAATCATGAGAATCAGTGAATTCAAAAGATTTGTGCAGTACTTCCTGCATGACCGCACCACAGACTCTGTCTGACACAGTCACTGAACTGAAATACAGCGGCAGAGGATGTGATGTGGAAGTGCCTTCGCTAAATACATAAATTATTGATATTTTAGACATTTCGATGCTAAATGTTTGGAGGTTAACGCAAGTTTACTATCGCTAAGTATGTATTACATTTGCTCTCTCTCCTCACCTTGCCCATTGAGCACACGGGCTGGTTGTACAGTCGCGTGCTCACGACGTCAAAAGGCGTCATCACCAGCACCACCACGACGCTGCTGATCATGCCAGCGCTCAGGGCCACCAACCAGCTGTCCTTTGGGAAAAGCTTAAGAAAAAAACGGATGAACACAGAGAACAGGTGAGAAATACGGTGGTACTCGACCAGAATGTTGTCATCAGGGTATACCACCATATCTTAAGATATTGTAGACTTACACAAGAGCAGTCACTAAAACCTGGACTATTATTTTAATGCCTATTTCACACAAAAGAAGCACAAAGTCACCAGGCCAAACCAGCATCAGTTTACACATGTTATACTTTAGTTTGTAGTTGGGACTCCACCTCCTCTCATCAACCTCTCAGATGTCAGGAGGCAGGAGAGCATCAGAGGGTGTGTTTTTATATCCTCATGGACCATGCTGTGCTATAAAGGCATTTGACTGTTTACATGCAAGTGCCCTTGAGTTTCCTTGAGGATTTTACACCCAAACAGCGACTCAAACTAGTGCATACTTTGAGTCCAAGTGGTGCTAATTTCCTTACAGTCTTTAAACTGCACGCACATTTTTTTTTAGGAAGCTTTTCTATAGATTTTCACAGACTAAATTAGAAAGTACTCCCCTTTAAACTTGAAGCTGGACCAGCAGGAGCCTCTTGCTCCCAGTGGACTGGTACATCAGTTACATAATCCTCATGTTTTCATGCAGGGGAGGCCAATGAAAGGTGTCGAATTTCTATTCGCCTGGACCGCCTGGAACTTGGTCACAGTCACTGCTTTTGTAATCTGCACACATACCAACTACTGTTCGCTGTTTCTCAAGCCTCCATCTCTGAGTTTAGGGGCTTGTCAATACACAGAGGGACTTTAAGCCCGTCTGAAGTGCAATATCTGGAAAAATAGCTTTTCAAAAGTGACTTGTCCGTAGCGGTTCATTAACCAAAGATATTCTGTCGAGACGAAAGCAGGAAATCTTAACATTCAAAAGCTACAACCTGCTTATGTTGGGTCATTCTTGCACTGGACATACAGTACTGTGTAATCACAGCTACTCTTAAAGCGGTGTGTAAAGCCATGTCTCACCAAACAACAGTCGTGTTTATTCTTGGACAGCGCGCTCATACGAAAGACTCGCACCCATGTTGTTTTCCTGGGACAGCCCGTTTACAGTCACCACTGAACTTCGACGCTTTCAAAAAAGAAAGACGAGATTCTAACCTGTAGGTCGTTCACGAGCTCTTTGGAGGAGGAGAAGGTGCAGAGCTGAGCAGATGAACCCACACTGACCCTTGGTACAGCAGCACTGGAGCCTCTCCACAGCCCCAGAATGCCGTGCTTCCTGTATATACCAGCCAGAGCGTGGATCAATCCCTGGAGAGGAGGAAGAGACGAAACACATGAGGTAGTTTTCCAAGGTTTGGTTTGTATCTGCAAGCTTTAAGAAGACTGGTAAAACACTTGAGGTTCTAGAATGACTGAAACCACAAAGCATATTCAAGTAACTCATGTAAAGTATGAACAAATTTAACAGAAATTCACCACAATTAATATATTAAATTGATTTTTACTGTAGGGGAAAGACTTTCAAGTCATCCAGTGCCTGAAATGTGTATTACCTCATGTTTATATTGATGTCCAACTGCAATCGTGGAGGTAGACTGACTCTGCAGATGAGTCTTCACCTGTCAAAGTAGAGTCACACCAAAAATAATTACATACAGTATATATTAATTCATTCATAGATATCCACTACGCTGTTGCCTGAAAGCTTCTCCTGTGATCAGACCTGGCAGCCCCTCCCTTTCTCCAAATACACACTGACATCAAGTCTGTTGTCAAATTAAAAAGAGGCTTGTTTATTTAAATGTTCCATGTTTTAAGAAATGATTTTACTCATTATTTTAGATGATTCCTCTCTTCTTCTTCTGCATGTGAGACTGGTGGGGCATCACCCTAGCGCCCTCTATGGACTGGCCGCCACTGGAAACAGCACAATAATTGTCACCTCAAGCTCTCCTAAAAGAGATGGATGATGTCAGTCCTGTATTGTGATTTGAGTTTTTTTTCTGTACTTGTTTTGAGTAAACTTTATTTCATTTAATCCTAAAACATTGTCTTTGTTTTATTCAAAGGGATAATGACACAATAAATAGTTTTCTTTTGTTGACTCAATTGTTCACATACTGCACTGAGGTCTCTGATGCATCCTGTGGAACGGATTTCATTTAAACTGGAATCATGGATGATCATAATATAGTTTAATGCAGTGGCTCTTAAACTTTGTGTACTAAATGTAGGAGCCAAAATTTTGTTCTGAATGAATATGGTGTAAAAAGCTTTCTGACTTTCCAGCTTCTTAAACACAAACATTTTCTGTTTTCTTTGCTCCATTTGACAACAAAATTATGCAAGTTTTGACCATTTATCTTAAACAAGCATATACAGTGTCAACACACTTACATGTACATCTCGTCACATGTTTGAAAAGAAGTGTGCTGCAGTATAACCTTATATGTACCGACCCCATTCCTATTACACACAACTCAATTTATAGATTACTTTATCCCATCACCAACTATTTACACAGTACATATATTATATACTGTATGTATAATATTCTTCATGTTCTCAGATTAACACAAGAGTATGTCTCGCTTTAAACACGGCCATTTCCATTACTGTCCTGGATTAAACTGCTGTTCTTCATTGTTATATCTATTTAAAGTGTGTATTTTGTATTTTCGTTTAAAATGATTTATGTTTTTATTGTGCTTTAATTCATCTGTTGGACTGTTCCATAATTTGACCCCTGAGATTGAAACACACATACTGTTTTTAAAAGTGAATAATTTTGGTTTGTGGACAAAAACAAGACATTTAGTAAAGTGAATTCAATGAAAAACCTATGTTTTGATTTATTTTTGATAGAAGAATGTCTGAAATACCAGTAACGGATACCCACATCCGTTACTGAGAAAGAAAATGTTGGCCTGAATTTACAAAAAATAAATAAAAATCACACACTGGAAACTTTGGCAGAGAATGATGACGACAGGTAAATGATATGAGGACAAGTGAATCACGAGGACAGGTGAATGTTTCTGAGTTTGCGAGAAAGTTAATGCAGTTGTGACCTTTGACCCAATTTCACTGATACATTATGTGTGTACATATTTTATTTTGTCAGCACTCTAATCTGTAAAGGTTTGCCTTTAATTAAAAACAATTAATGTGAGATTTGTCAGTGGTGGCTGTGTCTCTCTAACCCTTGTTAAAAGTTAAGTTTTACTCCCAGTAAACTTTTAACAAGCTACTTTTTTTTTAACTTTCACTTGAGTGCATTTATAGACCAGTACTTTTACTTGTACTTCAGTATAATGTTATCATAATAATTCAGCACTCTTCCACCTCTGCATGTCATGGAATAGTCAGTACTGACCAGGTACATGGGGCTGCCCGTCACTGCTCCGGCCACTCCAGCCACAGCACCGGCTATCGTGGTTTTGACCGCGCTGACTCTTCCGTCGGTGTGGATGTATCCAGAAGATTCGATGACGGCGTACGAGCCCAATCTGATTCCATTCATGAAAAACTGGTACAATAGCCCGGGCACCAGTCCTTTCTGTAAGCCGACCAGTCCGTCCACTTTACCGATGGTGTAGAACGCGTGGAAAACGTTGCGGTAGTGAACCTGATAGGTGCCGCGGCTCTTGAGCTCTCCCTGCAGCTGCATGCGCGTCTTGACCACCTCCAGCGGGTTGGTGAACACACACGCCCCGCAGGCCGCCACTCCGCTCAGCAGGAAGTCCATCACGACCGAGGATGATAGGTGTGGAGATCACGCCGAGCTGTGACTTAGTGTGACCTTCTCCTCCTCCCATTTCTCTACTGTTCACGCTCGACACAATAGCAACACACACACACACACACACACACACACACCGTGGGCTGACATGAGACCACTTTACGGGCTCCCCAGAAACTCGTAATCCCGAGCTCCAATCCGTACCACATACAAACGTTGACATACATCAGGGGTCTCAAACTATCCTAACGTTTTTTTACGGGAAAGATCGACATTTCCATACAGATATATTTTTTTTAATAATTAAAACAAGTTTTCTGATTTTCCAGCTTCTTAAACGTGAATATTTTCTTTTTTCTTTGCTCCATTTGACGAAAGAAATCATTACAAGTGAATCATTTTGGTTTGAGGACAAAACAGCACATTTGGGAACATCATCATTTCTAGGTTTGGGAATTATTCTTAAACATTTTCTGACATTTTCTGGACCAGACATTTGATCAATTGATCATGCAAATAGGAGCAATTGATATAGATATCAATAAAATGTAAATAAATAACAAGCAATAACACATTATAACTTGATTTTAAGTGACGGGCCACATGAAATGATTGGGGGAGTCACAAATGGCCCACAGGCCATGAATTTGAGACCATCCCCTGACGTACAGCATATACTGTCTGTCCCTGCACTGATTTTTATATCTTATATATGAAATATCCATAGTAAAAATGGTGTATGTATGTACGTTTGGTGTCTGACTAAGGGGATCAGTGTGTGCAGTGCCGACGTTGGGCAAATTAGGACAAAAAATGCAAAAGAGATATCGGTAGAAATATGATATATGTATATATGTATACACATACAGTGTATATATGTATACATACAGTATATCATATATGCACGCCATTGATGGAAATATATATTTTCAGCTATCTATCACAATTGATTTGTGTCAGATAAAATATGTGTAAATATTACAGGTGTACTGTTGCGGTCTGCGTTGTGAAGAATTCAGATTCTCTGTTTATTTCTGAAACGAGGCAAATAAATGAAACTCCCATCAGCATGTGAAACACAGGAAAATGTGCCCTTAAATGTGGCAAGAAAACCCTTAAATAACAAACTTAAAATAATAACGGGTGTAATAAATTACAGTACTTAAAAATAAATATGCTGCATTAACTGACTCTGTCATATAAATACATATAATTTTACACTGTGTAACTGTAAGAACATTGAGATGTTTTTGTTTTTTTGAAAGAGGTGTGTTTAACATAGCCGACACTTTACTTGTTCCCTAAACGCCTCATCCCGGGGCTGGCACCAGTACGCGTGACACTTGTATTTTCACCCAATAAACGCGGTTGTTTAAATGTGACTGTCAGGCAAATCTCGATGAATGGATAGAGGATAGTGAACATGATAGTGAACCGGCGGCCATTTTGTTGCAGCCCATCCAGTTCTGCTTGTACATCAGCAGATACGTCAGAGGGAGTTTCCATGTTTCTCCACTGGGCTTCCGCTGTGCAACAGGCTTTCTGGGACAGTTTTGATGATATTGTTGCAAAGGTATGACTTTTATCATGCAGATTTTGTATAAATAACACAATTAAAATATTACACATTTTATTCTCAATCTTGTATAAAGTACTTAAAAGGGATACTTGAGTAAAAGTACAAGTATAATATTACTTCAGTAAAAGTCTTGAAGTATATGTCATTTACTGTACTTAAGTATCAATAGTAGTTTTCTGATATAAAGTATACTTATATGAGTAAGTAAAAGGCTTAAAAAAGTGAGGAGTCAGGATTAAGCCATGGTAGCTCAGTGGTAGGGTGAGTTGTCTTGGAAGGTCGTGGGTTCAATTCCTGGTTCTGCTAGTCTATGTGCCCTGAGCAAGACACTTAACCCCATGTTGCAGCATGTGAATGGGTATGAAAGATGGATGAAGCTAGTGTAAAGCAGTTCATCACCATCAAGACTAGAGAAGCTCTATATACAGTAAATACAGACCATTACCAACTCTTCTTCGTCTGATTTTATTTGGGAGTAACAAAGATAGTTAGAGGAAATGTAGTATAAATAATACACAATTTATTTAGGAACTGTAGTGGAGCAAAAGTAAAAGTTGCTAGAAATAAAAATACTTAAAAATAACTTGGAACAGAATCTCTTACACATTTATTCTTCTATTATGCATATTTAAATTATGTGTGGTACATTTATGGTGACAAAGGTTTCTCCTTACTTCACTGCCTCTCTACACAAGTTTTAAAAAATACCCTAAAATTTATCAACTCAAAGAAGAGTGGAATAAACTGTGAATCTCTTTCATATCCACATTGTTTTTTTGTTGTCGGTTTATTATTTCTGTTCACATCACCTATGTTTTGTCTTTATTTTTTTGTATGCCTTTGCTGTTTTTTTATTTTGATTTTTTTTTTCCAGTCAACCATTACTGTAACGGTATCTGTGATATACAAGGTAGAGATCTGCTGTTCTGTTTACTTTTTTTTATCAATAAAGTTTATATTTAAAAACAACAACAACAAACTGGGCTACAGCAGCCACATTCCTAACAATGTGTGTCACTTCACACCAATACCTAAACTACAATCATTTATTAACAGTAGTTAAACTGTAATCTGTAATACATGTAATGTGTGATGGGTGCACAAGACTGACACACAGTAAACTCTGAATATCCCTTTATCTCACTATTAGACAGCTGTTTGTGGCTGTAACTGCTCACTCTGCCACACCAAAGTCTACTGAGGAAATGAAAGTTCTTATCTTGACACAGAGGCTGCAGGTCTACTGCTCCCTCGTGTGGTGAGTTCTGGTGAATTAGGTGATTCAGAACACAATGTATTAATGATATTAACTGTGGTGTAAAACGACTTTTTTTCTTTGTGTGGAGGTGCAGCAGAGAATTATTAAGACATTGTTAACTTAAGTGGGTGTAGATTATATTAGATGAACCTTTTGTTACGCGGCTAAAATCAATTTTCCGTTTTTTCTTTTGTTGTCTCTGGGTGGTTCGCGGCTATAGTGGCACACACAGAACAGTCGGTGCGATCAGGATCGCATACAGTCGCACAAAAAACAACAACCCTGAACTATCACTTAAAAACTAAAACTTGAACTGAACATGAGATTATATTTCTTTATTCCTCAGTATTTACATGAAATGCTCCTTGTTGAAGTGAGTTCAGGTAAATACTGGTTCCATAGGGCTGCACCATTGCTCTAAATAAGAGATTATTGTCTGAGGTCGGGAGCACTTCCTGTGCTGTTTTTAACCACATCTCTGTTTAATCATGTGAAGAGCAGTTACAGCTCAGCTGCTTGAGGATCAGCAGCAGCTCAACAACCTGACAACGCCAGAGTGTTTTTGTAGAGGGATTTTTATTAAATATCTACTTGCCTTAAAACCACATTGTAAAACATCAAGTCATTATTTAGTGAAGCCACATGAGGACGATTTAGTTGTTGCAGTCCAGTGAGTGTGAAGTCAATGTTTGTATGTTTGACGTCCAGGTCTTTGCAGGCCCTTCATGTGTCATAATGCTATCTCACCTTTGACTTGTCAGATGATAGGACAGTGGCTAGATCTGCCAGTATCAGTGTCTTTGAGCTGAGGGCTAATCTCGCTGTCTGGGTGGGTGGGTTTAGACTTCGTCACTGAGCTGGATTAGACTACAAAGTAAAATCTGCATCACGTCTATCGTCTTTAAGTAGGATTTATGCTCAGGGTATTGTGAAGAACCACACCCTGACGCACAGGACAGGAAATGGGGTTAAACATGGCTAAAAAAATGACTACATTTAATGTTCTGGCTCAAGATAGAGTTTTAAATAAACAAATAATCACAGTCATCTTGATCTGTATAACATTTTTCCTGGCAAATTCAGTCTGCACTAAACATCTGTTACTTTTCCCGATAGTTTCTGATGGTGGCACCACAGCAACATAAAAAATTACAAATTTAATTTAAACTCAGTCGATTAGTTTGTGACGTGTAACCTTTTTTCAGCAGATAACTCAGTCGTGACAATATTTCCTTCTGTAACTTCCAAAAACTTTGACATTTTTGCAGTATTTATATCAAAATTTAAATGTGCAAAGATCCAAATTTGCCAAATAACCACACTTAAGCACCCGTTTCTTTTTAATTTTACGTGACAACATGATCAGTAATACAAAGATAACTGGCAATAATGTCACCTCCACTACCATAAATTTGCAATGTAACTTTGAGGTTTTTAATGTTCTAATTTAATTTGAAGCCAAAATTAAGAGTACATCAAACTGAAACCCTTAACTGAGCCAAATGAAATGCAAAATACTGCTGATGACTTCCCGCTCAGTATGTCTTAGTCTGCAAACCACAGCGTGACAAACAGCCTGCACGTGCTTCTGTGCATGTCGTTTTTTTCCCCCCACTTATTCTGAAAGTGAATGTTAATTCCACCAGTGACTTGTTCGCGACCTCAAATGACAACATTTATTTCATGTTGCTCTGATGTAGCCTCCATGCTGTTTGACACCGTTTCCATCCAGCTGAGCTGCATGATCTAAATCCTTCTTCTCGCTTTCCTCAAGCTCACACTAAATCCTCTCACCTCAGATGTTCCTGCAGATTTTTTGTCTCATTTGCTCAGTCATTTAAAAATGATTATTATTTCAAAATGTGTGTTCACATGCAGCATTCCTTCCATTTTCTCTTGCAGATAAGCTTATTATAATAGTTCAAAGATCGTGTTCATCCTTGGACAAGAAGGAGATAATCCACTTTTGATGTGCAGCCATACTGTCAGACAAACTGTGCGCCAGTCAAAAATCTAGGTTATTGTACTTGGCTGTGTTGCTTTGGCTCGAAACATATCAACTTAATGGGGGAAAGTATTAATAAAAGAGTCAAGTTCAACATTTTTGTTGCAAATTGTGAAAGCAGGCATGAAATAGTTTGCTTATTATTAAATTTGAACAGGACTCCTCATCAGTAATCACTGCTGCTGCTATTAGTTACACTAATACCGTCTGCCAAATCCTCACCAGCTAATGAACCACCGAGTAGGATTTCTGATGCAGAGTAAAACCCACTCACTGCCCCAACCTTTTCAACACGTCCTTTCCCAGTCCTGAGACGACAGAGATGATTTCGTTTTGTTCTGGCTAAAGGCAGAAAAGGGGGGCAAAGGAGAGGAGACAGAAGCTAGTGCATGCTGGGTGGTGCATGCTGGAATTGATTGATTTCATTTAAGTCTTCATTCGACTCCCGGCAACAGCGAGAAAGTAGGGTGAGTGTTTTGTCTTTTTCAGTAGAATATAGTGCTGGATAACTATTTATTGATTAGACTGCCAATATTATTGTTGTTCTTGATTTTTTTTAATGTCATACATTCCTTCAATCAAGATCTGCCCGGGTGTTACACAAAGACGGCTTAAACTAATTAATTAACTAACTTTAAAACTAATCTCAGTTTTTCCTAATTTTCTCTTTTGATCATATTAGATAAAGGCTGTTTGTCCCGAATATTGTAAGGTCTAAGAAGGCCCAGGAATAAGTTTTTATACATGACATGATCAATGTTATTTAAGTAAACAGGTTTAAAAAGGTTTACTAACAACTAGGTCACACATGCATATAGGCTATGTAAAGTTCTGGTGTCAAGAGTCAGTGTTAATTGGATTATGCAGACTCAGGAAAGCGCCTTCAAACAGTGTCACTTTCAGCCCTCAGTACATACACTAGGTTGAGAGAGAGCAGCGTTTACAAATGTAAGATACACTAAAAGAGACTTGACACACTATCTTGGGTGTTGACAAATAGTTTGTACTTTTTTTAAACTTCACTTTTTTAAACTGCCATCAGGGAGATAATCTGCAGAAGGAAACCAGGCTAAGGAAGTGAAAATAAGTTGGGGGCGTACAGTGTGAGCTGCACTCTGCTTCTGCTGTTTGTGCTGCTCCTTAAATTCCTTCCCTTATGTGAGCGTGTGCACATGCAAGAGCAGCCAAGACTATGTCTTGTCTGTACCCTCAGACATAAAATAAATACATATTTATGGCTCTGCTCGAGTTTTATTTAAAAGTGACTTTTGACTTTAGAACAGCAGGGTGCAGCATAGCACAACATAATTCTCTCTCCATTGTCAATATTGGTGCTTCACCAAATATAGAGCAGCACTGAGCCCATTCCGAAATAGATAGAAAGTCAATGTCAATAAATACATAATTACATTAAAATAATATGCAATATAGATGATACAGGTCAGCAGCTAAATATAAATAAAATAAACTTTATTTAAAATAAGATAGAAAAATATCATTATTATTAAAATAATAATGATATGATAAGACCCAAAATTACAATAGCGGCTCTTTAAGTGAAATCCATCTAGCATTTTTTTTTAGCACTCTCATTAACTTTTCTTT
Organism: Solea senegalensis; assembly: GCF_019176455.1. NCBI lineage: Eukaryota > Metazoa > Chordata > Actinopteri > Pleuronectiformes > Soleidae > Solea > Solea senegalensis. The sequence goes on along the minus strand of NC_058031.1, from coordinate 11,043,795 downwards.
TTCTTGATGCAGCCATGGATATTGGTGGTTTGGAGACGGTAGTGGCAAACTCTGCCTACGTGTCCGCCCGTGGCAGCGTGGATGGAGCTGCAGCAGTCGCCATGCGCGACAAGAAGATGCGCGCCAGGCTGAAACTCCCACACATCAGAGACTGTGAACACATGAAGACGAGTGTAGACTCGGACTTTGACAGCATGTGTGTCAAACAACCCATCGGCAAGCGCCTCTTCCAGCAGTTTCTGGAGAGCGATGCAACCCATAAAAATGCTGGAGAGCTGTGGAAAGACATCGAAGACTACACCATATCCCAAGAGAAGGACAGAACGCAGAAGGCCCAGAAGATGGTCAACAAGTACTATGAGTCGGCCTCAAAGGGTTTTTGCAGCTTCCTCGAAGAGAAGGCCATCACTCGAGTTAAAGAAGACTTCAAGAATGTTCCTGGCGACCTGTTTAAAGAGAGCGAGCAGCAGCTGCTCAAACATCTGGAAAAGAAGGCCAAAGATGGCTTCAAGAACAGCATGCAATTCCTGCGTTATGTTCAGTTCAAATGGTTGGAGAGCCAGCATGTCGATGAGGAGTGGTTCACGGATTTCAGGGTCCTGGGTAAAGGGGGTTTTGGGGAAGTGTTTGCTTGCCAGGCTAAGGCGACAGGCAAAATGTATGCCAACAAGAAACTGGAGAAAAAGAGGCTTAAGAAACGCAAAGGCTACCAGGTAAAAGCCCTGATGCAGCATTTAATGTCACACCCACAGCCATTTATAGTGTCAAACAAGAGTTATAAGAGTGCATTGTGTTAGCGACCTCATCGTGACCTACAGCAGTACATAAGGAAGAAAGATTGCCCTGCCTACAGTTCAGTGCATGAAGCTCTCATGTACTGTAGATCTCACAAAGCAGCTCTGAAGCGCGCGCACACACACTCAGTTTACTCAAGTGAGGAATAATGCTTTTGCTTTAAATGTGCTGACTATGCCTGGAGGGACACACCTTTTCTTTTACCTTAATTTATATCGTAATACATTATGATGAACAACATTTTCAATCAAGATATGACATGTCTTGACCTTTACTAAAGTGAGTCCTCTTGCCTTTATTTAAACTCCTGACGATACAACGACCTGGATAACTCAGGAGTTTTCTATAAAACTTGTAATGCTATGGATAATGGAGGACGCACTCCATGGATAAAGAGGAGCTTTAATTAGGTGAAACATCTGTGAAGGTGGAGAGTAGGTTTGAAAAAAGCTTTACTTTCCTCATATTGTTGGACTAATCTTATATGATATGGTTTCTCTTTAGGGTGCAATCGTGGAGAAGCGCATCCTTGCAAAAGTTCACAGTCGCTTCATCGTGACACTGGCTTACGCTTTCCAGACCAAGACTGACCTCTGCCTAGTTATGACCATCATGAATGGCGGAGACCTCAGGTGTGCTGCGCCAACAACAGAACCAGCTTTTTTTTTTACACAGTCACAGTGAGATCTGAAGAGTGGCCTTGACACCATGTGCTATACTGTATTGTATTGTATTGTACATTAACAACATGGGAGTAGTGGCACCTCTTATCTCCACTAGTCAGTCTATATAGGACAGATACGCCCCACAGCTAACATACAGACTCACCTGAGTATTGTTCGCCTATTCTCTACTCTTCTTGACTTTACATAAGCGTCACAAAATATAATAATACCCAAACCTCTTCTCAAAGGTATCATATGTATAATGTGGATGAGAAAAATCCCGGCTTCAATGAGACCAGAGCATGTTTCTACACGGCTCAGATCATCTGTGGTGTGGAGCATCTTCACCAGCACAGAATCATCTACAGAGACTTGAAACCAGAGAATGTACTGCTCGATGATGCAGGTGGGTCACGGTCACCGAGGACATACTGATATTACAGCCCCACAGCATTGTCACAGTCCTATTTCATCACTGTTGGTCCTCACCCATGTGACATAGAAGATAACTAGTTAATAGGATGTTTGCACAGTAGGCTCATTCACCCATAGACTTTCAAATTGAGTTCTTTTTGAGAGCCGCCTCCAAGTCTTTTTGAGAGTCGCCTCCAAGTGGCTAACTGCTACTTCCATCCTACTTCCTAGGCTTCACCTTTCAAACCAGAAGACTACACTAATTCCTGCCTGTGGTCCCAATCTATTGCCCTTGGTCCTCACCCATGTGACATAGGAGTTAACAAGCTGTGGTCTTACTAGTTACTTACTTATACTTGTTGGCTTACAGAATTAGTGATCTTGGTGACCTCCTTGTCCAAAGTGGTTTAAAGTGAATAGTTTGTTGACTTTCTGAGGTGGTACTTAAAGTTATTTCATCTGCAGGACACGTCCGTCTGTCAGATTTGGGTCTGGCTGTTGAACTCCCACCAGGAAAAGACAAAACAACTGGATATGCTGGGACTCCAGGTGAGAGTACAAACCCAATATTTTAAATACTGGATGTGAATAAAAGTTAAACAAAACTGGCCAAGTACAGAGGAATTGTACCACCATGTTTTTTTTCTAAGCTATTTGAAATCATATTGTTGATAAATATAGGTTTCATGGCGCCGGAGCTGCTCCAGAAGAAGGAGTACGACTACTCTGTGGACTATTTTACGCTGGGAGTCACCCTGTATGAGATGATGGCTGCCAAAGGGCCCTTTAGAGTGAGAGGAGAGAAGGTACTTGAGTGAAGAGATTAAATATTTCCCAAGTTTTCCTTTTTGCTGAATCTCATTGGTGAACTGATAAATACAAAAAAACATTTTACTCTCTTCAGGTTGAGAATGAAGAGGTCGCTCGCAGGATTATCAATGATCCAGCCTCGTACACAGATAAATTCAGCAACAAATGCAAGGATATTTGTGAAGGCCTGTTGCATAAGGACCCAGCCAAACGTCTTGGGTTCAAAAATAATGAGTGCACAGAGCTCAAGAATCAGCCCTTCTTCAGTGAGATTAATTGGGGTCGCCTGGAAGCAGGTGGGTGCTATTTACACAACCACTCGCAAACAAAAATATGTTGATAATGCAAATGTTTTCACTATGGTTGGTTCATAAAAGTGGATGGTTTGCCAGCTGAAGCTAACCAGTGAGTAAAAATATACAGAATTGCCATCAGAGGCAACTCCACTGGTTGAACTTTGTTTGAATGGAAGTCTATGGGAAAATGAGAATACGTCTCACTTCATTTATAATTTATAAATAGACGAGTTAATGGTCTCAATCACTAGTTTCAGCTCTTCTTCAATAGAAAACAATGTTGATTTTGTCAATTATGTTCCCATTTAGAGGGAAATAGAAGATAAGTGGTATGCGAATTTACGGTTCAAAAAAGTGATATGGCACCACAATGGGAGTTCACTCTGCAACCAGTAGACTATGTCCATTTTTAGTGTTTACATAATTGTTTCCAAGGGTTTTCAAGCCTTTTAAAACACAAATAAACAATGTTCACCAGACCCCAGCTGATGTATGTCCTCTGTCTTTCTTCTAAAGGCATGCTACCTCCACCATTTGTCCCCGATCCCAAGATGGTCTACGCCAAAGACATCGACGATGTAGGAGTCTTCAGCTCAATCAAGGGCGTGGTCATAGACAACAAGGATACTGAGTTCTACAATGACTTTGCTTCAGGTAACATCCCAATCCCCTGGCAAGAGGAGATGATTGAGACTGGTGTGTTTGGAGAGCTGAATATCTGGGGAGAGAGCGGCAAGCTGCCCAATGATCTAGATCCAAACTATGTGGAAGCCAAGGGTGGAGGATGTGTGCTGCTTTAACTTAAGAGTAACAGATATCAACAGAGCAGAGAAAGGGATCTAAATTGAAACTCAATAAATGTAATATATGCTCATTTGGTGCCACTTACGATAAAAGAAATAAAATCTCATGAGTTGGGAACTCGCATTTGTTACCTCTCCAGGACCTTTTCTGGTAGAAACACTGCCTTCTCCTGGATCAGTTGTCGTCATGGGAACCAAAGCCTGGTCTCAATGGAGCAGACACTCATTTCTGAGGCTTTGGTTAAAGTTAAGCTTAAGAAAACTGGTTATGGTTAAGGTTAGGGATAAAGTTTTGCTTAGACTGTCTAAATGAATGGATGTCAATGCCATGTCCTTAGAATAGCTGTGCAAATCTGTGTGTGTGTGTGTGTGTGTGTGCATTTGATAAATTAGCCTAACCTTTAGCACAGGCGTGATCACCATCGGCATGATCACTCAATCATGACTGGACCAATTTAGTAAGACGTGTATTATATCTATATATATATACATATATATATACATATATTACATAAACACATATATATATATAAAATGTATATACCTCAATAGTGTATATATATATGTATACATATGTATGTATATGTATATATACATACATATACATATTAACTGTATATACCTCAATAGTCAAATGCATTTGTTAATTTGTAAATAAATGGTTGTTATTTATTTATGTAGATTATTACTGTAAAAGTGGCAGCATGCTGAAAAATATTGTTTAAATATTATATAATAATGTAAATATGTCTTTAGGCATCTGCTGCTGTAATTCTCCTGTATGTCATTATTTAAGTACATTTATTTTGTATAGAAAAAATGTTTATCTGATATTGGAAGCAATGAAATGTGTAAAGTTGTTAAAGTTTGATGATTTCAAATTGTAACAAACAATCTTTAAGTTATTACTAGACATTAGATGAGTTAAAAGCAATTAATAAACCCTTGCAAGGCACTCGTGTGTGTGTTGGTTCCTTTCCTTTTTGGCTTTAGGAGAAAATGTGAAGAATGATTTCACAAATGGAGGGAAAAAAAGGAAACGTTTAGTTTGGACACATGAAAAATCAAACACTAATAACAAGTATAACCACTTCTCCTAGCAGATCAGACTAAGCTCACATGTTCCAATTTTGCAGAAAATGACATGCACGTACATTTTCTCATTAATGAGGACTCATGCAGATTCATGCAGTGCAAAAGGACCCGCAATCAACAACACGCAGAATATCAATAGCAATCAGTGGTGATCTTTGGAACTTATCAAACCTAAATAGCATCATTGCATCTCATTAAGTGATTATTAACGCTTCAGTGGACTCAACCTGTCAGTGAACCTGTCTCGCTTTATGTGGAGTGCGTCCTCCTACTCACCTGCTAAGTCATGACGTGGCATAAAAAACCTGTTTATAACTCTTTTTGGCTCCACTTTTTGATGCTTTATTAGACATAAACAACAGTAGTATAGTATAGATGTAGCTTTATTATGTTAACAGTTAATTAATTGTGCATTAAAAGTGAATATTCCATATGTTTTCCACTTCAAAGTTTCTGCCAAACGATGAATCTTTGAGCTGTTTAATTAACTCAAGTTTAGTCAGGATAAACAAATACAACTTAACACTATACAATGACACCTGCTTCGGATGGTTATCTTCCTCAACATCATAATTAAACCCATATAAAAGTAATAAATAAATAAAAGAAAATCACAACACATTTGAGATCTAAACATTAACTTTCCCCCGAGGGAAGACCTGTCTGTTCAATGACCTCAGGTGATCTGATAACTGTCGGTGGAACTTGGGCCAGCAGCAGCAACGACAGAACAAAGTGTCAACACAACTGTATCTTTACACAGTCATCCATCATCACATTCCTGTCATCTGTCATGAACCAAACAAAAGGGGTTTTGCCCAGTTCAGGCAGGGGATCAAAAGTTAAAGTTAACAGCGTGAACGTTTACAATTCACTCCGAGGCAAATGAAAAAAATCCCATTAGCTGCAGCAGACACGATCATCTTCAGAGGAACATGTGGAAGTGCTCAATTTAAACCTACAGAGAGACCAACTGACAGACAATGGTGCGTGTCTGACTAAGAACATATCTTTTAAGTTGAGCGAGACAGAGTGACAGAGATCTACCTTACCATCATACTGATTAATAAGACCGAGTATTTAAGCAGTTACCTCATCGAAACTCTGTCTCATGCTCTGTTCAGTGTTGTACAAACATCACATTATTTAAACAGCTTTTACAGAATAGCATATTACTAAACCCGCACATGAATCATGATCTTAATTTAGCTCAGAGTTTGTTCTATTACATTACACTTTACATTATTAAAGTTGCCTTAAAGACAAGCTAAAGGCTGATTCATTTGATTTCCTGACCGCAGACATTGTTGCTGCTGTTCAAATCACAGTCATTTCTTCTCAAGAAAGTAACTTTCCGAGCATTTGTTGGGACAGAAAAAAAGTTCCCAGTCTTTCTTCCTCATACACACAGAAACTATAAGAGAAATGTCAGCAGTGCAAACACAGGCGACGATGACACGTTAATCAGTCATGGCAAATTACATTTATTCTAGAAAGTGTGGCTCAATTTCTCAAAACTCTAAACACAAACAGAAACTAGTTTGTCAAGAGCCAATGGAATACAGAACTCAAGACTGTGTTCTCTCTTTTGTCCATCCATTTCTACCACTTTATCTTCCACATAAGGGTCGCGGCGGGCTGGAGCCAATCCCAGTTGACATAGGGGGAGGGCAGGGTACACACTGGACAGATCTATGGTCCACTACAGAGCCAACTAACAGCCTCACACTCAATTTAGTGTGTTCAGTACTCCCAATCTGTTTTTGGACTGTGGAAGGAAGCTGGAGTACCTGGAGAATAACCCATGCAACCTTCTTATTTATAGAGCACATTTAAAAACACAGTTGGCCAAAGTGCTGCACAGTAACATTAACAGTAACATTAGAGTGAAGGGCCCTGTCCAATATTAAATGGCAACTCATTCCAGAGTTTGAGAGTCAAGGCTGTGAAACACCGCAGACCACCAGTTTTTAAGGAATTAAAACAAGTTTTATGATTTTTCAGCTTCTTAAATGTGAATATTTTCTGGATTCTTTGCTGCATACGACAAAGAAATCATTAAAACTGAATCATTTTTTGTTTTATGGACAAAACAAGACATTTGAGGTCATCGTCCATTCCAAGTTTGAGAAATATTTTCTGACATTTCATGGATCAACCGATTAATCGAGAAAATAATCCACAGATTAACCGATTATGAAAATAATCGTTAGTTGCAGCTCTAAAATAAATGTTTGGCTGTGTGTTCGTATCTATACAATTATAACACAACTTTGGGGAAAACTTTGCTCTTGTATTCGGTGTCGTTCTTGAGTTAAATGAATGTTAGGAGAAATACTTCACAGATTTGCATTTAGCTTTGTATTACTAGAATAGGGGTAGTATTAAATTGGTGACGTATTTCTTTAAGCACGTGGCCAAAATTCACAATTATTCAAGATAATAAATAACTGCAATTTTAACACTTGAAAATGTAATAACTTGTGTTTAATGTCCAAAAATGTTCTGAATTAGTGTTAAATGTAAAAACATATATATTTCATTTAACATTTTAAAGTGTATTATGTAGCAAAACTTCCCCCTATGTAACCACTATGAGAAACACTGGTGTAGTCAGTGCATGGATATGAAAAGTTAAGAAAAGAAATGTTTAGTTAACAAAGGTTAAGGCTTTTTTGATTGTCATTGCTGAAGTGATAGGCACGTGTTTGTTCTTCCTCTTGAGTTTGCACAGGTGCTGCATGCATGACTGGGACCGATTGGTAACAGGGTGTTGCATTTTGAATGTCAGTAGTTCTAGGTGAGCAACTGATGAAGTTAGTATATTTCAAGGAGAGTAATGAAGTAGTGCTTTTAGTTTGCAGTTTTGTAATAATTGAGTATTAGGGCCAACCTATAAGAAAGAAAAATTTAATCTGTTGCGAATAAACTCGAAATATTACAAGAATAAACTCGTAATATTACAAGAATAAACTCGTAATATTACAAGAATAAACTCGACTTAAAAAAGTCGTAACATTGGGAGAATGAAATAATTATTAATCAAGGAACGATGATCAGCTGCAACCTGCGACAAGATGAGAAACGCGGAGCATTTTGTGAACCATCTCATAATATTACGACTTTATTCTCGACAGATTATTATTTTATTTTTTTTGGCCCTAATACCTAATCGTGTGTATTTGTTTTTATTTTAAGGAGTATAAAATGAGGGGAAAACTGGTAACCAAATGGCATTTGCTTTGCTTTGCTTTGCTTTGCTTTGCTTTGCTTTGCATGTGGCTTAAGTTGAGAAATGCTGAACATTCCGAGCATCAGCTTGAGCATCAGCCGATCAAATTACGTTAACATTTAATGCTCTAACACTTCCGAGCCCGAATGGGAGAAGGTCCAATTACTAATGGGTTTTTTTGTTTTGTTTTTTTTTTTAAATATGCACTTAACCAATTTAAGTGAACTCTACCTTTAAGCTGGGAGGTCAACGGGGACGCAATTGAAAAAAAGGGCAGGGAAATAAAATATTAACAGACAAAAGACTGAGTTAAAGTCTGAGTGTCTGGTCAATATTGTAAGTATATGACAGTACTTTGAACTGCATGTCTGATTACAAGCAAATTCACATTTGATAAGATAAAGACTGTAAATTATGCTTTTGAAATTTCTCCTTAAATGAAAAACTGCTTAACTTAAACATTTTTTTGGGAGTCCCATTGGGAATGTTCACGCAGTGCAAAAAAAAACATACATTCCCTCTTAAATCATGCACATTTTGCACACATCTACATGTTACTTTATCCATCAAGACAAATCATTTAAGTATAAGCGCGTCCTCGAGCTATCTGGCCTTTGGCCAGTTTCTTTTTGTTGAAAGCACTGTAATAAGTCAACACAATTATTTCAATAGAATGAACAGTGTTAAATGGATTTGCTCCAACACATAAAAAAAAACCTATTTGCAAAGATCAAGAATTTCAATGCATCTTTTGTCCTGTCGCTGACTCGTTAATGCTTAACCAGCGCTAAAATAAACACTTTCTGCCTTCAATAAATCACCCACCAACCACTTTTTTTCACCCAGCTTTCAGTGATCGCTCTGCCCTCTCTTCAGCGTTGCCCGATAAGTGTTTGCTTGTCGAACCTGAAATCACCTCCCTGAAATCACAAGCTACCAACTCCTTAAAAAAGAATATGCCGACAAAGAGGACAAGATAAGAAATCCCCAAAAAGATGCACACAGAGCACACATCACTTTCACTCATTCACCAATTTAGCAAACTATTTTGTCCTGCATGTAGTGACAATACAGTTTTGCAATCACAGTGATCCTGTGAAGCATCTTAAAACTCTGCTACAAAAAATAGAAAAACCACATTAATTGTCTCCTGCAGTAGCTTCAATAGTGTGTCAGAGCCAGCGGAGCCAGCAGTGACTTCAGCCCTGAATCTGAATCTGTGATAACTGTTTTACAACAGATTATCTCCACTGACAATCAAAAGAGAGGGAAAAAAACAAAAAAAAAACCTCCTTGTATGCTCACATTTCTATGGTAAAATGCCTGACACATGAAATGCCATCAATTTTGGGCGGGAATAGCAGACTAGTAATGTAGCTACAGCCAACAAATCAATGCTCAAATTAGTCCAGGTTTGCATGCATGAGGAAAAAAAAAATCCTGAGTCAGTCCTCACACTCCCCAAAATGTATATCAGCCACAGAGGCTGCAAACAGGGCACAGAGGCAATACCTATTTGGTATTGATAGTTATAGAAGACTACTTCTCAAGATGAAGTGGGTCATTGAGGTTACAGCACTTTTTCTTGGTTTTGCAAGCTGGGTACTGGTTTTTGTAGCACTGGAAGACCAGTACTGGAAAGAATCCACCACGGATGGCAGCGTTATCACAACCTCCACAATCTATGAAAACCTGTGGATGTCTTGTGCCAGTGATTCAACGGGGATCTATAATTGCTGGGACTTTCAATCACTTTTAGCTCTTCCAGGTAAGTGGAAATAAAAGGAGTTGTAATTATCTAATGGCCTATTAATGGTGATGTCATAGTCAGGCATTACAAGATCTTTTTGAGTAGGTTTTCCAGTTTTTTCCCTGATGATTCAGCTGTATGTTATAGCTGAGTTTGCATTTTATAATCTGTAATGTCACACTAGTGAGACAGCTTTATGTTCTTTCACTGAATGCAGCACACTAAATTATTGCATAGCCCCGGCAGATAATCCTTGCTTTACTAAATGAAAAATAAATCATTCAATTAAAGATAAATATGAAATTTATCTGCATATAATTTCCAAGGCTGGTGCTCTAATCTCCAAGTCATTTTTATATTAAAAACTGTACAACAGCTCTTTAAAATGTGTAACATTTAGTTTTTTCATTCTGTGGAAGAGTAATTTGTAAGACGCAAACTAAGACTATGGTCACAATAAAGTACCCCATAAAGCAGTTTAATTACAGGGCAATAAGATAATGGTTTGATTTCATGAAGTGTTTCCTTTGTCTCTGTGTCATTGAACTTTATTCAATACATGTTGGACGTCCATTTAAGCTTATTGAATGTTAAATGTTGAACCTAAGTGATTGAGTCGAAGCGCTGCATTTTTTTAGTTGATAATTTAAGAAGACTTTCCTGAATTTACATTTAAATATGCCTATAAGGTGCCTTGTCTAATCAAATATCCACTCATTTGCATCAAAATTTCCTGTTGTCCACTACTAATGGTGAAAAATGTCCAAGCGTTTGAGCGTTAAACATATATCTATAGATATACATATATATCTATATATGTGTATATATATATATATATACATACATATATATCTATATATGTGTATATATATATATATATATATATATATATATACATATATCTCTATATTCATATAGATATATATATATATATAGATATATATATACATTTTACGTTAGAGGTTAAAACCAATTCTGGGACTCGATCCGATACTGGTCAAAATCTCTTGATTGGATATCAGACAAAAATGTAAAATCTGATACAATTAGAGCTGCAACAACCGATTATTTTCATAATCGATTAATCTGTTGATTATTTTCTCAATTAATCGATTAATCGTTTGGTCCATAAAATATCAGAAAACCTTGAAAAACGTTGATCGGTGTTCGTCAAACCTGGAAATGATAAGGTTCTCGTTTTGCCCACAAACCAAAATGATTCACTTTTAATGATTTCTTTGTTATCCAGAGCAAAGAAATGAAGAAAATATTCACATTTAAGAAGCTTAAACAATCAGAAATCTTGTTTTAATCATGAAAAAAACTTTGAACCGATTATCGATTATCAAAATGGTTGTCGATTAATCAATTAATTGTTTCAGCTCTAGATACAATACATAAATCCTATATATCACATGCTTCACTATGCACAGACTGTAAAAATGTAAATAAAAAATCGCTATCTGAATCTGTATCGATGACTGTGTGGGACTAATATCGGTATCGGTAGATACTCAAGTTTGTGATATCAGTATCTGTATCGGACACAAAAGTGGTATCGTCCCATCCCTAGTTAAAACCATATGGACTAGAGTTAAGTTTTAAGGCAAATGTTTCTTTTTGTCTGTGTGACCAAAAGGCCACAGTGGAGCTTTATCTCCATGGCGACAAAAGGGCGAGAATGACCAACTCTATATTTGTTAACAAATGAAAGAAAAAGGTGTTGGGGCTCATATGTCAGATAAGCAGACCGGTCATCTGTGGGTCAGTACGTATAGATGCACTGTCACCCTCAGATTCAGGGTGAAGGAGCCAGAACGTGACTTGGAGCCCATCAATTACACTCTGATATCATTGACATCGTGTTCAAAGGTAAATGATAAAAGATGACAAATGGCTTGAGGTCGATGAACATTCGTAAGTAGGTTTGAAGGTTGGACTTCACCTCTCACTGTTGTCCCTCAGGTTAGGCAAACATTTGGAGCCTTTGAAAATGTTTCAAAAGAGTTGAGAATAATAGGGGAAAATCATAAGTGGGCTTTTGGACATTAATCATTGATTAGTTGTTTTCTATACTATCTTAGCACTGGGGTTACAAGTAAACTGGTCTGGCACACTGAAGCTGTGGGGCTAACAAAACCACACGTTTGTGCAGGTAGATAGCTCGGAGAGTTAGCGTTTATATAACATTTTTCTTTTTCTGGATAAGTCTGCGCGGTTTGGACAGAAGAAGCAAGGAAATATGAATCCGATAGTGGAAGCATTTGCCTTCTTCCTGGGCTTTCTGGCCTGGATAATGGTTGGGATTGCCCTTCCTAATCGATACTGGAGGGTTTCTTCAGTGGACGGTAATGTTATCACAACGTCCACCATCTATGAAAACCTTTGGATGTCCTGTGCAACGGACTCTACGGGAGTTCACAACTGCCGGGATTTTCCATCTCTGCTGGCACTTGATGGTATGTGGTCAACGTGTGAAGAATCGATGAGAGATTTTCAGACCTCACAAAGGTCAAGGAAAAACTCTCTCATTTTAACTCTAAAACCTTTAAAGCCTTTAAAGCAGTGGCATCGTCATGGGATTTGTTTTGTTTTTATGCCGTACAAATAGGCACTTCTTACGAGCCTCGTGTATTTCGGAGGAGCACACCGATCAAGTGATGTTCTATCGTCTTTTCCACATCGACTCAGTTTAAACCTTACCCTGGATTTGCCCTCAGGAGCCTTTACTGTACTTGTTATGATCTGTATGGTAATATACCATAGGACATGACCAGATAAAAGAGGGTAATTAGGCACAGCCTCAGTGAAAGCCGACAAATACAGACTCGTAAAATAATAAATGTCTAATTTGTATTTGAAGAACTGATGTTGATAAAACTACCGTCTTGTTCAAGTGTCAGGATTAAGGTTTAAGATTTTCTCTAATGGCTTTGTTGTGCATGAAACACTTTATTGTCACTGTACACAATCCACAATCTCTTTAGTTAGCACTCTTAGGACTGCTTTGTCCTCATCTCCAAACAGGAAGAAAGTTTTTAAAGTTCCAACATACATCATTTTTTTGCTGAAGCTGAAGCTGAGTTCAAACGTTAGTCAGGATTCAAACTGCTTCTTCTCCGCTTTAGGCAATCGACACTCCATTTCACTGAAACTGACTTACATTGCCGCCTTCGTCAGGTGTTGTTTTCTAAGTGTTATACGTGTGTACGTGACTTGAATCTTGGTACATTGTCGTGTTTGTTTTCTATGTTTGCTCACAGGCTTCATTCAGGCTGCCCGAGCTCTGATGATCTCAGCCATTGTGTTCGGGACGTTTGGGCTCTTGGCAACACTCGTAGGGATGCAGTGCTCGAAAATAGGAGGAGAGAACTACGTCCTGAAGGGGAGAATCGCTGCAATCGGAGGAGTGTTCTTCTTACTGCAAGGTACAGACTGTACAGATGGAAATGTGGCCAAAACTAAGTTTAAGTTTGAAAACTTGTCCCGTTGCCAAAGCCGAGCTGAGCAGTTCAAAAGTATTATGTCACGTCGAGTTAAACCACACCTTTGCAGAGAACACCTGGGGAGGTAAACATGTTGGATATTCAAACTGTTTGCAGTTGACAAGCTATCAGAAAATGGACCACGGGTTCAAAAAGGTTATCCTTACTCTAACAAACCTGCTGATAGACAACAGTGCACCTTCTCCAAAGGTCTGTGGATTGAAAGAAAAGGTCACACTATGTAAAATAAAGACATCTCTGTCTCAGCAACATAAAAATCTGCTGCTCATCAAGATCTTTGTAGACGACAGGGTTTAATGGTCTTTTTTTCTATTCCTTTGTTTTGTTTTCAAAGGTTTTCAATGATTTGATAGCATTTTTTTTGTTTTCCATATGCACTAATTGGGTTTGTACACCATTATGTCATTGTATTCTAAACAATTTAGGGCTGCGAGAATTATTAAATTAATACTCAATTACTAAATTAACTATTTTGATAATTGATTATTCTGTTTTGATTTTTCATAAATATGAACATTTTCTGGATTCTTTGCTCCTTCTGACAAAGAAATCATTAAAACTCAAGAATTTTGGTTTGTGGACAAAATAAGACGTATGAGAACATCATCGTTTCGAGATTTGGCAAACACCGATCAACATTTTTCCACATTTTCTGACATTTTATGGACCAAAAAAAATAAATCGTTAGATGCAGCCCTAATACAATCAGAGCTGAAGCTTTCTATTCTATCTTTTCTCTCTGGATCCACAATATATTACACCCTAACACAATACATCTATAATAATTATTAACATTATCTTGACTTTATTGTAATTTAATCTGAGGCAGTTTACATTTCATTGCTGTATGTTTCTTTTATTTGTTAGTCTAAACAAACAGGCTGATTCATGCAGTCATTATAGGAGGGGCCTAAAATTAACCCTGTCTTCATTCATCACAGTCAACTCTTTAAGGCCAATTGTTTTGGCCTTATCAATAGCCCTACATGCTTCAGTTTACTTAAAGAATATTAGCTTTTGAACTGACACTTTCTTTTGTGTTTTGTAGGGCTTTGCACCATGATTGCTGTGTCCTGGTATGCAGCCAATATCACGCAACAGTTCTTTGACCAGTTTTATCCAGGGACGAAGTGAGTCAACACAATCTGCTCCAATGTCGTATTGATTTTAAATGACGTAGAACAAACAGATGCTTTTGGTATTAGTTTGTTTGTTTGTTTGCTTTTAAAAAGGAGAATCTAAATGTCAACACTGTGTGAATGTCACAGGTATGAGATTGGAGAGGGCCTGTACATCGGCTGGTCCTCAGCCACACTCGCCATTTGCGGAGGTTCGTGTCTGCTGTGCGCTTGTAAAATGGAATCATCCGAGGAAAAAATGTGAGTACCGGTGTTAATCCACTCTTGAGTATCGGTGTATATTCTAAACAAAAGCATGTTGTTTTTATGTTGTAGACAATATCCATACCAACCAGGCCCCAGAGGACACATGCTGTCAACTGTGGCGACATCTCACACTGCGCCAAGCAACTATGGAAGGAATGCTTATGTCTAGAGCTGCAATTAACACTTATTTTCATGATCACTTAATCCGTCATTCATTTTTCTTGATTTAGTTTTGTCCACAAACTGAACATTTTCAGTTTTGATGGAAACATATACATTTAAAAACCTTGTTTTAATTTAAAAATAAATAAATAAAATCAATTGTCAAAATAGCGAGAGATTAATTAAGTAAATAGGCATTACACCAGGCGGCTATTAAAAGCATCAACTCTTCTGACTGGATGAAGATTTTATAATTTAACACACTGCAATAATCTTGACTGGATATTGGGACTGATTGGATTCCTCAGCTCTAAATATCCTTTCTACTTTATGTGTTATTTGTTTTTATGTTATATATAGTGTGGAAATGGCTTCATTATTCCATACACATGTACAGTGGGCTCTCCTTTCATACTCATCTATGTGTATTATTAACTGTGTTCAAGTTTCAAGAGTGTTGTAACTGTTTGTTTAAATGTACCCTGCAAGAAATTTCTGCCCAAGAAAAATACTTATACTTAATAGTAACCCCAGAATGACTTGGGATATAAAGACATTATTGACCTGATCAACAAGGAAACAACTTTCTTTAGTGGAGATTTTTTTAAATGTATATTCACAATAAGGCGTAAATCTTCTGTGACTTCTGTGTCGTTGTCATACAATGAGTTTGCGTCTTAGGTTTCACCAGTTTGATTTTGTTTTCCTCTGAACCCGAATGAAACAATACCAGGGTTGAAACAAATGTAAGTTCTGTACATTATTATCTTTTTTATACGCTTGTAATTCAAATGTAATGTCACAGGGGTTTTCATATGGGTGACTTTGTGAGTCATTTTCACAAACGGTTTGCACTACAGATTAGAAAGGGATGACTAGAGATGTTTCAATAAAGGAGTTTTGGGTTACAAAGGTTGTTGCATGTCATCCTTTCCTTTAACTTAATTTACCATCAGGGAATTTAACGTGAAGTTTAAGACCATTTACATTTCCCAGTATGCAGTAACATTGATATTAATTAATTTAACTAATTTTTAATTAACATTTAAGTAAATCCAGCTTTCCCTTGTCTACACTACCGTATATTGCTCATCACAGACTAATCACAGTCTAGATCATGCTGAATCAAAATGTGTATCATAAAAAAAAGTGTGCCACCTGCTGGAAAGAAATCATAACACATCTGGGATTTAACTGCACTTGAGAAGCCTGTCAAAGTCCATTTCCATTTAAACATCAAGAGGCAAAATATGCTGGCAAATAATGTCACATCTTGTGTGTATTTCTACTCAAATTTAAAAAAAACACTAAGTAAGTATGATTTTTAACTACAACAAATCACTAGTGAATCTATTTGTGACATTTCCTACATAGGAAGGACCAAAAACAACCATACAATAAAACCCAGCTGGATCCAAGTGGAATTTTTGATTTAGAACAAAGATTTGTGTGATAATAAATAGTCCAATTAGAAAGCAATCTAAAGCTTTTTTATTTGAAATATATAGGTCTATACAGTATATCATGATATATTCATGGATGAAACTGGACACAACATTGATCACCCAGTGGAGCTAAATTACGAACAGACCATGTTTTACAAATAACCAATAATTCACAGAGAACAGAGAACGCTGTTCTTTGCAAATATAAAACACCATTCACAAACTAAAGCATTCATTTCTTTCATATATAGATAATAATAGTTTCAAGCACTTGCAGGAAATGTTTTTTGAAATGTTGTTTGTCTCTCATGTAAGTTTTATCTTTGAAAAACAAAAATGCATTTGTTTATGAATGATAGTTTATATTTACAAAGTCCACAAGGTCACTTTGTGAATCGCTGGACATTTTGTTAAACATTATATTCTTGGTTTTGGCAATGATTCAGCTCCATGACCCCAGTGACCGGCAGTATGCCACTGAAACCCATTCAAGAAAAAACACTAATCTTTAGGTGCATCATTTGCTAAGTTATCAAGGCTTTGTCCGTCAAATCGTATTAAGTGCCAGCCTTCAGCGGCAGTGAGGTCCTGAGCTCCTTTAGCAGCATAGAAATCTCGAGAAGGAGTATTCCAGTTCAACACAGACAACTGCAAGCGTGCACACTGCATCTTTTTCGCCACCTGAGCAAACAAAACAGGCCTTGAGTTAATCATGCACCACTACCTCTCCATCACACTGGGCAGATGGTCTTTGCACAACAATCCAATGAAAATAAATTGTAAATGTACATTTGCATCCCTTTTACGCACTGCAGCAACGCAATAACTGGCTACCTGTTTTGACAGAAGACATCACGTCACCCTAATCCCGGCTTCTCTCCACCTGTGCAATTTAGAATTGATTTGCTGATCACAATTAAAGCTTGTGAACTCCGTAGCAGAAATGTTGAGTCATATGAGCCATCTTTGCGACCATGGAAAGGAAAACCAGCTTTGCTTCCTTTTGACTTGTCTGACTGTTTTTCTTGTTTATTTTGACAAGTGGTGATTTGATTTTTCGTCATTCTGTTGTCTTGTCCCCAAGTATCCTGTTATTGTTTTTTGATTTGTAGGGGTGGGTCAAAATACCGATTTAGTGATATATCATCGTCCTACCTTGTGCAATACGATAATCCATACTTGGGCAGAAGTTACCTGGCCGAAGAAGAAGGAAGATCAGAGATCCCCCATCCACGTTCTTTATGACTATGCACTTTCTTATCTATGTTGTGAATAAATAGGGAAATCCTGAACTTTTAACTTTTCACATGTGTTTTGTTTTCTTCAATTAGACAGATATCGTGATGTATCTCTATACGATTATCTTGTAATAAATTGATTATCACAAAATCATTGTATCGTGAGATACGCAGTGATTCCCACCCCTATTGCTTTGTGTGTAAATGTGCTTATGTTAACCTGACCATTTAAAAGTGCTGCTTAAATAAAATTATAATATATTATTCCTAATTAGGCTTCCAAAAAGCAACCAAAATTATGAATACTTGAGAAATGCTATACATATTAAAAATAATATGTATAGCAGAATTCTAGCAACAAGTTGAACAGGAATGATTAATGTACAGGCTTTTGTTGATTTGTTTCACAGAGGTTAATATGTTATTGCATTTACTGCCTCATAAGAACAGTGCGTCCTGCATTAAACTGAATTCTTGCTCGACTCCTCACTTACTGACACATTTCTGAACATGTACCTAATAAAACATCCTTACCTCAGCAACTTTGCTCAGTATACTTATGCCTATGCCACGTCCTGTAGAGAATACGGAAAAATCACATGTTTGGGACACATAAGGAAAAGATTACAAAAGAAAACAAAATGTATAGATATTGTTGAAGTTTTCTTGAGAAGACTTTTTACCTCGGAATTCTGGCATCACATACAGATCCTCCAAATGTAATGCCCGCCCCCTCCAGGTACTGTAAGTGTAAAAGTAAAGTCCATATCCGACAACTGTGAATCCTACATGGAGAGAAGACAAACATTGCGATTGTGATATGAGAAGAAATAGTAATTTATACATAATTATCCTCAGTTTCAATTCAACAATAATAATAATTTTTCAGTAATTTGACACACATTTTGGTCTGGAAAACCTTTTAAACTAATATTACTTTCTATCAATCAAAAAATACTTCAGTAGCTAAGCAACAATTATGATTTAATTCCCACAAACAACAACTGTTCACAATGATTTGGTGGGCAAAGACATTCCATTTTAAGTGTAAGACTGCTGCTATATTTTTATGACTTCAACAAAAAGGCTTTGACATTCACATTTTACCTTCTTTGGATTTATGCTCCTCAGGTACTTCTGCCACGAGGCACCCAAACAGTGGATTCTCACAGAAACCACTGCTCTCCAGTTCTGAAATAAAACAGACGTAAATGATACCTACATCTTTCCATTAGACGCTACATTAGTATTCACCAGCACCCAACATTATGAATACTTGAGATACTTAAAAATAATATGTATAGCAGTATTCTAGCAACAAGTTGAACAGGAATGATTAATGTACAGGCTTTTGTTGATTTGTTTCACAGAGGTTGATATGTTATTGCATTTACTGCCTCATAAGAACAGTGCGTCCTGCATCAAACTGAATTCTTGCTCGACTCCTCACTTACTGACACATTTCTGAACATGTAAAAATAAAAAAACATTATTTGCAGAGGACATATTGACTGGTTTTAATGTCCCACAGCCCAAATATGTGCATATACACATGTTAATAGAACATTAATATTACAAACTACAATATTAGGACACATAAATCTCAGAGTGTCTGCTGTTTGTTAATGGTCTGCACTGGAACAATGTGCTTTAGTGTCAGTGATACAGCAGTTTAGTGTAACAGTACCTTCATGCGATATTTTCACTTGGTCTGGCATTTTTTCAAAAACTGCTAACTCCTGAGGGGGGGAACGAAAATATATACATATAAATTATAGCAAAGGAAATAAAAAAATGTTTAAAAAGTTCAAATATTTCACTGTGAAGCAGAGAACATTGAGGAACACGTTAATTAACTTAGTTAATTACTTTTGAAACTCCATGAACACAATGAAAACGTGCACATAAACATAAAATTGTCCACTTTCACAATAACAGTTTGAACATACACATTAAAGACACGTATGTACTCACCGTTATCATTCGGAATATTTCTTTACAGTCTTCTTTAGTTGCAGCCCGTATTTTAAACGCCATGTTCAACGTAGAAACGGGGGAAATATCAAAACTACTGTCAACACTTGTCACACAACGTCCGTAGTTCTCACGCGAACTGGTCTTCTTGTCATCCAGCTGTATTGCACATTACCGCCCTCTTACGGTACGGAGTGTAAATTACACAATTGACCATGGAATTTCACACATCACAGAAACAAAAACACATTCACAAACATATGCAACTCTTAAATTAAGGATAACTCACTGTATGTGCCCTGTTGTAGTCCACATTCCAAGTAAGACTCAACGGTTATTATTGATAATTAGAAATAAATTATGTTTCAGTATTGATAAAGCTAACAACAACTTATATTGTTACATAGTCCATACATAGTATAAAAATAATAATACTCAACATGGACACACTCACACGTTCACAAATCTGTAAAGCTCTTAGATTAAGAGTAACATACAGTTTCAATATCTAATTTAATCTAATTTAATGGCTACACACATCTCCCATTTACGTATATGTACACAAATCTTGTCTTCATTGTGAGGAAAGTTCATGACCCTTGGTCATGAACTTTTTGCTCATATTATTTATCATAAACATACAGTAGATTCATTGGTAATTGTAATCCAGGGATTAGAAGATGTTGCTATTGTAGACTGAGCTACACCAAGGTCTGCGCTCAGAGAAAGCTATTGTGTGTGTTGTTCATTCCTTGCCAGTAAACATAGATAATGATGAACACGGAGAGAATTATTCAAGAGATAATTTGTGTCTTCCTACCTCAATAAAAAAACTACCCATCAGTACTAGTCATGAGGTGTTAAAAACATATCATATGCAAAAGATGAGTAAAGGCAAGCTTTCCAAAGGTTATTATGTAATCCTTGATTAATAATGTCAAGATAACCCTTTAATTAGATAACTAATTAAAGCTGCAGTGCATTTTTTCATTACAAAAAATGTTTCATTCGCACCATTGCCAAAGGAGTTCACACACGACTCGGTTTCTCATGCTGCCTGGTGACATTACCACACTGCACACAGGAAGAGATGACAAACGGAGGCAACGGTAATACAATAACACCATCAACAAAGCTACACACTGCAGCTTTAAATATTAATGGGGATAATAAAAAGTGAAAGTCTTCAATACTAAGAGTAGAATGGGAGGCAGAGCCTTTAGTTACCAGGCTCCTCGCATTGATGATAGTTCGGGAGGCGGACACTCTCTCTGTATTTAAAGTTAAACTTTTTATATGTCATTAACCTTGTCTCTTTCTCTCCCTAGTTTGTGTCCTTCCGTCCTTCCCTCTCTCTCTCTCTGTATTCTCATCATGCAGGTTGCAGGATCAAGATCCAGTTTCCGAGGCTACGCTCATCGTCACCATTATTACTATTTTGTAATTAAAAAGTCGATATCAGTAACTGTATAAACTTGTAACCTGATACAGTTGTTGTGTATCTGCTGCTGGTCTCCCTCTCTCTCTTCTGTCTCTCCCTCATCTCCCTCTTGTCCTTTCTCTCCCCCCATTTTCTGTCCCCCAGCTCTCCACTGTCCCCCATTTTTCCTTTCACCCCAACCGGTCGAGGCAGATGACCGCACATCTCTGAGCCTGGTTCTGTCAGAGATTTCTTCTTCTGTTAAGAGGGAGTTTTTTCTCTCCACTGATGTCTAGTGCTTGCTCATTATGTGAACTGTTCTCTGCTCTCCTTGATGTTGTCTATGTACAGTGCCTTGAGATAATGTATGTTATGATTTGGCGCTATACAAATAAAATTTGAATTCAATTTAATTTAATCATAGTACAATTAGTCAATATTATTTCAATACCAATGAGCCAAAAAAAAGGAAATGAGCTTGTCCTGAGGGTGGCACCAGAGGTACAGTAATATTCCTGCTACATTAAAATCAGGTTCTATTATATTTCTTTATTATTTTGATCATATTTAAAAAAATGATTTTGGTAGAAATCATTTCAGACACGTTTGTTTAGAAAACACTGAAACAATAACAGCTGCATTTAAATGTTATTAAAAAGTACAAAAGTTATATTCTATACTTTGAAAATTATTTATTAAAAATTATGATAGGAAGCTTAAAAAAATCCATCAGATAAAGGGATTAATACAAAATCTGATTTATTTTAGAGTAAAAAAAGAACATGAAATCAATTAGAATATAAGCTGAAACATTACAGATCTCACAGACAGACTTCAGTTCTCATTGGGCACGAACATATTTACAAAAATCTGGTCACATTTGTTCTTCATCAGTCAAAAGTTCAGAAACTCTTGCGTCATACCACTCCAGAGTTTAACCCTTTAAAAAGTTCAGCCCAAACAATGATCATTGAATGTTCAGCTGCACCAACATGATAAAAAAAATCTCCACTACATACACCAGTCTCAGTGTGGCGACTGTGTGCTTGCTCCAGGAGACTCGGACCGTTCCATCTTCATACCTGTATCGAGCTGGGTGGAGGAAATTGAGGTTGGGAGCACGGAGCTCTTAGGCTCCAAAGAGGATGAGGCAGATGAGGGCAGTGATACTACTATGTATTTCTGCAGAGGTCGTGACGCGGTCAGTCCAGGGCCACTGCCAGACTGGGTTAGGGTTAGTCCAGGGCCACTGCCAGACTCCAGTTTTACCAAAGGCTGTAAGTTGGAAGAGGCGCTGGGAACCGTGCTAGTTACTGATGATGCCGACTGGGAAGAGCTGAGGGTGATCACCTGGAGGGATGACACAGACAGAGATGTAAATCCACACTCAAATGTAGGTTGCAGCAACAAGTGAGATATATGAATGGACAATAATGTTGATAATAGAGTTGCAGCTAATGATTATTTTCATCATTGATGAATCTGTCGATTATTTTCACGATTAATTGAGTAATCATTTGGTCCATAAAATATCAGAAAAACGTAAAACAAAATGTTGATCAGTGTTTGTCATACCGGGAAATAATGATGTTCTCAAATGATTCACTTTTAATAATTTTCTTTGTTATATGGAGCAAAGACATTAAAAATACATTCAAATTTAAGAAGCGGAAAAATGACAAATCTTTTTGCGAAAAAAACTTCCAACCGATTAACTCACAATTCACGATTAATAAGTAAACGATAAATAATCGATGAATCGTCTCGCCTCGACACGGCACGGTTTAGGTGAAATTTCACATATGCTTTAGTTAAAACTGAATATGAAGCAGATTACATATAAAATACTGATTTATAAAACTTGAGTCATGAATAATGATTTAGGAAAATGTGGATCCCAAGGCTGGATGATAGGAGAAACACATACATGGAGCAACATTTCAATTTAAGTAAAACGAGCACCTGTTGAGTTGAGGCGGCTCCTGCACTGGTTGCCATGACGATGTACTTGGTTGCCGGAGGAGATGGTTGTGATGGGGTCCCTGGTCGAGGGGACATCAGAGTGAGGGAGCTTGGAACCTTTATGATGCTGGGAGTGCGAGGCCCCGACGACCCACTGAGCCCACTTTGTGAGACGGAGAGAGTGGGACGAGGCTGCAAGGGAAAAACACATGTATCAATTATTGAACCTGCCGGTTTAACTTTGAATGTCACATGAATGGCTTCATGTTTACTTTGAAGTGTGATGCGTAAAAAATACACAATGTTTTTTCAAAAGCTTAAATTCCATATTTATGATTTAAAGGTCCCGTCTGCATCATTTGAAGCAATTTTGAAGCAACAGCTTACTTCCGAAAATGAAGAACATCATCCTTTTTGGTATGCGAAGGCCACCATAGTTTACATGTCACAAATTGTACACACTGCACCTTTACATGTAAGGGTAATATAAAGCTGCAAGCTGTTTTACTTTTCCTCTTTCAGCCAAACTAATGTGTTCTCATTCTTTTCACATGACTTTAATTATTCAGTAATTTAATTATTCACTTTAATCATTTAATGTTTTTCTCTGATCCTGTAGTAAATGTACCTGAGTGATTGTTAATGTGGTTCTGTTGACTTGTTGGGCTTGCAGTGCTGCTTGGGTCCTTGCTTTCATTACATGGGAACAAAGCATAGGTCCAAGGTAACCGTAGTCCGTCCGATACTGCTCCACATTGTCAGGCTGGGGTCGAATCTTGGCAATGACACTTGCACAGTGTTTCTTTGAAAAGAAAAAAATATTTTGTATTCATGATAAAAAGGTACGTTGTTTTGTGAAATGTGAAAGTTTAAACTGCATCATAATTATAGAGCTTCATTTATTACCAGTAAGAGGCTTTGAACATGATCGGCTCCGATCTTATCAATGTTGGAGACGACTGGTCCGTCCATCACTGCTTTAATGCGAGCACCCTCTATAGTAAGCCGAGGAAGGATCAAAGTCTTAATCACCTATATGGAGGGGAAAAAAACAGGGAGTTATTGCTCACATATAAAAGAAATTAAAAGGATCAAAGCCTGGAGGGGGAGCGAGGGAATCACACTCACATCAGGTCCCAGTTCTGCAAGTCCCGCGATGCAGCCATAACGTGTCGTCCACTGGGTTTTCTCATCCAACCAACTCTGAGGAAACAGGTCAGTCTGCTTAAGTATGTGAGGTATTTTCAAAATAGTATATAGAGTAGAGTATCTTCCTATTCAATTTAAGAAACGTCGGTCTGTCTGTTAATGAAATAACTGTAACAGTTCATGTGACGGGCTTCATACTTGGCACGTGACTTACTATCCTTAGTATGTTACGTGGCAAGTGTGTTTACCGTGCCAGTGTTAGGACGAGAAAAGCAAGACATGTCGGAAGAAATGTGGCAGATACAGTACATGGCTATATTAGCCACTTCCACCCTGTCTCACATGGGAGACAGATGCCGTCCTTACCTTCCTTTGATCTGTATGCAGTCTACCGTGGCAACCATGGTAGTAAAATTATACGTTTGAATGTTCTTTGTTAAAAGAACACACAAGTGTGTGCAGTGTCAATTTTCTTTGGATACAAAATACAAAAGAGGTATCTGTCAAATTGGTCGCTTTACATGCTTCAAACTTGGCAGGTGACTTACTGAGAGTACAAATTTGTGCAGTGCCACCTTTGACAATGTTTTGATAACCGGTGCCATTTTACTAGTTATATTAAAGCATCTTTGGGACCAGGAAAGTTTTAAAAAGCTCAATATCACATCATCCACATTCCAAATAACTACGGACACAACTCAAATACCCACCTTAGTCAAAGTCTTGGTAATACGGGACTGGATGTTGTTGGTCGTAGTACTGAATGTTTTACAACTTTGGGCCATGAGGCGAGCAGCGAAGTCTCGTAAAGCCCAGTGGTTGTCAACATCCGGTCGCAAACAGAGCTGCTTACTCACAATGCATGTCACCACAGCTGGGATAAGCTCATGCAGCTACAAATACACAAGAAAAAAAAACATAAGAAAATAAAGGTACTTGAGATTACACCCTTCAGACACAACAAAACATTGTGTTTATTTTCTTCACTCACATATTTCTCCAAATAAAGGGTGGGATTGTCCATTAGAGCTTTGACCATCCTCATTAGATAAATCAGCAGTGCCAAGTTGTTCTGTACCACATTCACGCGAACCTTCAGGTAGAACACAGAGTCAGTACATGGACCAGATATTTTATGTGGGTGTTTAAAAGCATTACAACTCAGATCCTCACCCCTTCAGAAATAAATGTGCTGAATCTTGGAAGCATCTGATACAGTCCAGGATCTGTCGCAATACTCTGCAGAGCTTCCTGAGTGAAACAAGAGAGAAAATGCATCAATAATAAAAAAAAAAGGTTTGACATATTTGTTTTTTCATAGAAAATGTTCCCTTAAACTGTGAAGAGTCAGCACTACTTAACTATCTAATCAAGAGACACAAAACATGAATAAAATAAAACACATAAAGATAGACAGACTGAACTCACAGCTCTCTTAGCTTCACATGAGCCGACACATGCTTCTGTGATCTCCTTGTAGTAAAGCTGCTGTTCCACAGACAGTTCATGAGTGCTGCGTGGCTTCAACCTTATTAGACCCTTCTCCTTTCCTGAAACACAAAGGAGAAACACATTGTGTAAAGCATTAGTAAGGAAGGTGGAAGCAAAGCAGGAACATGAGAAGAAAACAAAAAAAGAATTTTAAAATGAGACACATTACCAACCTTTGCCATCTGCGGCTGTCGCCCCCTGACTCTTGCCCTGAATTGTAGCTTCCTCCTCTTGGCCAGGTTTGACAACTTTAAGAGGCTCTGTAGATTCAACCTTTTGCTGCTCTTTTGTTGCTGAAAGGTGGAAAATTAAACTTAATGCTAAGATTGTCCCATAAATATTTTGTTGGGTTTTTTTCAGAAAATGTATGCGGGGCTTACCTGGTGGTGGATTTTCTGGAATAGAAGGCTCCACCCCCTCAATGCTTAACCAGTGGGCTATGGATTAACAGACAAGTGTGACGTGTAAGCATGCAGTCCAATGGAGACATTATATTATCTTAGCAAATAACAACATATCTGAATACCTTTTAGAGACACATCTAGTGGAACTCTGGGAAGTGGTGTGTTTATAATGTCACTAAGGTCGACTTCCCTTTCCTCATAAAAGTGAAGCTCTCTTCCACCCCCGCTTGCAAAGCGAAAAGGAATAAACTCTTGTGACTGGAACCCAAACAGTGGCTGTAATAACAGGAAATTAGTTCAAGTGCGGGAATTAGAAAGATACCAGAGCAAAATACTTCCTTTCAAATGTCATTAAATAAATAAGGGGTTAAAAGCAAGTTCATGACACAAACCCTCTTACCTCAACATTTTTTAGCTTGAGAGCATTATCTATGTCACTGGTGGTTAGTTTACGTCTCTTCCCATGATGCATAAATTTGAGAGCATCCTATGAAAAAGATGAGAAGACCACAACAATTCAAGATCCAATGAAACATTCAGTAATGAGGTTACTAAGCAATGTATAGAGCAATTAACAAAATGTTTGCCTAGAATAATGTATGATTTACCTGTGCAATTTCTTTTATTCTGTAGCTGACCTCTTCACTCAATGCTACACAGCTCTCCTCCTGCAACTGACCCACTCCAACAGACTCTGCCATGGCCTTCATGGACTCTGTGGGCAGGCCGACCGAACATTGCTTCTGCCGCCGCTCCTCTGCCATGGCTAAAATAAAAGTCCACACAGGTCTGTGAATATCACTTCTCTTGCTGAATTCTTGCACTGCAGCCCTAGTTTTTTTAGGAAACATTTTAAGTTAAACTAAATTTGAACCGTTACTGTAAATGGTGTTAAATTCAATGAATCCAAACAAAGTTGCAATCTCACCAAATTGACATATTTTGATAGACCTAATATCTTTATGTGTAGAGCTGCAAATGATGTGTTGCTCTTTGTTGTCACACCTTTACAAGGAAACCTTCCAGAGACAAAAAAGACAACTATTAAATATATAATCAACCAAAGCAATTTGGTGGTTCACCTTCTATTTTTAAATTCTACTTTTATAGATATATTTTAACTGAAAGTAAAATGTAATATTATCGATCATTATTATATTGTTCCATGCTTTATCATACGAGACAGAGCATGACTCATGAATGTAGCTAAAACCTTTAAGTATTCAACAATATGACACATAAAAACATGTATCTAGAGCAAGCATTTGATATGAAAACTAATTCATGCATGAATGGGCATAACTGAGAGAAGTAAAAAAAAAAAACAACAACCCAACAATAATCATCTTCATGCAGCGGTAAAAACACGCCAGGGAAACACAGTTAAAAGGCAGCTATAATTATTATATTATTACTCCATTTAAATCAATAATATCTATGCACTCTCGTCCACAATCGTTCAATTCAACAATCATAATAATAATGCCCAATGTGGCAATGTGAAAGCTTAACACGATTATTTTAGCAATGGGTGGAGGCTGTGAATGTATCTATAAATGTATCAGTGAAAACACTTAGGAGCTTGCTTTAAAGTTTAACATCTGCACATCGAATGAATCAATTTATGCTACACTAATTATAGACATATTCAGTGTTGTAAAACGTGAACATTTGAGAGAAGTAAGGATTTCTCTGCACACTTCGTGTGTGTAAACAAACAAGTTGAACAGTAAGCGGGTTAACCGTTCTGACAGAACTGAAGACACAGAGTCAACATTAAAGGCATTAAGCATTAAAACGCACCAAGTTCGTTGCAGAAAGTATTTTAAAAGTAGATTTCAAACCTAACGACACCCGCAAAACTCTTCAATATTAACTTAGAATGATATGCACTTGCAGTGTGTTAGCTAGCATGCTAGTGACTTAGCTGCCGTTGACATTTTTACCTGTGCGAAGTTGTCCTCTCCTTTTTGAGTTCAAGCGGGAACTTACACGAATAAAAACACTCAGTGATAAGATTTGCAAAAATAATTATTTCGTACGGCTGATGGTTCTCTACGTATATCCATTTCTTGGGCGATGTAAGTAACTAATTCATGCACAGCAGCTGGGACCGTACGTGAAAGAACCGCTTGTATTGCTTCGCCATTTTGAATCGCGTTCCGGTTGAAATATCGCGAGATGACAATTCAGTTCTCTCCGTCGCTCGAGGAACCATCTTCGAGTACAACAGGTTTCGATTTTTCTGGGAATTATTTTACAATCATAACTTCACGCTAAACGCAAAGCTATGGAAATCAAATATTTACTCAACAAAAGAAAATCTATATTTCATAGGACGTGGATGGATAAGAATATGTGTAGTGTAATTGACTTATTAGATACAAAGGGGGGATGTATTTTGTCTGCTTTTGAGTGTGACCTCAAAGACTTTGAATCTGTTACTGGTGCCATACCAAACACATTCCTTATGTTGCCAAAAAATAAAAAAACATCTACTCTCAATCCCCACCTCATCTACCCACACTTTCTATAAATGGAATTCATTTCCACTCTAACAAATGATTTATACCCTACTCAATCTTATAGGAATAACATTATGAACCATTTGAACTACCACATTCCATAAATAACCAGTTCCACCCAAAACAAAAGAAATCCACTTCAAAATAGTGAATAATATATACCCTTCCAGCTAATTTTAAAATTTGGCTTTGATGTAAATCAAGGTATTTTTCTGGAAACACTGTATAGAATAGTTAAATATAAAATACATGGTTGCTACAACTATATATGACAATGCTATTACTCTGGGTGTAATGACAGAGAACATGAAATTGGACCAAATGATTAATGTTTTGCTTATTATAGCCAAAATCTTTCATCCACAAGGCACAATTTATAAAGACCCCACCCTTATTTATGACATCCAACTCTGTATAAAGTGCCTAAAATTAACTCAAAATGCGCCAAGAGATTACCTTAAGTCTTTTTGTTGTCCTTTCCCGTTTTTTTTACTTATATTTTCTAGGTTTTGTACATATTTTGTACCTACACTTGAGGACGAAACGCCCCATTGCAAATGTCATTGTATTATAAGTATTTCCCAAGTGAAGACTTTTATGGTTTAGGTTTTTACGTTGGAAATGTATGATGTATGAAACTGAAGGAAACACTTCACAACACCTTCAAACTTGGTGAGGTCACTGTGGACAGTTGAGGATCTAAAATGTCGCGCTGATTGAAACGTAAAAGTTTGCGATGATTCAGATTTTTCACAACAGACAATCTTATAACTTTGCAATGGAAGGTCCGATCCCAACCAAACTAGCTATGATTGATGATGGGTCGTTGCTGAAGACAACTATGTAGCTGAAAACGGTACATTTTGAAAACAGCGCCTCCTGGTGGAAGCAGAAAACACTAAAAAAATAAATTTTAAACAGGAAGTACCCTCTAACATTGCGCAGGGACGCTGCTGAAAATAACTAGTACCTCAAGCAGCGATTGAACGGGGGATGACTAATTTCTTTGTGCCATATAACACAAATCATTAAAACCAATTAATTTTGTGGACAAAAGACATTTGAGAACATCATTTCCAGGTTTGAGAAACATTGATCAACATTTTTCAACATTTTCTGGTCCAAGGAATCGGATGAAATAATTGACTGTTGAATTGATTTGAGAGAAAAAAAAAAAAAAATCAGCCCCCTTCTCCACAAAAGCATCATCACACAACCAAAATGTCAGTCATCTCTTCTTCCCGTCAAATTCATGATGCACTGGATGCTGAGACTGGAAGAATTGTCTCCTCGCCCCTCTCTCCATCTTGGGTCACCAGTGTTTGCAGCTTGCAACAAGCCACTGACTTCTTTTGACCGTGTGGTTGTTCCAAGTGTGAACATTTCGTACATCTGTGCCTCACACTTTGGTGTTTTATTTAACTGTTGAATATTTTCCTACACTAATGTGTGGAGTGTTATCTGGCTGTGATTCATCACATCACGTACCTGAGAAATATTAGCATTGCATGTGTGGCTGCTCATATTGCTGCTGGTGTTAATGGTACTGCAACACTGTTCAAATAACTATACAAAGTGCTTTCCATAGTAGAAAAAGACAACCTTTAAGCGTAAAATGGAAATGACAGAATTAAAACATAAAATGAAAAGCCAGATGAAGTAAAATAGTAAAAATACATCTGTAGTTAAAAGACGGCATTTTAAAGCAAAGCAGTCTAATGTTCAGTGGCATATTTTTATGCATTAGCCATATTAAGTGTTAGTATCTAGACGTAAGGAAGTTTTGAGATGGGGGCAAGCATCACTATCCACTATAGCATTCCCTGCTTTAGAGTCCAATTTATTATATTGCCTTTAAAACCTTGTACAAATCCATATAGGGTTTGAGTTTTCTGGTTAAAATCAACACTTGGAGCAGTGTCAAAATAACACTCATCACATAATCACTGAAAAAATACAAGTCAACCATTAAGTTAAGAACAAAAGTTTTACTTGATATAAAGAAGACAATAAATACAAGTTTTCAATGTTTAACATTACAGACTGAAAGTAGCAGTGTCTGTACACCACCACCAGTGATGTGATGTGATTTACACTAAACCTGTCCATTCAAATCCTTTGTTTCAGAGGAAGATACATGCATATCATGACAGGCCGAGTCACAAAATCAGATGGATCCTTGTCTGATTTTGGAAACTGCACAGCCATGGTATGCCAATCAGTCACGATCCGTGGCCAGATTTCCTCACACACAGAGAAGAAGGGGAAGGACGAAATGCCTTACCATGTTACGAGTCGACTCAATTTACCTTGTTCTCTGTTGTGTGAAGAAGACCCAGCTCATAAAATCTTGACTGATTTAAAAATTGATCAATTACATAAATCAAACATCAATGCTGTTGGGTCATGCAGAGAGCTTGCGATCTTTTACAGACTGAAACAGGCTGAAAGTAGCAGTGTCTGTATTTTAGTGTGGTGATGCATCACAGCAAAGAAATCTCAGTGACCATGTCCTGTTGGGCAGAGTGACGTAGCAGCCATTGAGGCATGTGTAGAGTTAGTCCAACATCTAACAAAAAACATAAAATAAATAAGAGTCAGCACACTTTAGTATTAAATAAATATGAATTAAACATATTGAGTATCATCTGAAACAACATACCTGAAGACATCCCGTGGAAAAGGTCGGTTCGTCTTGGGCGAAGTCCTCGTCGCAGAAGGGTCGGTTCATCTTGGACGACGTCCTCGTCGTAGAAGGGTCGGTTCATCTTGGGCTTGGTCATCACCGCAGTCGTCCAGGACGGGACTTCACCAGGTCGTGATGTCCAACATGGTGTCCTCTGATCCAGGAATGTGCTGCAGCCTTCATCTCTTCAAAACAAGGAAGAATTTGATAAGTCACAAGAAAAGAAGAAGTAAACAAATGACAAATCTTCAGGTAGCTCACCTGGTCAAGTGTGACCGGTCCTCACATCCAGTCAGAGCTCACCGATTGATGGCCTCCCTAACCTATACCTGCCTTTCCTGTCCTACACTGACAATTACCGTACCCTTTGCCAACCATTTGGGATGATGCTAACCCCAATGTCTTGGTTGGCTGCATGAAAAACTGTAAATCTCCCAGTTGCCCAGACAAACGTTCCTTCTGATTCTGTAGCCTCGCTACAAAAAGGTCCTCTGCTAAAACCTTCATTTTGCTAAGCATGAAATCAATTCCACTTTCCTGTCCTCAGATCTCATTTTCTCTCCCAGAAGCCTTTCAACAGCCATTGCTGTTGTAACATCTGCAAGAGGCAGCAGTTTCACAATTCAGAGCTTCTCGTGTGTTTAACAAGACGTGGCACTAGAGTATTGACAAGGCAAACACCTGAAAATGCTTGACCACAATTTAACTAAACGCTTCACCATCTACAAGTGATGTGATGTGATTTACACTACAAACCTGTCCATTCAAATCCTTTGTTTCAGAGGAAGATACATGCATATCATGACAGGCAGAGTCACAAAATCAGATGGATCCTTGTCTGATTTTGGAAACTGCACAGCCATGGTATACCACTCAGTCAGGATCCGTGGCCAGATTTCTTCACACACAGAGAAGAAGGGGAAGACGAAATGCCTTACCATGTTACGAGTCAACTCAATTTACCTTGTTCTCTGTTGTGTGAGGAAGACCCAGCTCATAAAATCTTGACTGATTTAAAAATTGAGCAATTAAATAACTCAAACATCGATGCTGTTGGATCATGCAGAGAGCTTGCGAGCTTTTGCATGGTGTTCCAAACATTTAGAGATCAGGTTACTGACCCCAAGAGTCAAATTCAATGATTTTCTGTCCTAAACTGATGAGCCATTTGGGTAAATTAGATCAAGCATTTAAAAGGTGTTTACATTGTTAGTAGTCTAATGACACTTCTTACCCAACACATGAAGACGCAGTGAATCAGGATACGGCTACCTTTAGCAGATGCAACAGCAGCAGTGGGTGGTGGAAGGCTGCAGGAAGAAAAAAATTGATATGGAGACAAGTTGGAGGAATCATTTAATGCATAGCTCAACAAGAGTTAAAGCGGAGAGAAACTTTAAGGCAAGTCTACAAAAATCAAGAGGAGGAACGTCACCAAAACATCTAAGAGATAGCAGTTTTTCATGCAACCAACCAAAACATTAGGATTAAGCATCTTCCTCTACAAGCTGCCTGAATTGTGAAATTTGAAAGAAAGTCATGGGTAACACAGACTACAGACACTTGTTCACTGAAATAGCTAGTGTATGGTGAGGTGTTAACCCTATGCTCTATCAAAAAGCCCACTTTGGGCAAGCCATAAAGTCCTATCATTTCAACCAGCTGCCAGCTTCGCAAATCAGAGGCAAATGACCACTTGTGTTTACACGTTTACATGATCACTGTTAACCACAAAGCTCCAGACACCAAGTCACTCTGAGAAACAAATCAAATAACGAAAAATAAAAAAGCTGCAGCTGCTCACGCCTACTACAAGAGGGTACTTGCACAACAGTCTTTAACATGAAGTCAACTTCTGTCTGATTTCTGTCTGAATTCAGCCCACAGAATAAAGGTTTTATTTCAAGTCATCGGAAGTATCGAAAGATAAAAAGTTCGAACATCTGGCACAACTTTCACTTAAATAATCCGAGTTGTCTCTCTGCCAGGTTTGTGTCCCCCTAAAGAAAATAAACACGCTCTAATCCTGAAACCTACAATCTCATTTATATAGAAACTATGCAGGATAGCCCTGCATCCCTAAAGCGAGTAACGCATAGTTTTGCAGGGGAAGATAAAATCCCCTGCTGGGAGGCCTCCCAACATGACGCGCAAAAAGACTATGAACACAAAAACGTTCAACTCCTTTAGAGGGAAATAAACTTGGCAGAGTGAGACAAGTCAGCATTAATATTGAATTCGATTTCAGTTAGCGACTACAAAGGCTGATGGCAGTGCGTAAAGTTTAAGACTTAAATGGATATCAAAATGTGCCAACAAATGCCAGATTTAAAGTATATCATATATTAATATATTATCCATGGGCTGAATAACACCTACAACCTAATGTGACTACACTTGCATATAAATCAAAAGTTTAGCTTCATAATCAAATCAGGAACCAGTTATCTTATCAAAGCAATTACCAGTTGAGAATAAAGAAAGACCTGGTATAGCTCATCATAATCAATTTCCACATTTTAACAGCACTTTGAAAGAACTTTAGACATGGTACAGTAAACTTTGATGCATTTACTACATGATTCATCAGCTTCCACGTTTGTCAACAGTCCAAGTTGCAACTATAACTGAGATTCAAGACCAAAATTAAATTTTTAATTTCAAAATAAGGTACCATCATTTCCTGCTAAATCAGACGCCTCACGACTAATCAACTTTAAAATCATCCATTTAAGTTGAGACTAAAAAAGTGACTAAATCTGACACACAGGACAGACAGAGACCACACAGGACAGACAGACAGACAGACAGAGACCAAACACACGAGACAGAGACCAGAAAGACACACAGGACAGACACCAGTGAGAGAGAGGGACAGACAGAACAGCGAAAGAGAGAGACAGACAGAACAGCAAGAGAGAGAGACAGACCAGTGAGAGAGAGGGACAGACAGAACAGCGAAAGAGAGAGAGACAGACAGAACAGCAAGAGAGAGAGACAGTGACGTATGCCATGACGGCAGTCTTGGCATGTGTCAGTGTGTAAATAAAGGCCTTTGCACTCAAAAATTTGATTATTGTAATGACATTGTGTCAGGCATTGGAAATGCTTGGATGCAAATTAACTTATAAATTGAGTGGACACGATTTACCAACAAAGATCATGTGGCAAAGGCTTTTAATACTTACCTGAAAGGTAAAAAAATGTACCTGTTTTTGAAAGAATTTGAATTTGCTTGTTGCCTAATTGGTGTGCATCTTGCCAGTCTTGCAGCCTAAATTGGGTTCACCTTTCTGGTGCAGTAAAGTCAATTGGAGTGTTAGTCTTGGTCCAAAGGTCAGAAAAATGTCAGTCCAAGTCAGTCATCACACACACACCCACACACTCAACCAGGAAAACTTAGTAGGAAAAACAGATCAGAAATTGTAGACTGGCATGAACACCAAGACCAAGTACAGTCATGACACAGTGGCCATGAAGAATCAAGATTCAGGTCAGAGCAGGTATAGTAATGGCACAGTGGCCAAGCAAGAAAGAAAAACTGCACTTAACATTTGAAATTTTACCACAACTAAAACGCAATCTAATTAGGATGGACATGCAGTGATGTCGGTGCTCCTCTTGATTGATGCTAAAAGAAAAGTACAGGTTAGTTCACTTACTGTGCATGGACGCGGAAGGCACCCATGTTTGCCTATGTAAAATGACTATACGCGCAAGGCCAGACGTACAATAACACAAGTAGGCCATGAAGGCACGGGCACAGTTAGCGATCATTGCCGACTTGCATCAAGGGACGTATGGCCATACAAAGGCAATGGCAGGGCTGCCATCTAAAGCCAGGTACTATGTAGATCACCAGGATCTACTTTAACGTTCTAGGTCTAATGGTAGATTAATGGCCACGATCGAAAAGAGAGAAAAAAAAAAAAGGCACAGCGGCCAAGAAGTCTAAGCCTTGACAGAGTGTACAAGGCACAACATTACATTTATTCCAACCATCTAGCTTTAACTGTACACCAACATCCATTTAAACCTCATTTAAGATCTGGTCCTCCAACATCACTATATTTTAGTGCTAAAGAAAACAGTTCAAGTTGATTTCTTTTTTCCCTTTTAGAAGAGAGGAAAGGCAAGAAAGCCAGGACAGATTGACACGGCGGCCGGAAGAGCGATGGCCCGCGGCCTGTGTGTCACATAGTGACTTGAGAATCAGTTGGAAAGAAAAAGTGTTTAAGGGCACAGACAAGAAAACGCCTCCAAAGAGAGTCGTGTTCTTACCTTTGCATGTAAATTGTCAGTGATTCAGTAGTTAGCTGTGGGCAGCGAGACGAGCAAGTCAGTTGCCGACACCTAAGTACTTTCACTTTCAAAAAACACAACACACAAGTTTTCTTTTGTTTATTCCCCTACTCTGCAAACCCTACCACACATGGAGGCCAAGACGGTAGCCCCCAGAGAAGAAATAAAAAAATATGGACTCACCCTTTGTAGACAGACCTAAAAAGGAAATGTTAGTGCATTATAACTTATCAAGCATCTAAGCCCTTCAAGACACCACATCTACTTTCATGTGAACTGCTGAACATAATCATATTCTCAGACCATCTTAACTATTCAATCCAGGCATCTTAGTCACACAAAACCCATTCAATCAGAGAGAGAATTTTAAACACTCCATCAGTCACCTCATTCTTTCAAATCACTCGTTCAGCAGTTTCACAAAAATATAACCAACAAGGACCAGATTTCAGACCACCCAATAAAGTGGACAGGAACATACAAAACCAACCTGTGGCAAATGCTCCATGTACAACCCTCAGCTATTTGACAGATGGAAAGCAGGAGAATAGAAAGACCGTGGCCATGTTGGACAATGCAGAGAGATGTAGGCACAGCGGCCAAAAAAGAGTGGGGACACAGCGGCCACCCAGAATTAAATCATGACACCTACAATTTGACGATCTTCATGAAGATCAATCTGGGGGAAAAAAACAAACAAACAGAAAAATGCTTGAGTCCAGTCTCCAGCCTTGACAATGTTCAAGTTCATACCATTACAGGTGTAAAATAACTAGGTAAGGTGTTCTAGAATGTGTTTGTATGAGGTACAGACATGGTTCACCCAGCCTGAGATATAAAGACTCACTTTCAGTGAAAACATTGCTGCCAGCACAAATTCTATTCTAACTGTGAATCAAAGAAATTAACATAATCACAAGTGATGTACAATAAAGTTGATTAAGATTTAAGGAATGCCTTTTAAGTTCAAGTATACAAATGTCAATACCTCATACAGCCACATTCTTTAAAAACACGAAAAAAATTATATTATAACTTATATTATACATGTGTGATTAAATTAATATTGCCATCAGTTAAATACATTTTGAAAATTAGACATAACATTTTTAATGATGTAGTAAATTATCTCTAAAGGTGTCACTCACCTTTTTTTGACAGCCTCAGGCTTTTGTATATGGCGGGTCCGACCAGGTCTCCGTGAGCAGGAAGCAGGTTGTTCCTTTACACTTACTTTAATACTAATGCATGGATGTGTTGATATACAGTACATGGTCCACAGGAAATAAAAATAGCTCATCGTTATGGACAGTGTAAGAGAATGAAGACATTAAAAGTTTAGAATTATAAGTTATGTATAACCCTGAATCTCTTTTTAAACATTTAACATAAAAAAACAAATAAGTCTTTCCAGTGAAAAACTAAATAGAAATGACCATGAGTGGAACGATGAGCTAACATAGCACAGCAGCCATTTTAACTTGTTTTTAGTCTTGTTTTGTCTATTTTTTATAATGGATTGAAAATTATGAGATAAAAAGTCGAAATTATTAAATAATGGTTGTGTTGTGTCCACAGACTGTGTGGAAAAGTTACTTAGGTGAAAAACGACAGGTTGCAGATAAAAACACACCGCCAACAACAGCCTCAGCTTCTTCTACACTTCCTTCAAGAGCCCCGTGTGGTCTGTAAGCGCCCCCTATAGGCATGAACCGGTTACAGCGCCCTGTGAACATCAGTGGCAACACAATACAAAAGTACCTTCTTCTCACTGTACTTTTAAACACCACAAGTTTCTTCTTGTTTAAAATCCTTTCAAAGGTGCGCTTGCTTAGTAGAATCCCATGTGAATCCACAAGAAAATTAAGGATTTCATTTGTTGTAAAGCCACGTTTTAAGTAGTCCTCAATATACTCGCAATCCATGTCTGTGTCAGTCTGCCCACACCACACATGAGCTGCTATTGAACTGCTGACTTCGAAATGGGCCTCCATAGGTTTAAGTGTTTGAGTTTCAGATTTTTTTTTATTTTGTTAAATGCTAATATTTCCTAATTTCTTTGCTCGATTTAAGCAATCACTGAATCCAAATAATTTAAGAATATAACTGAATTTAGAAACAGTTTACAACATTTAACATTTTATGGACCAAACATAAAAATAAATCACAGGTTAATGAAAACAGAAATTAGTTGCAGCCCTAAGTTGCTGCTGTAACCAGACAAAACGGCTGCCAATTCAGATAACTGGCTGACAATGAGGCACAGCTTGAGCTAAGTTTGAGCATATAATTCAGCAAACAGAGTCACCATTAAGATAACTTGACAAAAGTTACTCACCATTCTGGACGGGCCACCAATCTGGACCAGGCCGAACACGCCATCCTGGAGCGCCTTGCTGAGAGGAGCTGATGCACGAGGCCACCTTTTCGGCGTCTGACGTCACTCCGCGGTAGTTTTTCTTTTTTATTTCTCTTCTTTTTTTTTAAAGTTTCCTCCTTTGTTTTAGGTTATATGGCGGTTGGTGCATTACTGCCACAAGTTCCCTCCTCCCGGAACAGTTTCAACAGTTAAGTAGCGACACTTTTTTCGCGTCTTTTTTTTTTTCGTTTCACGGCTCGTGCAGCTTCTCTTCAAAGTAGTATCACGGGACTGTTGGCTGGATGAAGATTAAATAAGAAGAGGAAGAGGAAGCAATCAGCGGTCATCAGCTGACTGAAAAACACCTGCGTGAAGATGAGCAGGTGTGTTGTGTGTCACCAATCAATCAGGCTCCGCTTTATGCTTTTTCTTCTTCTTTTCTGTTTTTTTTGGCGGTTGGCAAACAACGATTTGGTGCATTACCGCCACCATCTGGTATGGAGTGTATATAGACTATATAGATATGTATATCTTTATATAGAGATATACATAGGCAAGGCAAGTTTATTTGTATAGCGCCATTCTTACACAAGGCAATTCATAGTGCTTTACAGAAGCAAGTAAATACATTGGAAATTAAAACAAAATCAATTTTTTAAAAAATCAAGTAGCCCATAGAAATAAAACAGTTCAAAACATTAAAAACATTAAAAAAATTAAATCAAACAGACAATAATTTTGCTGCATACTATAAAACACAAAAAAACAGCGACCTATATATGCATACATATACATACACCTATTCATACATATATATATATATATATATACGCACACACATCCTATATCCTCCCAATCAGCTTTCTGTTTTTAAAAAACTGAAGTAATATCTTGTAACACTCCGGTACATCTACCAACTCCAATTCCTCTTCAAGGTCTCTCATCTTTTTAATCATTACTTCTCTCTCCCTTTGTTATTTCTGACATTGTGTTATAACATGATGAATGGAATCCTCCTGCCCACAGTGATCACATCTGTCTGTATTGTGTTTATTGATGAGAAATAATGTGTTGTTCAAGCCTGTATGGCCAAATCTGATCCTCGATATTATATTTTCCTCTTTCCTGCTTCTTTTTGTGTGCCTAGCTGCTCCCACTTTTCTTGGATACTGTAAACCCATCTTCCTTTCCTCTCCTCCCATTGTTTTTTGCCATCTCTCTTTTAGCTTTTGTTTAATGATGCTGTTCATTTCTGTTTTGCTTAATTTTATTGCTAAATCTATATTATTATGTCCTGTTGCTGCTTTTGCCACTGTGTCTGCTATTCCGTTCCCTTTAACCCCAATGTGTCCTGATATCCATAAACATATTAGCCTACTGTGAGTCCCATCATCTGAATTCTATATAATGTTTGTTGTATTTCTATTATGAGGTCTTGCCTGCTTTCAGAATGGCTGGACTGTAGGCTTGTGAGCAGTGTTGGGTTTTAACGCGTTATTAGTAACGCCGTTACGTAACATCGTTACTTTATTCAGTAACTAATAATGTAACGCGTTGTTGTTGTTTTTTAATTCAGTAACTCCGTTTCCGTTACCAAACGCTGCGTTACTCCGTTCCTTTTGGTGAGGTTTTACAACAGCACACAGTTCTCATAAAATTTAAGCGATCAATAAAGTTTAATTGAATTGAAAAAAGAAACACTTGTCGCCCTCGAGCGTCCCACACGTGATCACACACGCGCCATGAAGAGGACTGGACAGGTCAGAGCGGAGAGGGGAAGATAAGTTTCCCCTGTGCTGACGTACATTAGCATGAACCTGCTAACCAGTCCGGTAACTGCCAGCAACATTCGGCTGACTTCAGGTAATACGTCTTTTAATTACAATTAATTTAACAGTTACACATGTTGTGAGGTTGTCAAATGTGTTTTTGAAACTACATTTAGTCACACGACGCTATTTTAAAGTTCAGCATTTTCGCCCAAATGTAATTGTCTGGCAAAAGTCGTTTGTTATTGACTGCACCTGTTTCCCCACTATTTAGTTAGTTCTAGCAAGTCAACCTGTGGTGTAATTCGAATTTACTGCCACTAGATGTCATCCTTTTATTGCACTGTTGCGATACTACTGATGGTAAAAAAGTGCATGATGACCTAAGCAGTAGCATAATAATAACATACAATGGCCAGATACAGTATCAATTATTAATGGCCAGATACAGTATAAATTATTAAACTTTATTTAACCAGGCAAATCCCATTGAGATTAAAAACCTATTTTCCAAGGGAGACCTGACCAATATAGGCAACATCACTTAAAAAAACAAAAATAAAAAGTAAAAAAATAAATAAATAATGTATGATAAGTGGATAACTAAAACAAGTACCGTGTGATGGAGTCCACCTCAAATACTCTTAATTTGGAGTTAAAAGCACTCATTGAAATCAATTGTGTAATTTTCCAATCATTGTGCTGCATTTTCCATGTATATGGTGCAGAATGGACAAAAGCCCTATTTCAGTGTTAGCATAAGGAACAGTAAATAACAGATAATCCTGGGAACAAAAAACTTGCAGTGCAATCAGATCACAAATATAAGTAGGCAGTAGACCAAGAATTGCCTTTTAAATAGATAAGGGTGTACCAGTGTCTGAGCCCTCAGGTGCCCGAAGGCGGCCATCCCACCCCACGTTATAACTCGGTGAGGTGTCAAAGGCCTACAATCATTAATGAACCTCAATGAAGGATGGTAAGCAAAGTCATTCATTATCCAAAAGATCACCATAGAGAGAAAGGTGGCAGCAACAATTCACTTTTTTACTTTAAAAGAAAAACATAGTTAAAAATCCAATTTCAGCTTCAGCTTTTTCACAAGGCACTCAACATGTGGTTTAAAATTGAGGGCGCCATCAATTAAGATACCCATACTACTGAAACACTGAAAATAAATGTATGATGCTTTAAACATCAATGGCATCAGCAGTATTTATTTACCAATAAACTCTATTTCTATCAATAGAAAGCAAACATCAACAGAAAACAATATATCTTCTGTTTGAATCCTTTGTACTATGAAGGTTAATTTTACAGTTGCTGTAATTTAGAAAACTGAAAAGTGACCTGTTGTATGTATCTAGTGGTCATAGTTAGTATGTATTTTAAAAATATCTGAAAATAATTCACATGGAAATAGTTTAATTTCCTCATCTTTTTCATCATGTTGATGCTCTGTTTGAACTTATGCAGGTCATCTTGATATCATGCCTACATACCTGACATGTGATTGACAGATTAGACATTTACATTAACTAGCAGTTGAATATGTGTAACTAATAAAGTGTAGTGAGGAATATACATTGGAATTTAACCTTATGGTTTCCTTTCTTAGAGGAGTATGCCAAGTGCTTCAAAAACTGATGATGAAGAACGGAAAAATCTTGGACAAAATGACCACAACAGTGCAAACATGGGTGGGTACTTACACATATTTAGGCATATATGGACACATTTGTGAACAAAACAGTGTACAATTCGCCTGACTTGCATCTTTCCCTCAAACCACAGTTCTCCATATGCAAACATGTGTCATAAAAAAACAAATCAGGCTGCAATAAAACAAACTTATCTATGCCCCCCCCCCACAAAAAAGTATGATGGAATGCTTAGCTGGTTGCCTATCAATTCAACAATTATCATTATTATCAAGCTAACAGATGGTCCAGATGCCAGAAAACTTGACACACATCAGCCAAAAATGCTTGCAGTTCAGAGAAGCTGCTCACTGCAGATGTTCCCTGAATGCCATACAGTATACATGTGATATTAATTAATGCACTTGTGTCATTTTGGCTATACAAAGAATATGTCTAATGTTGAGCAGCAGGGTGTTAAGCGGAGGACACATTCAGGTGCACTCAGATTGCTGTTCATCTTTCAAAGTTCTCCTCTGGATGACAGGGTTCAGAGGTCAGTGCCCTTATAGCATGTTATTTATTGTTATAGTATCTTAAACGGTGACTTTTACAGGGTAATTTTTATTTTATTTAATTTTGCACTTTGAATATTGTTCATGTCAAAAACATGCTTATACAGTGTAGCACCACGTAGTTTATGTATTACACTCAAGTAAAACTCATTTAGGGGCCAAAAAGAACATTTTAGGTATTGAAAGGCTTCTGGCATCGTTTTTTAGGATAATGCTGGCTCTGGAAGTGATTAGCCCTCAAAGCATGGGTTAGGGTATTGCAGAGAGAGAGAGAGAGAGAAAAGGGTGGGTGGGCGCAGTAATGCATGTGTGTATGTTTGTATGAGTGGGACACAGAAAGAAAATGTGCGTGTTTTGAGAGAGCAGAGAGGGAGACTGGGGTGGTTCTGTCATGCAAGAAGTTCTCAGTATGCATGTAGATTGGAAGATGTGTGGCTCCTGTGGTTGGCTGTCCCCTGTGTCACTGCCTTTTAAAAAGCAGTCGCCAAGAGAAATGTCTTCTTAACAGGGTTTGGCTGCCAGATGCTTGGGATAATGGATAGAACTGGAAAAATGGAGAGGCGTGAGCAGTCAGACGCGCAGACATGCAAGTGAGCCTGCAGACATATTGGCACACACACACACGCGCACATATTTACACACTGTGTGGACAGGGATCCCCATAACGGTGCAGTCAGGTGTGAGTCATTCCTCACTTGTGTACAACTGCCGCACATACACATATGCAGTGACACACAGGAAGTAGTTGGTCGACTAAGTCATGTTGCACTAAGTTGCGATGAATGAACGCACAATTCGGGTATGCTTACAGATTCCAGAGATGCCACATTTTGTGGATGTGAGCAGGACATGAAAGAGTTGTGTATGTCTGTACAGTTGTTGTCAAGTGTCACTTGAGGCGCCAGTGTGTGAGTGCAATGGTGTGTCTTGAGCGGGACAGCCAGTGACACAGGAATGTGTCATAGCCACTCAGCTCCCAAACTGCAGCAAATAAACATTCCTCTGCTGCTGTGTCAGTGCTGAGCCTTCGCCCACTGTTGCT
The DNA here is from genome assembly GCF_019176455.1 of Solea senegalensis. Taxonomy (NCBI): domain Eukaryota; kingdom Metazoa; phylum Chordata; class Actinopteri; order Pleuronectiformes; family Soleidae; genus Solea; species Solea senegalensis. The sequence goes on along the minus strand of NC_058031.1, from coordinate 11,000,901 downwards.
GTAAAACACAACTTGTAATTAAAACCAAAAACTGAGCTTTGCTCCTTTTGTTTCCAACAGCGTTACTGGATTAGAGATAACGGCCCCATGCTTTTAGAAGGTTCTCAGTGTTGTGGTGCAGTTCATGTCAAGATGGGCCAACTAGTAAGAAAATGATCTGAATCCTGAAAGACAATGCAGACTTCATCATTTTGCCTTCCAGGGTTTAATCATAATTCCCTGTGTAGCACAAATGATCTCACATCTAGGCAAATAAGACAATACTACTATTCAAAGATTTCATATGTTATAATACAGTTTCACACAGATCCATTCAGATGAAGAGAAGTGTCAACATTTAATAAAGCCAGACACAAACCACTGCAATGCTTCACTGACTGGCCTGTTTGATTTGAATTAATGCAGGCTTCATCCTTGCTGACAGGTGAAATTATGCACAGGCTTATGTTGTGTCACATAAATTCCATCAGTTTGTGCTCATATTTCATGTGGATTTCAGGCCTGAAATTTTGCTGTGCTGTACCCATACACTGTCAGATGTCTGTAAACATATTCTACTGTTGGTTGTTCTTGCTCAAACTCTTCCCCTGTCATTACAGCTCTGTTTACAGAAGGACTTACAATGTTTGCTAGCATAAGATCTCTCCTGGAATATTCAGTGGTCTAAAGTCGCACTCTGACGCACCGTTTTCCAGCTGAAACACTTAATCCCATTGGGACTGAATTTGACATGTCACTTGATGTGACTTGTTTGGTCTTGCCAGGTTAATCACTCACAGATGTGTTGGTAGTTTCACCTTCTTGCTGGAGTAATTGCTCCCACCAAATTATCGCATGTGCTATGCAAATCTTTTGACAATTGGTACTCATTTAATGGTGGCAATACATTTAAGGCCACTTTCATGCATTTGGTTCAGGATGATATTTCATGTGGATGTAATGTTTATCTAAATGGGCCAACAGAGAAGAGACCATCAAGAAAACTAAGAGGTCAGAGTGTGTATGTGCAGAGAGTGAGAGGAGTGTACATTCACGTGCAGGAGGCTACAATTCAGAACATCTTTATACATGTGTGAAGTGTGCTGGCATAATCCAAACACACACACATGCACACACAAACACCACAAAGTATTATCCCTTCCACCTTAACTGCATGGCTCGCTCTACAGGGACACAGAGCCTGACCACAGACATCATACTGATTGCTCACCATGGCTGAGAGGTCTGTCCAAATTCCCACCCTGATTCACTATGTGCAGAAAACCCAGCAACGGAAAACAGTGGTTTGCGGAAGTCTGCGAACAGCAGTGAGTGTTCACAGTGCCCATCCTCTCATCTCCACGACTGCGCTGCCTCAGACGCTGGAAAGATGGAACAGTTGGGTGCAGTCCCAAACTGGCATGTGTGGAATGTTTTGGACTGTAAGTGAGAGGATAAAGTAGAGAGGGCACTCGAGTGTGTAAACACGTGCACACACTCATCTGCTGGGATGAACCTAACCTTCCCTCTCTCCTGTGTGACAGGTTGGGGCAGGCCGGTAGATGATGAAGTGATGGAGATGTTAGGAGGCCACAGCCATTGTGATGCTGGGTGGCTGTTACTCTGGAACTGCCATCTGCTGAAAAGGTCAGTTGCTAGGGGATGATTCTCCTGGACCGTGTCTGCTTCCCAGCTGCCATCCACACACCCACACGTACTGGCTGGAGTGCACACACTCACACACACATATTATATGCACATGCACACATACTCCCTTTTCATTGTTTTCTATAAATCTGAATTGAATTTGAGTAAATTTGGCCCATTTGACTGACCACTATTGATCCGGTTGGCTGTTTTCTGTAACTTTAGGTGAGCTTAAGTTGAATATAATTACCTATGCAATGTGTGTGATGCTGTAAATCCATATCTTATTACTTAATGGGCCCGTGGTCACTTAATGGCCCCAAAACAAATGCCTCTCCTTACATGAGCAGTGTTAGGGTGTTCCTGTAATAACAGTGCCATAATTAATTGGAACTTGGACCTCAATCAAATTCCAGGATTACAATGAATTTTTGGGCAGCACGGAAATCAAATCAGCATTGTCTGCCACATCCAAGCCATGCTACATTGTCAATTGCAACCACTGTGAGCAGCCTATCATTCAGTGTGGTGACCCAAACCCAATTCTAAATTCTTTATCATACGCCCTTCAAATTAACACTAACTCCTCCCAACGGGCAAACATTTTTCCACAATTTAACTGGAATTTTAGCATGAAGCTGCTGTGTCTTCATTATGCCATATCATCTTCTCTGTTTGTTCTCAAGTGATTGACCACAGTGCTGCATTATTTTTAGGAGAACAATTTGGCTTCCTTGCCCAAACTAAAATGAACATCCCTGCAAAATTGTTCTGTTAACTTTGGCTTGTTCCTGCTCTTATGTTGCTCCTGAAGTCCTGAAAAGGGCCAGTGAATCCTTTCTGCTGATAAAATGGAAAATAGATCGGAGTTGACCATGTAACTGTTTGTGAGCCACAGGACATAATTGTTTGTGACATGTCAGCTTATAAAGTAAATCCTGCTGCATAAACGTTGCATTAAAGATATGATTAAGAACACATTCTGATCATGAGTAAGCCACAAATGCACGTCAGTGTGTCACTATCTTGAGATACTGGCAAAAGAGTGGCTGACAGGATCCAAACCAAAACTGGGACTCAACTGTTCAATTTTGTGCCATCGCCATATCTTTTTTTATCCCTCCTATCAAACTTTTCAGCTCCCCTTCCTTTTTCCCCCTCCTCACACCCTCACCTCGAGCCTGCTGTTATCCACTGGTCTTCCAAAGAAAGTGACTTTTGTGTGGTGGAGCAGTTGTTTTTGTTTGTGCCCTTCTTACCATGGCTGCCTGCTCACCGCCTGGCAGCCCCGTGTGTCAAAGGTGGCTGCAGCAGAACAGACTGTGGGAACAGCCGGTTAGCCTCCTCTGGTCCCCTGCTCCCCAACCAGAGGGGCAACCATCAATCCAGCACTCCCCTTGTCCTGCACACACACTGAAGCACAAACACACAAATGCCCAACCAAACACACACTCACACAAAAAAAGCCTACAATGCTCACACCGTCTCCCAATAATCCTCGGAAGCAATTTCATCTCGACTCGGGTGGCGGCCCATTGTCGCCAGCCCCTTCAATCTTTCCTTATTAACTCTCGCTTTGTCCCGCATCCGAGCTTCTGGACTCATCTCTCCTACATTCCGATCGGTGCTGCTCCCAGCACTCCCAGGCAACCTCCTTTCGCTAATCCCACTGCCTCCCCCACCAGCTGCCCCACCCTAAGAAACTCTTACTGCTTTTTTTCCAACCTGCCGATCACCTACTTACAGAGTAAGGTAGGGGCATTAACTCCATGGGTTCTCTGAAGGCAGAGTGTGAAGGCGGGGTGGGTGAAGGAGGAGGCGGCCACAAAGTGACTCCAGCCCAGACAATTAGAACAATGAGCTGGGCCTGTAGGGGGCTAACTCGCTGCGTCACGCCTGGACGGTGGGGTATTTTGTCAGTTTAATGAATTGTCCGTCAGGCCAGGGCCACATCGCAGGCTGCGCAGAGAGAAGCCAGCAGGGACCCAGACACTAAGTCGGTATTTATTACACTGCCTTTGTCACTAATTGAGCTAATTATCACTGACTCCTCAGCACTCCCACAGGCAGCACCCCCAGCACTCACTCTCTACCAACTCTCCCACTTCACTCTCACGCCTGGGATTTGAACCCTGTCTTCCCTCCTCATTTTGAAATAGTCTGACACTTTCTCTTGTTTCTTTCCGTGTATCCATGATTGCCCATCATTTTTCTGTCAAGTAAGTTGTGGTGTGTTTTCACCTAGCAGCCGTTTTTCTTAACTTGTGTTGACCCGTCTTTGATAAGAGGCAGAATCTTAGTCTTGTAGATAGTTGTATTATTCTATGACCAGTATACATTTTCTAGCTCTCATCTTTCTGTTTTTCTTGGCCATCCACCATTTGCCCACTATAATTTTGCAGTATTTGGTTTCAGATTGCTTTTATTTTTTCTTTGAATTCTCTTAAACACGTCATTTTAAAGCTGCAGTGTGTAACTTCTGGTTTATTCTTCTTGTTGTTAATGTTATTATTCTGCCTTTGGGAAAAGAAATTATGGAACATGTGGAAATCTGGCTCCGTCAATACTATCAGACCTGACAGACCTGACCTTTTTTTGAGCAGTAGAATTTACTTCTAAACCTTTTTCCTTGGAGGTTCTTTGTGTTTTCAGTCATACTCAAACCTGTTTGCAACAGTCTTGCTTTGGAAGCACAACACTGCTGTTGCCTTTATCTGTCTTGACTTAAAAATAAAATCACTCCCTGCGCAACATGGAAATGTCTCTGGAAAACATGAGATCTAAACACCGTAATACTGAGACGGACCATGTGGCGCTGAATCAGCATTGAGCTGATTTGCTAGTGTTTTATGTAAGTGGCATTTTTATATTGAGAAGTTATGCAATAAATCTCTGAATTATCTCTACTCAATGAATTACTTAACCTCTTGCTCTAGTCGTATGCTTCAAGTCCATTATAGTCCGGCAAATTCACATTTACATTAGCACAGATGTAACTGACCTATCCAGAAGATTCTCATCCCTGTCTTTGGTTCATTACTGGTATCCCTGTCTGAAACTTACAGTTACAACTTTGTGGCTCTGTTATTGGGAACTTTGTGTTTTTGGGTGTGTGTTGGTGGCCTTGCTGTGTCTCCACAGTGTTCTGTCTGGATGACCCTGGCTGCTCCTGTGCTGTGGTGGGCTCAAGAGAAAGTGCAGAGCTTTCCAAACTCCTGTGGTTAGTCAGGTTGCCAGGGGTTGGGGGGAGCAGTCTTTTTCCCATTATTTCTTTATTTCTTTCCGACATTATACAAATGAAGCAGAACATTCAATGCAGTAAAGTCTTGTATAAAATAAGGTATGTGGCTGGATAAGCTGGGGCCATCACTGTGGTTGGGAGCACAGATGCAGGGATGTTTTGTGAGCTGAGGAAAGAGGCTCCTTTGGTGGTGGTAATAGGATTAGGCAAAGGACACCCAGGGATAGGCTTATATGTTCACTTTGTTGGTTGTCAAAACTATCTCAAACACAAACTACAACAGGCATAATGGCATCTTTTGACACATTCAGCAGGGAAACTTAATTGAAAATATAGACTTTATTGTTCTATCATACAATACAAAACCAACTGGTACCTAAATCTTTTAATTAAAATCTAAAAAATGTCTTATCACATCTCTCTATGATGGTATAAAAACAAAATTCCCAGAAATAAATATTTTGTATTTACAGTAATAAAAAAGGTAATTATTCAGTGCATGACCAAACGCAAGTTGTTTTTTTTTGTTGTTGTTTTTTTTACAGGAAATAAAGCAAAGCAAAGAAGTGATGTAAATCTGTTTCTAGTATGAGCTGCTTTCGTGTCAAGTACATTACACCAAAATAGAAAAAGGCAAGAGTTCTAAACATCTCCTGACTTGACACTAATGATAGCATATTCTCCAACCACTGACGTGGGCATATCTTACTGCAAACTCACAAAACATAATCATAAATATAATATATTTTAATATTTACAGTATTTTGGTTCTCTTAGCTGATATACAGTTTGATTTCTTCTGCTGTGGCTACTTCAGAATAAAAGGTTTCATCTGAAACGTAGCTGCTTCTTACAGCCTAACCTGATGTAAAAGATATTTGCCTACTTTAAACATAGACCACTTCATTAGAGAACAGTTAAGTGTACTTTTTTTTTCTTGCGTCAATGCACAACGTCAGTTGCTCTTTTATTATTGACCCTCTCTGGTTTGGAGAATGCAATAATATTCAGTGTATTGATAATACATTCAAATAAATTTGCCTCTCTAAGATTTGCTCAGTCACTGTCTACTGTATTTAGCGAGCACCAGTACCAGTCATGGAACCAGAACCATACTGGCAAGTCAGACTGGTTCATCAAAGAAAGCTAAATAAAGGCAAATGTGATTTGTTTGTGTTGCATCCAGGACTTAAGTTAGGAACATACAGCACTTCCACAAAGATAAACGTCAGAATTCAAATAGAATATTTTTAAATTAACTTCCCTTCTTGGTTGAGGTCTTCATCAGTTTGTAAGACAACATAGTTGTGGCTTTTACACAAAAAACATTGCATCTGGCTTCTGCCCACAGAAGATGATTCTCAGACAACCTGGTTGCGAGTACTTAAACCTCATTATCATTTCTCCCTGTACTACTGTTTCTATTTATCCACAGTGTAAACACTGAGCAATGTGGATGATTTCCATTCTTGTGAGGGTTGTTATATTTAAATACCACCTTCATACCTGTAATCATTGAAAGTAAGGCTAATACTTCCTCATATGTTGTGACCTTTTCTCCATCTCTCAAAAATACTGATTGTGTTTTTGTGCCTAGGTTTTCCCTGTATTAGTTTATCCACCTGGAAGCTCATTTAGCTTCTCCAACCTAACATCTCAAACCACCTGTCTGCTTTTTTCAGACATATTTCTTCTTTGACTTCCATATATGCCTAAATATTGACTTGGTTTTTCACCTGTGATCATAGACACTGGTGGAATGTTCGTGTACTGGTGCAGTTCAAGCAGCTAACATGGCAGCACCAGTGGAAGGTGCAATTGCAACGTTCAGTCACAGTCTCAGTCCGGGTCTTATACCCACGTCCACAGCATAGCAGCTCACACCCATCTAGGCCTGGTGATGAGCTGTTGCATGTTCTCCCTGAAGTTCCCAAAGTGCCAGTTTTGCCATTGTAGGAGCAGAAATTTGGTGATTTCTCATAATAGACCAAGTCCATGGCAGAGGGGGATTTGTGAGATGGGTTATCAGGTTCCAGGTGGCGGGGCTCAGCTCGGTGAGAGGCACGGTTGCTTCCCTTGTTGGCATAAACCACTCTGGATGCACCATCAAAGCGATCCTTCAGGAAGTCTCCCACTGTGCGGAAGCTGGGCAGGCGCATCCAACAGGTACGCACTGTGCAAGAGCCTGACATGCCATGGCATTTACACTCCTGACGCATCTCTGATGACACAGTCTGCAAAGAGGAAGCCCAATAGCTGCTGAGCGGTTTGCACACAAACTTCACACACACAAAAATCACATACATATGGATTGTGTTTGGGGAATTCTGACAAACAGAGACAGTTATGGCAGGTTTGTATATGGAATCCTTACCATTCTGCCAGCTTCGTTATTGTGTAGGTTGATGAGGTAGCGCAGGTCTCTGCCCCTCTCACTGGAGTCCACAAACTCCTGACTGAACATTCGGCCAAAGTCCACATTGTCACTGCAGCCCCCCCAATGCCAGTCTGGCCCTCCAGGGCCTCGGCGGCGGTAATCGCATGTGCACGACTCAATGGCCCCTTCTGAGCATGAGCGAGCCACAGCATGGGTCACTCCTGCGCTGGTAATTGCAAATACAAATGCTGTCTCTCGGCAACCTGAAGAAACAACACCAAAACTTCCCATTAAAAACTGATCCAACCGTTAACACGTATCCGTTTTTTTGCCCCAAACTGGACGGGACAAATCCCCTTAAATGTGTACAAGAGATTCCATTATACTCCATTATACTCTGCCCAAAATTGTCCAGATATTGCCTGGTGGGAAAGACAAGAGAGCCTCACCCCGATTGACAATTTTGCCAAACACTGCTGGGCTGTGGGTGGTCGGGCAGTTCCAGCGGCGGTTGCGGAACTGCCACTTGCACTCCTTTATGGCAGTGTGCAGCCCAGCAGCGATTGCATGCAAAATGCCAGGATTCTGGCGAATCAGCCGGCGCTGGCGACGACTCAGTAGGGCCAGGCTGGGGTCCAGGACTAACTGCACGTTCTTGGAATTGGTGAGGAGGTTGGATGAGGAGGCCACATTGACAATCCCCCTGGCACAACACAGGGACAAGAGAATTCAGAATGAAGGAGCTGGCAGTTCTTGCATGTAGCTCTGTCTGTGACCCTCTAAACTCTCAAAGGGATGTATCTTGGCATCTTGCGTACTTTTCAAATTACTGTTTTCATTATGTTCTACAATAACAAACAGTGACACATGCTGTTTCAAAACCATGGGGAGATGGTGAGCCTCTGGATTATAATGCAGGTTTGTTGGCAAATAATGAAACTATAACACTTCACCTCTGTGTCCAATAATAAAAGAAATCCCTTGACAATAGATGGAGCTACAATTTTAAACAAAATATTAATGTTAATTATTAAATATTTAGTATCCAATGTGCACTCATCAGATAAGGACAAGATCAGCTCCAGTGGACTTGCTTAGTCCTTGACGAGAATCAGAAGACTGAATAACATCTACAGTTTTGTTCTTGTAGTCAAAATGTCCACAGTCACTAATGCTGTATATGCACAAGCCTCTATAAACAACCATATTCTTGCTGTTCTATATGTTATAATTATAAGAAAAACTGACAGTGTATGGTTTCCCTGTCCCATGGCGTTTAATGGACTTCATATTTGTGGCACCACCTGCTGTGCTCCTTCAGTTATTTACAAATTTTCGTTTACTGAACAGGCATTAAGTGAGCTATTTTCAGTGATCAGCTTTCATGTTTCAGTTCACAGGCTGTATAGTTTTTCCATTTCATCTGCTGGCATTCATCTCTGTTAGATTTCTGTGTCAACATTTAACGGCTGTCTCCTTGTAAGCATAATTATCCGGAAAAGCGGGCGAGTCTTGGCCTGTGAGCACTGACCCTGCAGGCAGTTGTGTGGTGAGCTCTTGGAAGATTAATACTGATCTCGTATTTTGGATGCATTACTGATTCCAAAAACGTCTTTTTTTTCCTTGGTTATTTTCTTGGATTTCAACTGACATTTTAAATATTTGAAGGCGCACTGACGCTGTCCATCTGCATGGCACCACAAAATCGACAAAAACGTTGTTGAAATAATTTCCTCAACAAACCCAACCCACAGTTTATAGGTTTTTAAACAAGCAAGTCAATAATCCCACTCAAGCAAAACTGTACAGATCCGATTTTAAAACAAAAGTATTGTGCAACTGGCTGCTGTAGTCTCAGGTCGCTGTGCAGACACATGAGTGTAAGACCGTGGGTAAAAATTTATTATTTTGAGCTATATGCTATGAAATGGACCCACATATAATGTATTCCACATTGAGGTAAAAAATGCTGTAATGTGTTCAAACCACATTGTCTAACACAAACCGAGACGTGAGAAGGTCGTAAATGAAGGTAGAAATGTTATTAAAGATGCAATCTGATTATTACACGATTTCCATAAAGGATTTTTTTTTAACTTTATAGTTTGAGCTCGTCAGTAATGTGGAATTTAAATACCACAAGCTTTAATATCATGTGGTGACTCTCTTTTTTTCTCCAAAGGCTGTACAGAAGTTGCACGGGGCCAAAACTAACTCATTACGCAAATTACGCACATGCGGCACGGACTGTGGCAGCCCAATAAAACACTGCTCGTGGTCTTCCCCGTTCAGGATACTGATAAATGAATGAAAGCATTATCATCACACAGGCCCCATGCACAATAACCAGTGAACTCACCACCACCGGCCGCTGTTGTTCACGGCGCCTGTGCCAGAGAGCGAAGACACCAGCAGGATGCAGGCGGCTTTCACCCCCAACAGCAGCGCCAGACTCCTCATCGTGCCTTCACGTCATATGTGAGGAGAAAAATGTCACATTTCAATTTTATTATTATTATTTTTATTTATTTTTACGTTTGTCCAAATTAAATTATAGGCTACTTATAAGCAGATTTTTATTAATATGAGGCAAATATGCTAAATATATAGGCTTAAAAAGGAGAAATAAATCAAAAGTATACGCTTAAAAACGAGAAAATAAAAAGAGAAATATAGATAAACAGCCTTTCAATGAGAAACATGTGATTTACATAATTTAGCTAATTTTATTAATGAACTGTTTAAGGTGGGATGATTAAATTGATCTCGCTGCAAGGTGGATCTACTCACCACGCACCACGGTCCAGTAAGAGAGGGCTTGAAAGGTGAGAAGAGCAGGCAGCTCTAATTGACTTAAATGGATCTTGAGTGGAGACAGGTTGCTAAATGATGTGAAGTGTCCAGGCAGGATGCTGATGCTGCTGCTGTCGTCGCTGTCCTCTTCACTCTGTCTCTCTCAGAGATGCTCTGCACGACGCATTGAACGCGTGGGACAGTCCCGAAGACTTGATCCCCTCGGTGACTGATAGGCAACACATTCTTCTCTTATTGAGCGCTACGAGGGGAATAAAAAAGGGATTTGCTGCTCTCATCTCCCTCTGTTTTTTTCGGAGCCCTTTCAATAGGATTGGAGGGAGGGATAGTTAATGCTCTTCATAGGGCGCACAATGAATAAGGAAACACAACTGGGCAGAAAGGAGAAAGGAAGATAAAAAAAAAATCCACAATCCACTGTGTTGCGCATATTAGGCTACTTGTGGAATCTCACGGTCGTCACAGAATCGATTCCACGTCAGTCTGTGTGTGTGCGGCAGCTGAGAGTATTTTCCCATTGGCTGTGCGCTCTTCACATCCAGTCCCTGCGGAAAGCAGAAGTGCCCGTGGAGCAGTGATGTGTTGGTACAGATGCTGCTGTGGGTGCGCCCGGTTTGGTGCTCCGCCACTGCTCAGAGCTGGTGTCACGGTGCAATACAGTTACAGCTGGAATATGAGCCATCTAAAATCTGCCCTTTTTACCCGGTGGTTGGAATAGCCCACTCCCTAACCGCATCTCCTCCTCCTTTCTGCAAACGTGCTCCCAAAATGTACATTTCCTTTCTTTTCTTCTTTTTTTCACAATAACACTACAAGTGGAATTTTACATTATGACTGCAAGCTATTACATCTATATCTAACAAGTATGTGTTATTATTCACTAAATGACTGTCTAGGTATAATATTTAGATGCACATTTACATTAGGCCCAATAAACAAACCTATTATCAACAGGATTTATAGGCCAAGACGCACGCGCGCACGCACTCATCACCACTTGTACACTGTAAGAAGCTATATTAAGCGCAGTTGTCCTATAACTCACACTGCCTGCTGGGCAATTTAAATGTTTTTAAAGGCAGGGGAGATTAAATATGGTCTCCAATCAGAAGTTTGATGAATGATGAACCAGGAAAAGAGGAGGACGAGTATATGAATAAAAACCAGTCCCACCATCTGGCCTGCAGACCTCCCTCGACGCACATGTTGCTCCAGTGTAATCACAGCTTGAGCCACTTTGTGGCATCTCCATCTAACCCCAGACTAGAAGCAAAAGTATATGTCCCCAAACTCCTCCATGATGGTTTCTTGGCTGAATGTTTCGTTATGTGACATTTATCTGCTAATTTGCATGAACCACATTAGTGACTTCAGTGGTTGCGTGTTGAATAATCTCCTTCCCGTCCTCTCCATCTCTCTATCTCTCCTTCTCTTTCTCTCTTTCCGTCAGATGACAGTAAAAGGAAGTGAGCTTTTGTAAAAAGAAAAAAAGGGCTTTAATGACAGCCGTCCTACGTTTATACACCAGTCTTATACGAAGGTGCTCAAACGGGTTTCCTGGAGCAGTCATGCGACACCGAGCAGATTAGAGCTTCAATCCGGATAAAGGGGGCCTTTTATATACAAATCAACTTCAAATCACTTTTTAAGCCACTTAGATATACATGCCAAGCTAGAATGCTAATGCACTTTTCATTGCTTCAGCTTAGGGAATGGAAGGAGATTAGATGAATTGGTGTCACTATACGCGCACTGTGTTTGAGGGGGTTTTAACTTAATTTTATGAAGGTAACCCACATTCTATTTCTCGGCTCCTACATTGATTGATACTCGGTAAAAAATATATTTTTAATACAGGAAGTAATTTGCAGTCTCACCAATGACCTGTTCATCCTGATTTCGTACCGAGATCGATAATGCTGTGATGTGATGACAAGGAAAACCACAGAAGGCCTGGCATCTGGTTTCATTGGCCTTTATTCTGAGTAAATGTATCAGTCTTCCATATGCATAAAGGTCATTTAAGCACAATTTTCTATTGCCCACATTTGTGTCTCATAAATAGATTTATTTGTGGGAGCACGAGATGCCATAATGTGATAAATAATCGCCACAACAAACAATGTCACTACTCTCATCTATTTGCATATAATTTTATACCCCCCAAATAAAGACTTTGGCGTGACAAAGTGAAGTTGTTTCAAACACAACAATGAAGAACAGCCGCTCTTGTGGAGGTGGGAGGAAGGGGACCACATGACTAAAAAACAGTATTGTTGCAGGGTCTGTTAGCGGAGCCGCTTGCCTGCTGCTGCCTCCCTGTCGTACAGTGGAACCACCAGCTCTACCCTCCCCCCATCCATCATTTAACTTACCCCTCTATGAACAAAAACTTTTGACTTTCCATATTTCATTTTACTGAGCATTTCTTTGTTCTAGCAGTATCCTGAAATACAACGTCTGTGGCACACAATTTATCTAACCAGAAACAACCACCAGGAATCCATTGTCATTTACATATAATGATAAATATGTTTAGAAGATTGGTTTTTGGATCAGCCACAGAACAGGAGGCCGTTGTGCGCACAGGTCGGAGAGTTGTGTCCGTGCGTAAAAGTTTGGAGACCTTTTTTTACGCTTGGGCGAACGATGACGTTCCCTTAAAATAAAATGATCAACTGTTGATCTGACTTTGAAATTGGTGAATATTTTGCAAACAGTCGCCTGTAGAGGCATCTACTCATCCCCTCCCCTCTTTTTCCTCTCCCCCCCCTCCCGTTAACTCTCGCCCCCGAGCTCTTCTGTTCTCCGTCTTCACTCTTCGGTCGTTTGGCGGTGCATCGATAATACTCCACTCGTCTTCTTTTTTCATATTCTTATTCAGCTCGGGACTTTATCACGAGGGTTTAATGTCACGTCGCGACAGAAGCTTATCAAAATGGAGCTATCAAACAAACTCCGTTGGGACCAGTTCCTGATTTTGGCAGCGGCACTAATGTCACCTGCGTTAACGTAAGTGCACTTCAGAGCGCCGGGAGAGCTGATGATACATGCGGGGTTCTGGCTACACGGAGTCCGGCAGGTTTTTAGGGAAGTTATTGCAATGTTTGATTAAAACAAACATTTAACATTTGCAGCTCCAGGGTGATACATCTGTCTCTGGTTTCACGGACTGATTTAGTGTAATACTGAAACACCAGGAACAATGTTTACTGACTTTTGTTGCCTTTGAAACAAGTCTGAGCTGTGCCACGCAGAATTCACTGCAAGTCCCACTGTTGTTGTTTCTCCTTCAGATGTATTTGGCAGTTTACTTTGTGCTTTTGGGACATGCTCAGATGAATGATCTGTTTAGAATTATCATTTTTTTTCCTCCTGGTTGGAGCAATATCAGTAAATACTTGTGCAATTGATTAACACTCCTTATTGCTATGTGTATTCTGCAAATCCCTCTGAGATAAGATTGATAAAGGGAGATTTGTAGCATCAACTTCTTAAGCCGTTATTGGTTTTGTATTTTTTTCAGATTTTCTTAAAATTCCAAAGCATGTACTGCACTGGGTTTGACTAATGAACTCCTGACAACCTCTGATGACACCCCACTCTCCCTCTCCCTCTCCCCCTCTGTCTCTCTGTCTCTCTCTCTCTGCAGGGTGCTGTGTAATGACATTCTCAGCCTGAAGGTGGCAGGAGATCCAGTGCTAACCCCTAACTCAGTGTGTCTGAGGCTGGCAGGCCTCAGTAAGCGTCAGATGCGGATGTGTGTACGGAGCCCAGATGTGACGGCCTCAGCTCTACAGGGCATCCAGGTAGCCATCCATGAATGCCAGCACCAGTTGAGGGACCAGCGCTGGAACTGCTCCTCGTTGGAGGGCCTGGGCAAACTGCCTCAACACAACACCATCCTGAACAGGGGTGAGAGTCAGAGGCAAGCTGATGACATTTGAAATGTAACCTGAGGTTTAAGGAGAAAGGCGGAGGTTTAAGAGTAGACGATGTTCTGCACATGCATGACTTTTTTTCTTACAATAATACTGTTCATCGCTTTGCATCTCCTGCTCCCAGGTTACCGCGAGAGTGCCTTCTCCCTGGCCTTATTGGCAGCGGGTGTGGCTCACTCTGTGGCCACGGCCTGCAGCATGGGCAAGCTGCGGGGGTGTGGCTGTGAGGCCAAGCGTCGCCAGGACGATGACAAGATCCGCCTGAAACTCACACAGCTGCAGCTGCAGACCCTGCAGAAGGGCGGGGTAGGCATGGGCATGACACGGTCATTACCCTTGGAGTTAAACGGTCACCATGGTGACCTTCCCGCTAACCTGCGCTCCACCCACCCCTCTGACCTGCTTAAGCCTCTACCAGATGAACTGAGCTCCATGCAGGAGACCTGGGAGTGGGGGGGCTGCAGTCATGATGTGCGTTTTGGGGAACGCTTCTCCAGAGACTGGCTGGACTCCAGCGGGTCTCCAAGAGACATCCACGCTCGCATGAGGATACATAACAACCGCGTGGGACGACAGGTGAATACTGTGCTTATCTAGTGTTTTCTTAGTGTTTCTCAGAAGGTAGTCTAACTGTTCACTCTCATGAATCATCATCAGAGTCATCACTGCATTTCATTTTTGCTCACACAATGTACCTCTCCCCACACAGACAGTGACTGACAACATGAAGAGGAAGTGCAAATGTCACGGCACATCAGGGAGCTGTCAGTTTAAGACCTGCTGGCATGTGTCTCCAGAGTTCCGCCTTGTGGGTTCCCTACTCAAGGAAAAGTTCCTGTCAGCCATTTTTGTCAACTCCCAAAACAAGAACAATGGGGTTTTCAACCCTCGAACTGGAAATGGCGCCAGCAGGAGCACAGGGGGTCTCAGCGGAGGTCGCCGCCGCAGCATGTCCAGAGAGCTGGTGTACTTTGAGAAGTCTCCCGATTTCTGTGAGCGCAATGCCGCTGTGGACTCTCCGGGGACACACGGACGCATCTGCAACAAAACCAGCTACAGCACAGACAGCTGCGGCTCACTGTGCTGCGGCCGGGGACACAACATCCTGAAACAGACACGCAGTGAGCGCTGCAATTGCAGGTTCCACTGGTGTTGCTACGTGCTGTGCGAGGAGTGCCGTCTCACAGAGTGGGTCAATGTGTGCAAGTAGATCTGAGATCTCCTGCTCCCAGCAGACTTTACACATCCAGGACTCAAGATGGCGAGCCTGTCCCTTGGCTCACTCCAGTTGTTTGAGTGTTTGCTTTGCTCTTTGTGTAACTCTCCCAGAGAATCTGTGATCACCACCCCCCCCTTCTTTTTTTGGTCCATCATCTGGGATCTATTTTCTCTTTGTAGCCGCTGTTATTCTCAAAATGCCAAGTCAGAGATTGAAGAGGTGATTCATGTCATTTGTCTTGCCGTGGCCTGTTTAGACGCTGCCCTCTCAGCCATGAAAACGGCCTCTACGTCACACAAAAGAAGACGAGCACCAGCAAAACAGCATTTCTATTTCAGTGTCTGCATCTTTACTCATCTGGTTGTACAATAGCTATGCATTTGAATGTGTACATGTATATTTGTAAATGTGTTGTTATTATTATTAATATTATTATTGTGTTGTGTGGCTCAGGATGGTGAACCAGTGCTGTACAAAGGGGTTCATCGCAGCATGTTTCACATATACAGTGTTTTGCACTTGTTACTCAGACAGAGCAATAGTAGTTATCTCACAATCTTTCTAGATAAATTGAAGACGGCAGAATCAGGTTGTTTTTGTTGTGGTTTTTGAAGCTCTGATACATTGCATAGGAAGCTTTCTCACAGGAGCAACGAGGCAGAACCCACATGCATGACTTTTATAGGCTTATCAAAGCTTGTATACTTGTAAAACTCAAGATGAGAAAGTTGATACCACATCGGCTCTGGAAACAAATTCTGTCTTCTAATCCCTTATGCTGAATAACTAATCATTTAAACCTATTTATACCACTGTAACAATAGTAATCCCTTCATGAGAGTGATCGCCTTTGGTCATGTTTTTTTTTATGAAGTAATGTCAGTATTATGACAAAAATATGCTTCCTCTTCGTATAACTGTGATGTGATGTGTGTCACCCTGCTATGAAATCATCACAGATGATGGGATCGTGCTTTTGTCCATTTCATCTCCTTAGATTCTTCCCACATGTACTACATGCCAAAGTGAGAGATGGACTTGCTTTAGCTTTGAACCAGCGCTGAAGGGTGTGTGTCTGTTTGAGTGTGTCTCTGTTGCTGTGTAAACGGGGGGTAACCTCCACGCACTGCAGATTTGGGAGGTGAGAGCCTTTTTTATGGCCGTTTCATGCTGAGAGAATGACTTTTTATGGCTGCAGGATATTGTTTCCTTAAAGTATGACTTTTATTACTGGAGAGAAGCATCACAAGAGCAGAGAGTGGGGGTGATAATACCAGTCTTTGCTGCGTGAGCATCAGAGGGGATCATCTGTCCAGAGTTCATAACCAAGGAAGGGACTCGTTGAACCACGTGTTGCTGGGACGCCATGTCCTTGTTACCCGGGAGACAGACAACACAAACAATAAACACATGCACAATTTTATTTACAAAGATACATGTTTAAATACTGGCACTAATACGCTGGTGTGCGCACATGAACTGTCAGAACTCCTGGTGACCCAAGAGATTTACGCTCTCATTCTTGTCACACAGCAGTTTTAGCAAAGCGCTAATGTCAGCACCTGGCTGGATTTATGATCGCAGCATTCCTAGATATCTTAGATGATCCAAACTGTCTGCGTGCGCGGTCTACTGGGAAACGTCTTCTGCTATATAGGATTTAATACCAATTAAGTTTTGTTTGTATGGACTTTGGTAAATATCCCTTGACTCCTGAGGAATGGCAGTGCCAGTGGCTGAATCAACTGTTCTGTCTGTTTGGCATTTAGTAAGGGGAATAAAAAAGGAGATGGTGACTCGTGGGGAATGATAAAGGACTAGATTTCTGGTTTGCATTTCTTTATTCCTTTATCATTTCGCCCTGGAGCTGCTGCAAAAGAGAATTTCCTGTCACTGTGTGACATATGTGAGACAGAGGCTGGTGGACAGGCTGGGATAGCTTTCTCTGCACTCTTTTTCTCATTCTCCCCCTCATCGCGGTGCAGACATAGACACATGCATAGCAACACATTGACTGCCCTTCGAGTAATGGCAACCAGACTGGGCCGAAAATTAAAGAGAGGCAGGCAGAGAGAGGAAGTTAGGAGAGATAAAAGTTACCCACTGTGATTGACAGCATGATTATATGTATAAAGTACTGCGATTTAGTGTGTTTAGTTGGATATAAAGATAGATAGATCCTCGCTGGTACATACAGCGGGGATGCAGACGCAATGGACAACTGGTGTATGGAGGAGGGGGTGAATAAAGTGTACTCTGTATAAATACATGCCTCAAAACATCTGCGTCTCAACTCCCCTTTCATTTTTGATGTGGGACAGGCAGAGAAGGAGAGCGGGAGAGAAAACACAAGGAGCCAGCTACCCAGAACATCAAAGCCCCTGCCCTCAACGTGCAGGCCCTCATTAGTTCAGCTAGCAGAACCAACGAGACTTGTGATTGTGTTTGCTGGGGTGCACGTTGGCAGACACTTCAGAGAAAAGGCTCCTTAAAGTCATAACTCCCCACCCCACCTCTCCTGCCACCACCCGAGCCTGCTGTAACCCTCTCAAAACTCCCTGTGCACACAAGCTCGACAGGCTCCCCCACCATCCACTCCACCCCGTAATCTGGTCTACAGCTGCAAACATCTGCTCCCTTCCTTATCCCTCTGCCTTCACCCCTGATTTGATCAAAAAAAACTAGACCACTGACTATGACAAATGTTGGATCTACCTGTGTCACTTACATTTGGAGCTGATCACAGGTTTTCGATTTGAGATGGGTAAAAGGGAAAGTGAAAACGCTTCCTAATTGATTTTCTTATGGCAACCTGTAAAATGAAATGAATTTAAATGTCACTCATTGAAAATCAGTTTAATAACATGAACCCTGCTGGAGTATTGATGTCGCCTGTGTTTTGTTGCCTCCTGTCACCTCGTCGTGACACACTAAAGGTCTGGTGCCATGCAGGAAGTATCACTTGGCATCTTATTACAGCCAGCCTCTTACTTATTCATTTAGATAATTCCTGTATTAATTATTCAAGCAGGTTTGCCTGAAGACTCCCGCTTACATGTTGTACTGGTTTAGCTGCTGGGACTCTGTAACAGTAAAAAAATGCACCATATTTGCTGGCTGTTGATTGTATAACTGTATATCGGCGTCACAAAAAAGCAGCATTTTTTTTACCTGTTTTTTTAAATTAAAGAACATAAAATTGACAGAAACTTACCACCAATCAGATACCCTTTAATTTTTTTGGGATATTTCATTATTTTCCTTTAATATTATTACAGAGGATGCATCAGACAAAAATATGCATAAAGCCAAAAATATTCTATTATAATCACTGTCTATAAAGGTAAAGCGTTACAGTATTTGTATTGTAAAAGTTTGTCATGGTAAAACCATATAATTCCTGAGCAATTTTCACATTATTTCCAGAGGTGTAATAGCTATAGGTTACAGTCAGTGTAAAATCGTCACACATGAAAACGTTTGTGAATTGAAACTGATTGAATTACTATATTGTTAAATTCTCCCATGTGTCCCACACACAATTTCCTACATTACTACATCTAGATTACTAGAAAAATAAGATTTACCATAATAAAACTTTACATTACAGTAATAGAATAGTACAAGTTTGTTATAGTAAGGTAATTTATGGTAAAACCATCTTGTTTCTTGAGCATTAATAGTAAAATAATAATAATAATAATAATAATAATAATAATGATGATATTTATATTATTTCCAAAATAATATACATGTAAGAGTCCATCAGTATAAAATCATGAATCAAGGAAAATCACCACTATTATCATGTTATTATACTGTAATATTATAAAGAAGGGAATCCTTCTTTTTATACATGTTTAATTGAATTTATTCTATATAATTCCCATGTTTTATGTATAATTGAAAAGACCTCCCTCCTCCTCAGCAGCAGCAACACTGCTCTGCTCCTTCTGTCAGATCCTCCTGGGAACGTGTATGTGAGAGAGCTGCTATGGTCAATCCAACTCCCGCGAGAGTACGCGGACAACAGCGCAGCCGCGCACTTCATCGCGAGACCACCATCCTGTCCTTTGCCTGCTGACTCCAGCTGCTAGCACCTCCCGCCGCTGACGGGTAAGTGTGAATGAGATGCAAACGGTGAGAAAAATGCTCGAAAGAGACGTAACCGAGGATTAAAGGGTAAACGAAGCGGCGCTGCTGTTTTTAAAGCCTCGTGACGCTTATTGATAAATTACATTAACTGACCGCGACTCGACGACGTCAGGCCGCTTGTCGTGACTCTTCGGGAGGATTACGGCACACAGATTGACCCCGAGATTTTTTTTCAACACCGAAGAAATCAGTTAATGTACACGCTGCCCAATTATACACTCACAACCGCCTCAGTAAGCGGTAAATACGTCATTTAGCTGTTAAACTCGTCGCCTGTTTGTACTGCCGCAGCAGCGGCGGCGTTATGACAGATGTACATGGATGTTCGACCACTGCAGCTTTAACAGGCGGTGTTTGTCGCTGTAGCGTCTGATATCAATGAACCATTGAGTTAACATTATCTATGAAGTGGTCGCTTATTAGCGAGAAATTAGGTTCCCTCAATAAAAAGAAAACAAACCTTGTCAATAAAATTAAATGCTCCCCAGGTGTGAAGTTGACTGCAGCAGCTGTGGCCTGTTAAACCACCAACGACCACAGAAAAGCTACGGTGGTTAAAGGCTTGTGTGCACATTATTATTATTATGATTACTATTGTTATTATGTGTCAATAAGGCTGCAACCGTTAATTAACCACAGGAACTGTTCATCAGACAGTCAGTTTGACACAGCAGCTCAAATTAGGAGAATTAGAGTGAGTTATTTTTGTACACACAACAATTAGTGATAGTGAAATTGACCTCTGCGTTTAATCCATCCATCCTTTTTTTTTTTTACACACCAGTAGTGAACACACACAAGCCCCGTGGGCAGCACTTACCTGCACCTGGGAGATATGAGCCTTGCTCAGGGACGCCACTGCCCAATTCCTTTCCTCTTGGCCATGAGCTGACTTAAGAGAAACATAAGATGTATTAATATTATTAAGCAGGATTACAATTGTCTTTGTGTACAAAGAGTTAGAGTTGGTTACTCTGCACCACTTGAAAGCTGATCCACATAACAGAGATCCAGCTTGGCGTTTAGTTTCCTAGTTACCTTCACTGGCTGCTCCTTTTGAGGTGGCTTAAAGCCACAATCAGGTGGTAATGGTGAGGACCGCAGCAGCTCACTGTGTGTTTGCTCATTTGCTGCTGTGTATGGAAAGTAAACCTTTTATCTTGCTGTTTGACAGATCTGTTGTAGTCTGGCTGAGAGCCACCACTCATCATGGGGAATATCTTTGGGAACCTAATGAAGAGCCTGATAGGCAAGAAAGAGATGAGGATCCTCATGGTAGGGCTGGACGCAGCTGGTAAAACCACCATCCTCTACAAGCTGAAGTTGGGGGAGATCGTCACCACCATCCCCACAATCGGTGCGTGAGGAATTCACTGCTGGTAGCCTGGGATCAAACATCTGTCTCTGATTTTATCCACTTAACCAATTCTGAGATGATCTCTATTCAGGTTTCAACGTAGAGACAGTGGAGTACAAGAACATCAGCTTCACTGTGTGGGACGTGGGTGGTCAGGACAAGATCCGTCCCCTGTGGAGGCACTACTTTCAGAACACCCAGGGTGAGATCCCCAGTAGCCATTAATGTGATGATGCACTATTTGGCCATGTTAACTGCCTCTCCTGTGCTGCACACGCTCGCCCCCAGCACCTGAGAGCACATCTGACTCATGCCTTAGATGAGGTCATTTGCATACAGCCTCCAACTGATGCAAATTAGCAACAACAACTTTGTCAGTTAGAACGCTTACATGACATCAAAATATTGTGATAGTCCAACTAAAACTGCCATGTTAAATACATGTTAACATCCCAGACAATGCGTTTGGGAATCAAGTTCCTATTGTATATACAAGTTTAATCTGACCCAAACTGGCCTTGTGCATGCTTCACTGTTGCCATTCTCAGCATTGACACGGAAATAAAGCCGCGTTTCTATCATCGTATAGTTCGGTTTAACAAAGGACAGCAACGGAGAACCTTCAGCAGCTCGGTTTGTGCCTGTTTTTCACAAAAATACGTCAAGCTTCGTATGAGAATAGACTGCAGGCGTTGAAGTAACACAGGTCACCCAATCAGCTGACTGTCGTGGGTCTAGCTCCACAGTACTGTACCACTACTCTGGTACCCTAAGGGAAGGGTACAAAAAATGGGGCTGGTTCTTTTGGTACTGTGCTTAAATGAAGCGCAATGAATACGTAACACACTAAACCGTTCCACTCGGTGTAAACACCATAATAGAAGAAGCTGGTCCAAAGAAATAGACAAGAGTGAGAAAAACATGACAAAGTCCAGGCCCGTACATTTTTTGGATGGAGAAGGAGACCTGAGTTCACGCTCTGTAAGCTTTATGGATGAAATATTTTTAAAGTTCATGGATTTAAGGCTCAGAGTGGCACGTTTTGGTCTGTCAACAACAATATGTTAACCAGAAAATGCGTAATATTAACAAAGCTGAAACAAGTGCATATCGCCCCCTCGTGTTGTGGAGGTGAAAGGTGTCATGAAATTGGTTGTGACATAGTAAAGTTAGAATTTTTCTTTAAAAATCCTTAAAAAGATTCTTGTCTTTCTCCAAAAGGGTTGATCTTTGTGGTTGACAGCAACGACCGTGAGCGAGTGAATGAAGCTCGGGAGGAACTGATGCGGATGCTGGCTGAGGACGAGCTGCGTGACGCCGTTCTTCTCGTCTTTGCTAACAAACAGGTATAGACGTTTGCACCTGTTTTCCTCTCCAATTGAAGCCAATTGTGACCGACATGTTTTTCACCGTGTGTTTGTGTTCAGGACCTCCCCAATGCCATGAACGCAGCTGAGATCACAGACAAGCTGGGCCTGCACTCCCTGCGCCACCGTTACTGGTACATTCAGGCCACCTGTGCCACCAGCGGTGACGGTCTGTACGAGGGCCTGGACTGGCTGGCCAATCAGCTGAAGAACAAAAAGTGAGGGGGTTCGGTCAGTAGAGCGGGGAAGAGCCTGGGTGCCAACTCCAGGTAGTGGTTATAGTGGATCCATTGTGTTTACATGGAGAGACAGTGCTGGAAAGCTCACGGGGGTGAGTCTCAATGGCTTTCTCCCCCCCCACAAATATTCCTATTTTTTTCCTCTTTCCTTCCATTATATTATTTGTTTAATTATTTAGAAACCACTGTTGACCGAAACAGCTTAAATTCAATCAGCTGAAGGCGTAAATGTTGGGATGTAATAGTAAACTGTCTGTGAAGGCATATTGTATTTACCCTACAATTTCTTCTGTTGACCTCATTTGAATTTGAATTGCTCAGAAAAATGTAAAAATGTGATGAATCTTGACTTACCCCTCTGAATCCCTCTGAATTTAGGATTGTCATAATAGTATTATTTATTATTATTATTATTATTATTATTATTACTACAACAACATCAGAACACTGTCTTAAATCGTTAATATCATAAAGCTTTAAATACAAGTATTAAATTATGTCCATTCAGATGTTTTACCAACATCAAATCATGCACTTCAAAGCTTTGTTTATATTTTTAATGACATTTTCACAAAATAAATCTGCTGACACTGCATAGTCTTAGAAAACGTGGGTTTTTTTGTATTATTTGTCAACATTTATTTATTTATTTATTTGTTCACACTTTTGCAGTGTCATTTTGCCGCTCCCTTTATTGCAACGTGCATATACTGCTAAGGCAGCTGGTGAAAAATAAAGCCTCCTTTATCAATGTATCATACCATTTCCCAATTTGCATGGAGAAATCCCCCGCCCCCCCCCACCCACCACAGTACTGGCTCGTGGGTTTGTGGCTTGCAGGCAGCTGCTGTAAATAAATATTTGTTCTAAGTAGACTCGCTGGGCTCGGTAAGAGTTAAAAACAGTGAGTCTGCCATCAGCTGTGTGTGATATCTGGACTGATACAATTGACAGAAGAGGCACACTGTGCCAGCTCTGTGGCTTAGGGGAGAAAAATGCTGCTATTGGCCTGTGGGTGATTGGTGGACTAACGGAGCAGAGCATGTGATCAACAATATCTGAGAGCTTACTTGGTTTTTGAATGTTAATATCAGTGTTTTTTGCAAGCAGCTACACAATAACTGTGGAAAGAACTTCCATTCATCCCTGTCATTATCTGTGTTTCTCGATCTGTGTTCCCCCATATTTATGGATGGGGTGTTTATTTATTTATTTTGAAACAAAAGCCGGGTGTATTTCTTTTTCTTCTTAATTTAGATCAGGCAGTTGTCTCTTTGAGTGTTCATAAATCACACAATTTAAAGATTATAGGAGAGAGGATGATATACTGCACCATAAGGCATGTTAATACCTGTTAATACAAGATCTGTAATAAAAGTGAATAATAATGGCCTGTTTCCTCAGACTATATTTGTTAGCCTAAATTAACTGCTGCTGGTTGGAGCAATTCTGTACTGATAAATGTGATGGGTTTTTCGTGTAAAGTTTACTGAACAACCTTCTAATATATGCAAAAGCATGCTTTTTGTATGTCGGCGCAAATGTATATATGTTTGTGTAACAAAAAAAAAGTATATCATGGTATATTTGCAGTGCTGTTGATACACCTGTAGATACTGGGTTCAGTGTGTTGGCAGATGTGTGTAACTGACAGCAGCTTGTGTGTGTGTGTGTGTGTGCGTGTGTGTGTGTGCGTGTGCGTGTGCGTGTGACGTGACCTCTATTACTAGTTTGCTGTGGAACTTGTTTTTGTGGCCTTATATTGCTGGTGGTTCATTTCTCTTTGATAACAGGTTTCGTTTGTAGGAATGTCCAACATTCAAAGTATCTACTGACTATTGGCTGATTTTAACTTGGGAGGGTGAAGAAAAACTGCACATCATTCCAGTTGAAAATTGATTTAATATTTAATATCAAAACAACTCAAACTGGTACAAAAGGTGTTGAATTATTTGAAGATTTTTGGCACTTCAGCGAAAAATCAATAAAAAAAACCCCAAAACACATGCTTTGCTTTATTGTTTTTGTTTCCCTAATATCATTGGCAACTGCACACATTAGTGTATCCATGACTCACTGGAGAAGATGGTGCATCTAATGATTATTTATCTGTGTTTTTTTTTCTTCAGTTAGACAGATATCGTGACGTACCTGTACCATTACATTTCACTGTACTACAAGTAAAAGAAAATATATTTTTTACTTTGTTACTTTTTTAACAAGGTTGGGGTTCTTTCTTGTGTCGTGCAAAAACGACAAGGGCACACAAATCTCGCATGAATTGTTTTTAATTAAAGGCAAACCTTTACAAAGTAAAGTGCTGACAAAATTAAAAATGTAAGCACATAATACATCAGTCAAAATGGGTCAAAGGTCACAAATGCTTCAACTTTCTCACTCACTCAGGGACATTAATTAGCACCATTTCACCTATCCCCATCATTCATTCACCTGTCCTCATCATTCACCTTTCCCCATCATTCATTCACCTGTCCTCATCATTCACCAAAGTTCCCATTGCATGAATTAATAACATTTTTTAAAAATGACTTAAAAAAAAGCAAAATTACACATAAAACCAAATCACAGTAACGTTGTGAGTAAATGTAATTCATTACTTTCCACCAAGATATTCACCCTCAAAAAAGGGACGTGTTTTAATTTGAAGGGACTTCCTCGGTAAAATAAAGGTCCTTGGGCCATAAGTTGCTCCTCCATCCAAATACGTTGTTAAGTTTTTAAGTTATGCAGCTCACAGACTGGTTGGTAGAAGTAATAAAATCCAGACGAAGTGGATGGTGTAAATAATTCATTTGAATTCGCCAACATATTTATACAGTATGTCGTGGTGGGCAGGGAAAAAACAAGTTAAATACAGTAGTCGCCTTTCTATTTTGGCCTTTAGCTGCTGTCATCAAGAGAAGTTTGGCACAATCAGGTAGTTTCCCTCTCGAATAGCCGCACTTCACATAGAGTCATTTTATCAGAGCCAATCACAGGTCCATAATGGGGAGAGTGCTGCTGTGTCTCCAGGGGTGTGACAGCAGTATGTGGGTCAGAGCTGCTCCCGGGGCCACCAGCCCCCAGGGCCCCCTGCAGGCCGGCCACAATAGCAGCCCCAGGAAGGATGCCATAGTTAGGATTCCCACCCGTAACCGGGACGCCTTCGCCCAGGGCACAGACACACTGGCAGCAGCCCCACAGTAACTTCATCAATCTCAGAACGGAGTGGCAACTGCAAAAGGCCACATCAGTCACCCCCACTGCTCGTCTCAGAGGGGACAGGGCCACCAGAGCTGACAATGAGGCGAGCACCATGGTGGCGCTATGAAAGTGTCAAATTCTTTAGGAAACCATCAAGCCTCTGTAAAAGTCACGTTTTTTTCTCTTCTTCTTTGACCTGGCGACAGGTCAGCAAACATTTGTTTGATATCAGTGTAGCTTGATTTGCATATTATTTTCCGCTTTTCAATGTTTTAATGAGCAACAGTTAAGACAATTCTAATTGATTCAATTCTCCAAAGTTTTCACTACTTGGCACCTGATTGTCTTATTCGCAGATTACAGACTGCACCTGAAATCACCGTTCAAAGAATAATACATTTAAAAAAATAATGAGTTATTAAAATGACCTCAAAGAAGACGTGACAGTGCAGACTGTGGCTTGGAGTCCACTTCTTTTTTCTTTCTTTTTTTTACAGGCCCTGCAGTGTCTCTGTCAGCAAATCGCCATCACTCAGACTCTGTCTCCTCCTGCTGGACAGAGGACTGCTGATGGAGGACAGTGGACAGTTATTAATGGCAATAATAAAACATTCATTTGTAAGTGAATCATATTGCATTATTGCAAGTGTTTATGCTTAACATTTTGTATTTTTCTTTGTATGTTCTGTATCTATATGATGTTATTTTTGTAAATGAATACATCATATATATGTATATATATATATATACACACATACTGTATATGTATATATATATATATACTTTTATTTGTGCACAAGACAAGGCATGTTCATGTCATCTTATTAACTGTACATCTGTCAGGGATAGTTACACACGTCCATCCATCCACGAGTGAGTCGTCTGCTCTTTTACTTACAGCTTCATGTCCAGGAAGCTGCTCCACTGCTGCGAGCCCATTTTCTCAAATTAAGCATTTTCTTGTGTTGGGGTTCAGAAGTCACTTGACCGTCTGACAATATGGCCATTGTGGCAGGCTGCTACATGCGCATCAAAGAGGTGATTAACCAGTTGACAGGGCAGCACGGACAATACTGCTCTTTACAGGGGGGAACAGTGCAGCCACTCACATCAGTGTGAGCTGCAGTGCTGCTTCCACACACACACACACACACACACTGCAGCTGACAGCATTAAACTCAAATAACTGCACATAAAAACACACACACACACACACATGCATGTTGTTCACACTGTTGCACGTGCAACAGGTTTGGACCACAAGTATTACAGAGGCTTCATTAATGAAAATGTTTCATCAAGTTTGTCTGGAGAAATTAAGAGGACCACAACATTATTATTTTTATTATTATTATTATTATTATTGTTATTATTACTGTTATGAATATGTCACATTATAGTAGAAGAACATTCTCTTGTATGGCTGAAACCAGTAAAAGACGGATCCACCTCTGATTGGTGAATCATTTGGGCTCCTGTCCAATCACATGCTCCTCTCTGGGAGGAGAAACCCAACATCAAAATAAACTGCCACTTGTTTGCCCTTTTCACTTTTACACTTGGGGCTTTCTCCTTCACTTTACGTCACATCATTTGATATTTTTCCCACTGCTCTCTCTCTCTCTCTCTATTCAGACACAGGGTGTTGAACGTTGAATCAGTTTTGTTTTTTCCACATTATATATGTGTCTCCTTTGATCATTTTTATGCATTTCCCTCAGAGCTTCAGCTTTTCAGAGGACCACTCAGTACTGGATGATATGAGAACACCTCAGTAAACAGAGAAGTCGTCAACATGAAGCAGTGGAGAGTCGTTTTGATGTGTCTCACATTATCATGGAGGCTACAAACAGCATTAACCCAAACACATGAAGGTAAGATCATTTCACCGCAGACTACTGTTTAATAGAATAGAATAGCATAGAATAGAATAGAATAGAATAGAATAGAATTGTGACTTTCACCCAGATCACAATATTTTTCTTTAATATTAGGGCTGAAACAATTACTAAATTAATTGTATAAGTTCTCTGATTTTTCAGCTTCTTAAATGTGAATATTTTCTGGTTTCTTATAACAAAGACATCATTCAGGTTCAAGAACATCCTCATTTCCAACACGTTTCAACATTTTCTGACAGTTTATGGACCAAACGATTACTCAAAAATAATACATTCTAAAAAGAATCCTTAGTTGCAGCCCTGATATTAAACAAGGGTCTTAATGCAACAATATACTGATATTCCTACTGTGTTAATAGATGTATGGTTACACCTGTGCAAATATGTGTGTTTTACATGTCCTAATATTAAGAATTGTTGTGCAGCTGTTCCAGATGAGTTCTCCCTCTATTTATACATAAATAATTATGTACACAAGGATGTGGGTTATGCTCCTGTCATCTGTCGACATGAAATAAGGAGCTAATCAACCTCACATTTGTGTCGCTGGTTCTGGGGTACACCTCGTATTCGGGACTGAAGACAATTGTGTGTACAGCTGCAGGTTCATTGTACATAAAGGGACAGGACTGCAAAGTATCTGTTGGTCAGTGTGAGAGTATGTGTACGCGTCTCCTTCCGTCCACGATATTTCCCGTTTCCCTCTGCGAGAGAGTCCATCTCACACATGTCCCATTGTCTGTTGGTATGATCTCAGCAGCACAGACCCATCAGACACACACACACGCATGCACACAGAATCACTGTCTGTCACTGCAGCGCTCTTCACTCCCTGCGAGGACACACTGACCACATTTATAACTTAATCACAATGAGTCACTTTGTCTGTGGAAAGCCCTGTTCCCTTGACCTCTGTCCGGCTCTCCGTCAGCCCCAGGCCTTGTACTGCTACATGTAGCCGGGTTTGAGCCTGATTATTTTACTCTGCTTCACATCAAACTCTGCAGCCAACACTGAAGCACACACACACACACACACACACACACATCAGGAAGACTCACCATAGTCATTAATACCACGGAGACAATGCAACCTTATCTCGCTGGCATTCTTCATTTGTTCAGCTTCCATAGACCGTACTGGAATAGTAGGACAGTACACCAGCCATAGTTTAACGTCATCATTAAAATATACATAATGCAGTTTGAATGTGTGCGGGCTCATTGCAGTCGATTTAAATTCACATCTGTCATTTGGACTCAAACCATGTGGTAACTGATCATGATGTCACCCAAAACTGAACTCTAGTTTTGAAGCCTGAAGTTTGGTGATTTGGACGACGCCACGTTGAGGTTTTTTGCAGATGCATATTAGTTCTGTGTTAGGGTTGCGGTCAGTGTGTGAGACGCGTAGAAACACTGTCATAGTCCTTTACGTGAGAGAAGGTAGACATGTTCTAACCCTTCCATCCTTCCTCTACTGCTTGATCCTCAACATGAGGGCCACTGGTGCCAGTCCCAGCTGACATAGGGCGACATAGGGGTTTCACCCTGGACAGGGCGCCACTCCATCACATAGAGACAAACAACCATCCACTCTTAAATCTACAGTCCAATTTGCCTCATTCTCATCCTCAAATCTGCATGTTTTTATGACTGTGGAAGTAAAGCTTGAGAACCTGGAGAAAACCTACGCACAAACAAGGAGAACTTGCAGAAAGAACCTTGTTCTGACCGGGTCTACTTACTGCAACCACTACACAACCATGTGTTTATGACCCACATTTCTTAATAATCCAAACTAGTGAGGGTCTATCTGTGCATTCACACAGTGTTTCCTTTCCTTCACATTACAAGTCATAATATCAGTGAGCACATGAAGGAGATGTTGTTCCATTGTTGTTACCTCTTCACTGGAAGTAAAGAAATCCCTTAAGATTGAAGAAGAACAAAAAAACACTGTCCTTTCTCTGCACTCTGAGTTCACCAAAGTTGCCCTGACGCCATCATGAAGCATGAGTGGTCTTCCAGCTGTGTCCAAACTTGTCTTAATGTAACAGGTGTCTTTCTTCTCTGTGTGTGTGTGTGTGTGTGTTAGTGGTTTGTCCTGGTACACAGAACGGAATGAGCTCCACTGGCTCTCAGGAGAATCAGTATAACCTGATTAAGGAGCGCTATGACGGCTGTGAGATTATCATGGGAAACCTGGAGATCACTCAGATTGAGAGGAACTGGGATTTCTCCTTCCTCAAAGTAAACACCCTTCTTCCTTACCCACCTGCTTTGACTGTACAAGGTATTGAAGCTCGCTTGGTTTGTTTTTATTTGACGATAATGATCTTCTTCCATCCAGACGATCCGCGAGGTGACCGGCTACGTCCTCATTGTCATGAACCACTTTCAGGAGATTCCTTTGGGGCAGCTGCGGATCATCAGAGGAAACAGCCTTTATGAAAGACGCTTTGCCCTCGCTGTCTTCTTCAACTACCCCAAAGACGGCTCCAACGGTCTGAGGCAGCTCGGGCTCGGGAATCTGACAGGTGAAGATTTTAAAAAGAGGAAAACAGGACAGTATTATACTCTTGTAATAAACATTCAAGCTCCAAAACATCAAAACTGCAATGCACTGTGTCATAGATTAAATATGTAATCAAGGTCTGTGGGATTAAACCTATTCCAGTGAACTGCAGCTTCTTGGAAATGTGCACAATTGTAGTGTGCAATTACAGTGTAATTGTTTATACATAATAATAATAATAATAATAATAATAATAGTATTAATAAAAAATATTCCGGCCATTATAAGTACAAAAGGTTTGAAAATAGGGGTCAAAACTTTTTTCTCTCTGAGTACTTTTAAATTATTGACCTAGTTTGAAATTACAGGTTACAGTAAATTGTTCTTGGGCAACAAAGACAGGAAAATCTGTAGAAAAAATACATTTGGACAACACATTGTAAAAAAAAAGAAAAAAAAGTTATTAAACAGAGTTATTGTCTGTGGTAAAGGTTGCGCTGGTGTTGCTGGGGAACAAAACATTAGGCCAAGCCAGAAAATAAGGGTGTCGACACTTTAACATAGACATGGTTACACGTGATATGATGTTAGGGAATTGTGCAGTTTTGGGATCAAATGTAAAATATTCACAATTTGAAAAAGGTGATATAAGTTGACCTTTTTTTTTTTTTTACCCTAAATTGCATCTAGTATTTATACATACAGAAACTGAATATACTATCCATACGAAGATTTGTGTAAGTGTATAAATTCTTTAAAATAAAAATGTTTTTAGGTTTTAGTAGTCTAAGAATAAGCCTTTCATCTGTACTGTAGGGATGGCCTTTGCTTCATGGAAGCAGCCATGCTACGCTGCCATGTCCTGAATGCACAAGCTTGTATTTTATGTTTTGAAGCAAAGTTTATGACACAGACAAAGGACAAAAATGGCGCGTTTCCACTAGCACGGTTATTTTGCTTTTCCATTGGCAATAGTACCTGGGATCTGGGCGGCGATTGGTAACGTCACATGAACACACAGGCACAAGAATCAAACCGAACAATGCCAAACTGTAGATCGGCTAAAAATCCTGAAAACGTGGGTCAATCTCTAACATTTAGCAAGGAAATGAAAAAATCTCATCATTGAACAGAGGAGTCTGGTGTATTTAGCTCAGTGGTGTATTCAGTTCAGTGACATAGTCAGACGCTGTCTGTGCTCCGGTCATGTAGGAAGTACTGAACTAATCCTTTTAATTAACTGATTCTCATGATTCATTTACACTGAAAACAACTGCTTTACAAGTCACCAGTCACTGGTTTGCGTGTGTGCTGCGTGTAAAACGAAGGCACGGCAGTTTCCAGAGTCCAGCCATGTTGAGAAGGTACTGGAAAACCAACCAGACTGTGGAGAGTCGAGCCGTGGTGGTACTACATAGTGGAAAAACGCCAAAGGATTATATTTGAGACTACCATGAGATGTCACTAATTCTTACTCAGTGGACCTTATGGCAACTTGTTATACACCTGCATATCTTGCAGGCTGTAGAAGCGCTAATTTGCTGTCTGCTTTGTGTTGTGTCTTTCTTCACAGAGATTCTGGAGGGAGGAGTGCAGATCATCAACAACAAGTACCTGAGTTATGGCCCCTGGATCTTCTGGCAAGATATCATCAGGGACAGCAGCGCCGCTATCGACATCCGGTTCAACGGAGAGAGAGGTTCCTATAGTCTTACTTCACTAATCCCAAGTCACCTTCAAAATTGTCTCTTGCAGTTACTCTTTTTTGCTCTTTTTTACGTCTATTCCTCTTTTGCTCTCTTAGGCCCCTGCCACAAATCCTGTGGAGATTACTGCTGGGGGCCAAATGGGGACCAGTGTCAGATCCGTGAGTGCTTGATTGTTCTGTATCCTTCTACTTGTCTGGCTCAGTTCTTCCCTCTCACAACACACTCATGCACACAGTTGACCAGTGTCGTAATGTAACAAAGTACAAATACTTTGTCACTGTACTTAATTCGCATATCTGTACTTCTACCATGTCATTTATATTTCTAGCAACTTTTACTTTCACTCCACTACATTTCCTCTAACTATCTTTGATACTCGCAAATAAAATCAGTAGAAGAAGAGTTAGTAAATATAGAGCTTTTCTAGTCTTGATGAGCTGCTTTACACCACAGTTTTGCCATTCACCCATTCACACGCTTCAACATGGGTTTAAGTGTCTTGCTCAAGGGCGCACATAGACTACCAGAGCCAGGAATTGAACACACAACCTTTCCGTTAAAAGACAGCTTGCCCTACCACTGAACTACCATGGCTCTTTAATACTTTTACATCTAAAACAAGTACATTTTTTATAAGAAAATTACTTTTGATACTTAAATACAATAAATGTCATATACTTTAAGACTTTTACTTATGTAATTTTTTTTTGGTAAGATACTTGTACACTAGGTACTTCATACATGACTAATGTTGACCTCCATTGGTTCCGTTTCTCCTGTGTGTCTCAGTGACTAAGACGGTGTGCGCTCCACAGTGTAACGGCCGCTGTTTTGGGACCAGCCCCAGAGACTGCTGTCATATAGAGTGTGCAGCAGGATGCAAGGGGCCTCGAGACGTGGACTGCTTTGTAAGTGCCCTGTCCTCACCTCTTGCCTTTGCAGCCAAGTCTAATTTCAAGAGGGGTTTCATTCCAAACGGCTTTGTCACTTGCTTTTTTAATTCCAATTCTGTTTCCAATCACGTTTGACTCCATTGTAAGGCACATATTTTTAAACTGGTGGATGGATTTTCACCCATATTTTATCAATTACAAACCACAAACTGGATTTTTTCCCCGTCTTCCAGGCAGCTGTTTGTATTCGTTACACTAATATTGCACATTAGCGTCATGTGGAAATCCCCTTGCAGACACTTGATGCTTGCTCACTGCAATACTCAAAATCTCACCAGCAGCATCAAATCGAAACTATTCTCTCTGAGACATGAGGTTATTTTTGTCTTCTGGTGTTTGTTGTTTGCCAAAGCTTGTGAACGGTTGAGGGCTTCATAATCATGGGTAGCGCTAAATTGAAACCATAAAATATCAGTTGATCACCCAAATCTCTGCGATGCATCCTCTGGAAGCCATAAGTAGTCATCCTAGCCGCCGATCATTGATAGTAGCGGTCTGGCAGACTTTAGGCACTACCCCAGTAGTTTAACAGCCTGCATCTGTGTGTGTTTGCAAAGGCATGCCGTCATTTCAACGACTCTGGAGCCTGTGTGCCTCAGTGTCCCCAGACTCTGATCTATAACAAACAGACGTTTCAAATGGAGACGAATCCTAATGCAAAATATCAGTATGGCTCCATCTGCGTCTCTCAGTGCCCCAGTGAGTACAGACACCCTGTGTTTTCTTGAATAATACTTTTCCAAACCTTCCTAAATGTGCAAAAGACTGCCTGAAGTCTGAAGTTCATCGCCGGCGTCTGTTTACTTTCATCCTCACAGCACATTTTCTGGTGGACGGTAGCTCCTGCGTGAGCGTTTGTCCTCCGGACAAGAAGGAGGTGGAGAGAGAAGGCCAGAAGCAGTGCGAGCTCTGCAGTGGACTCTGCCCCAAAGGTTGACACTAATGAATACACAAGACAAACTTCCTCTGAGGTCATTTGTCGTCCATCAGAGCCAATCAAGTTGTCGTGTCACCCCTGCAGTGTGTGAAGGAACAGGCGCTGAGAACAGACAGACCGTGGACGCCAGCAACATTGACAGCTTCATCAACTGCACCAAGATCCAGGGCAGTCTTCACTTCCTGGTCACAGGGATTCTTGGGTAATTATTTGGGTTTTATACCATAAGCGCAATAGCATTTTTTTGTGTATGTTTTAGTGTATTTCATCTCATTCCATCAACCTGAAACCAAATTAAAATGAATCTTTTCCTTTTTCTCCAAAGAGATGACTTTAAAAACATCCCACCACTGGATGTCAAAAAGCTGGAGGTATTCCACACAGTCCGAGAAATAACAGGTTTGTTGGTGTTGATTAACAATAAATCATGTGCCACAGCACTGTAGCTGTAATGATAAGAATTCATTTGTATTTCAGTTCATTTCACTGTAATGTCAGACCTTAAAAGATTCAGTTACATTATTTGCACACTGATAAGAAAATAAGTCCTGCATGCATTCATCCATTCAATGATCCACTGTAAAGTTTGTTTGTTACTATATACTGTATATATATACACTATGTTTTAATTGTGTTACACTTTCATTTTCAGATATTCTAAACATCCAGTCATGGCCCAAAGAGCTGACTGACCTGTCCGTGTTTTCGAGTCTCACTACAATTCAAGGGAGGTCGCTCTACAAGTAAGTACTGTTGACACTGCATGTTTGTGTATATGAAAATGATCTTTTTGCATTTATATGGGTTTATATCATTTCTGTTGTATTTTCCCACTTCAGATTGTGAAATACAGTCTGTTTAGGCTGTTGTAGAAATGTGGTGGCTCAAGGTGGCAGCCTCTATAAAGCAAGCCCGTAATAATAAGTATATTTAAAAGGCTTATTTTAAGCCTATGTGAAGCAAACAGTCTACATTTTAAACCAAACACACACATACTGTATATATATGTGCATACACATGGTTAGTTCAAACCACCAAGCGCAATTTGTCGTGTCACTCCACGCCAATTATGAACATTATTATTATTAATATTATTATTATTATTAATAATAATAATAATAATAATTATTAATAATTAAAAATAATAAAATGTTCAACATTTTGTGATGCGATGGAAGCAAGTTGCCGTATTTTAAACAGAAGTAACACTTCTTTTAGCACTCTCTGTTGTGGAAACGTCTGCAGAGAAGAAACCGTCGTTTCCACAAGAGATAAAGTGTCTTACAGCTCCAAGTGCTCACACACAAATATAATACGCTACCCTGAGTCTGGCTGCTGGCAAGTAAGTGATGTCGTTTGGAGATTTTTGTGATTTTTCGCAAAAGTTGAATAATTTCAACTTGAGCGTCAGATGCGGTTTGTGCGATATAGATGCGATGGATGGCGATATAGATGATGACTTTGTATGTAAAGTTGTTGTGCGACAAATTTGCGTCGCGTCCGGTTTGAACACAGCATAAAGCCCTTGTGAATGTTGCATACTGCATCTTTTAAATTCAATTAAATACAAGAAATGTACCAGATAAAACAAACAAATAAAAGTTGACTGTATTATACAGGCTCCTGTCTCTCCTGGCTCACTTTTTCACGCTCCATGTTCGCACCTCATGATCAGCCTATTTGTGTGTTGCTGTGAAGATGTGTGTGTGTGTGTGTGTGTATTTTTTCTGGCATAAACACTGACCTTGACAGGACCAAAACCTGGTCCTAATGATGCACAACATAATTCCTGAGGAACTGGTTGATTTTTAAGATTTGAATTGTGGTTTATTCAAGGTTAGGATTAGGCATTAACTGATTATGTTAAGGTTAGGGAGACAGCTTTGTCTCAATATGGGTCCTCAAATGCGTCGCTGAGCGAACCTGTGTGTGTTTGTGCAGCACTCCACTTGACTTTAAAATAAACAGATGAGAGTTATTATTATTTTGACATTTGTTTCACATATTTTTTTTG